>NW_026542594.1:182564313-182937472 GCF_028750875.1 Macrosteles quadrilineatus
GAAGATTATAACAAAAGTCCCCATAAATATGAGGCGGGCTCTTGTGGCAATTAGCGAAAACAGGGCCCATTATTTTCTTTTTGGCTAAAATCTCGAGGACCGTTTGTCGGAGCTAAAACTGACTGTATAATAAAAGAAATATTATTAAATTTCCAACAAAAATGATATTTACTCCTTTAATTTCTAATGGTAACCGAGTTATAGGGCGTTAAAGTATGGCGTTTTTTTCTAAAACTGTCTGTACTTTAGTATGCACCATTACCCCAACAGTTTGAGGAAAAGCTTCATATTTGAAAGCCCTATAGCTCGGTAACCATTAGGAATAAATTGACAGTGTAAATTTCATTTTCGTTTAAATTTTAATGATCTTTCTTATGTAATATACAGTAGCCACTTTTAACTCCGACCAACGGTTCTCGAGATTTTAGCAAAAAAAGTTCCCTGTTTTCACCAATTGCCGCTAGAGCTCGCCTCATATTTATAGGGACTTTTGGTAATACCTTCCCTAGGTACCTAGAAATAAGTGTGCAAAGTTTCAAAACTTTAGAATTTTTTCGGAGGTTAAACTTTTTTGACTGGACTATTACTAACATTACAAAACAAGCAATATTATGCCATGCAGTGGAAAATATGGAATACCAAAAATAAATCAGTTAAAAATAACGCCACTATAAACTAGGTATTTTAGATATTTCTTTACAGTGGTTGGTTAGGGACTGGAACTTAAATATTTAAAGGTCATTGATGCTCACTGAAGGATGCTATGTTGGGCCATGAAACAGAAATATAAATTACGTTTGAACAGCTGAAAGCATCAAGTGTCTGTAAATATACCTTATCTACGTTTACAAAGGAGAGTGCATCATGTAATTAACTCAGGTTGGAAACTTTATATGTTTTCTTTACATATGATCTAAGACACATTACCAACTAAAAAAAATTATTTAAGTGCAAACCTGGCACGATTATACACTTAAATTAGTTAAATTTGGTTGCGTAAACGGATTTTGTAATATTTCAAATACTCATTTTTGGATTAAAATACTAGGCGGCGTCCCCATATCAATTAATTGATAATTGGTAATAATTGAGAGGAGTTAAGTAGTGTACACAACATGGAGTATTAAAAAAAAAGGTGTACCATAACATTTTTAAAACAAATAAAGCACATAAACAATAAAGATATACAGTATTTACTACGTTTTTGAGGTATTTATAGTTTCTTTAAAATTGTCTCCAGTTTAAATGGCGATTTAAACACACTCTGAAACCTTTCTTTCAGTTGATTCAACAACATAAATATTGATTAATCTATGTATTTTTACCTGGTTAAGGTTGTTACATAGCCTATATGATTTTTTCTTATTAAAAAAATTGTTTGTGACTTTTTTTAAATCTTGCATACCCGTCCATGTAGGCATATGAAAATGTGCTTGGAACGTATCCAGCAAAGCAAGGGGTTAGTCTGTACAGTATAAGGGTGAGGTGTATTGATAAAAACTAGTGGCAGTGACCAGGAACCGAACCGACGACATCGCTGCCTTGGGCCCGAAAAGCGTGAAGCTATCGACCCACCTACACGTTATACTTTTGTTAATTGCAATTTTAACTGCTGGCTAGTAAAAATACATTATAACAGAAATAGACTTTTTACTGTGTATCTTTCGAAAACAAGCTCATAAAGCAAGCAGCTAAAATAATCTTTTTACTAATAAAGTTAATTGGTTTCCACTCTTGTAAAACCCACAGGTATTTTCAAAACCCACTTAATGAATCCGTTTATGTGATGCGGATGGCAATAAAATTCAAAGTAATTAAGTGCACTTCAGGCGTTAGTGGATGCATCAGGTTGCCATGACAACGTAGAGACGCTTCAAACTGCACCCACACTATGGTAAAACTGCATTATGTTGTTTATAAATTACCACCTAGCAACAGAGCTTGGTTTGGAGATTATCGTTAGTATGTTCTAAGAGCATTTTCTCTAAAAAGTACCTAATAACCCAATATAAGCGTCTTCATTTACTATTGATCATTTTATATGAAAATAGACTTCATATCATATATAACTCCTAATACTCAAGAAAAGAAAACCTACACATATAACAATCATGAGCATATTGTTGTCAACACACTTTCTGTAATTCCTTAAAATTCTAGTTGGCATGTTAATTGATTCTTTAGTGTACGTTTTATTGTTAGCTTTTGTAACTAAAATAAGAACCAAATTGTTCGGCATAATGCGAGTTTTCTTATGTAGTAAGCTTACACCAATCAACTTGTAATAACGAAAGCCTATACAGTAATACTAAACGTTCAACAAAATCCTCAATTTTGTTAATAAATTTGGTTAATAAATAAATGAACAATACTCAAATAAGAGCATAACATGGAATAGGATAGTTGTGTTAGACAAAATGTAGCAAATAAATTTTACCTTAAAATCAAAAAACCAAGTACAAATTTACTTATCTCTAAAAATTTCTTGGTGTCAAATCAATTAGTTTTTTTGTTATTTTTCTATCATATAAAGATATATATTTCTACCTTAGGTAAACTTACTGTCTAAGCTTCACACACTAACGTTTACAGTTTTATCGTGTTACAGATTGGCATTGGTAATTAGTAGGGATCGAACAGAGTTTACCTAGGCAGACCTATATTTAAACCCGGGACTATAACCACTGTACCAGAGTTGCTTTGGTAAATCCTAAAAGAGTGCATGTTCCTAAAACCATAGGAAAAGTACATTCCTGTCAAACTTATGTTTATAAATTATTTTTAACCACTTACGATTATCAGAGTGGTGTTTATATACTTTTCACATCAATTACAATTTTGTTTAAACCAACATTGTAGGTAGTAAGGGTAGATAATTAACGTTTTCAAGCTGTAGAATCACAACAAGTGCTTGATTGTAGAAGGTTCGGGAGCGTAGAAGTAATTAATTGTTGGTTTTAATTAATCAAACGTTTACAAGTCAAATAATATTATTGGAGAATAAATCACAGCTGCTGAGATAATTTAATGAACCCCTTTAAGTGGGATTAAATAACATTCAGTGAAATATATTTATTGATTATTAGCAGTTATAGCCTAAACAAATCAATGATTGATTAATCTGTTTATAAGATGTACGTTTTTCCTGAAAACAATACTGTAATAAGTATAACTAACATTAAAAGTTTGGATTTGCTAAAGATTTTTCCTGGATTGTGTAACCAAATTTGGTTGATTTAAAACATAAGTTATCAGTGTTTTTTTTTTTGTTTTTTTTTTGTTTTTTTAAATAACAAAATGTGTTACTGAAATAATTGTAAAATATGTAAATATTATCACGATTAATAACAGGTAGAAAATTACATATCGATATCACGAACAATTACAAATTTAAAAAAAACATTCATAATTCATAACGTAGGTTTTTCTCGTAAAATAAATCTTAACTAGATTTTCTTATGTCACTAGGGCAAATAAATAAAAAACCTTTATTCAATATATTTATATAAAACTCTTAATCAATGTTGATCATTGAAAGGGGTAACAACATGGTGTTTTGCAAAACATAAGTCTCCAAGCGGCTTGCAATAAAAAGAACTGTCATGGAAATCCCAAGACGATGTTAAAGCACTCTTCAGCCCTAAATAAGTCTTCGCATCTACCTATTTTCCACCATTTTATAAAGTACTCTATTTCAGAATATCTTTCGTTATACGCTGTTTAAGATGGACGTTTCATTCTGTTAGGCCTTTGAATAAAGATAAGTACATTGAATTTCATTGCATTTGACTGTTCTTAAAAAATCTATTGTTTCAAAACAGTTTCACATTAAATCAGATGTTTACATTATTACATTGTTGACATAAGTGATTAGCTCTGGTAAAACATTAAATATCTGAGGGGCCTGCATTGAAAGATAAACTAATGTCTAAGATTTTTTAAGCTTGAATTTGCGTGTTTATGTTTGAACTTTTACATTTTAGGAACATGTTTATTTCGATTTTACAAGTGAGGAGGTAGTGCGGAATTCGTGTTAGTCAATGTAAAAATAATAAATTGTAACTTATTCTGTATATATACAAATTATTTAATACTTGCTGATAATCTGTCTTTTGCAGTAGCCTATCGCCTTGTAATATCCTTAGAACATCCTAAATCTGCTATAAATAATATTTTAGAGTAACTGCAGGTCAATAGTTAAAATTACAAATTTATTTTATTTTTATATTTTTTAAAGATAAAATATTACTCTCATTTTGTATCTTACCTCTCAATTATTAAACGTATTCGTAGCTACTCATTATAAGACGGAATACAAATTAAACAAACTTTAAGTGATTTCTTCATCTTTTTTGTAGATATTTTGAATTCTATATCTACGTAAATATCAAGAAATATTACTTATTATAAATATTCAAAACTTAATTATAATAAAGCAAATCGTTAATGGTTGTTTGACAACTCGATTATATTCAACATACAACTCCCATCTGTCGGAGCAATGGTGAACTAGCTTCAATGCAAAACATGCGAAGACCGTCACTGTTAAACCATGAAATTCTTACCTAATTTACTCTCCCTAAAAAGTCTATGATTCGATAACACTAGCTAATTTGATAGGCACATAAAGAAATTAATTTAAATTTAAATAACAAAAATATAATTTAATTTAAATTTAAATTTGAAAATTTGCAATATTTTATTTTAATTTTTTATATTTTATTGAATAATTCCAGTATTAACTTTGACCATAAATTGTATCCTAATCAATATTATATATCTTTTAATTACCTAAGTGAGCAAAATTTTAACTATAAAAAACATATTCTGTCCTCAAAATCATAATAGTCCATATAACAAACATCTTAAAATATTACTCATTTTGACGAATAATATTTGATAGATTAAGTATTCATATATTAAAATACGTTAATTTTTTATAAATTTTTAGCAATTGCTCATACAGTATATTAATCATAATAATACATTTTTGTGCCTTACAAAATGCCAGATTTTTACTCTTTATCAAGAGTTTGCACATGACTTCATTTCTTTGACATAACCTTTTTTGTGATTCTAATAATATTTTTCGTTTGATTATTTCAATTATAACATTCAATAAATTAATGATAAATTTTCAAAAACGTTTGTACACAGTTTAATTATTCCTTGTCAAAATCTTCTTTTCTAGGACGAGTTTCCTTATAAGTTCATCGTGTTTACAACCTGATTAGTTATTTAAGATAATAACAAAAGTTAACAAAAGGAGCTTTAAGTTGTTTAAATACGCTTGGGCAAGCTTGTAACAACGGTTCAATAGTCCAGTAATCCAGTTAGTTTACTGGTGTGAACATTTAGTTTAAAGCTTACTGGAGGTCTATGGTTACAAACTTCTATAAGCTTTGTAGTCTACTTATTTACATTTGATAATATTGTTGAGAACCTTGATATGTTACTTGGTAAAACAAAATGTTGGAATCAAGATTATCGACTTCTTTTTGGAGTGAATTAGTTTCTAGGAAAAACTTAATACATTTCTTCGACTAGTTACAATAGAATGTTCCTGGATTACTGTATAGTACCATAGACAAAAAGAATTAATAATATAAACTGTCAGCCGTGCTGCGGTTACTATGGTTACCAAAGGTTTTGGCGTTCACTGCTGGGAGCACCGTGTAGTTACGTAGCGCGTATGACGTAACTAAATAGTGCTCCCAGCAGTGTGCGCCAGAACCTATGATAACCGCAGCACAGCTGACGGTCTATATTTAATTATTTTTGTCTGTGTTAGTACTTTCCTCAACCGGAACCACTATGCTTGATCGTTTGCAAGTCCCCAAAGATAAAAAACACCAATGCATTGTTTTTATATTTGCAATGATAGGACAAATCGTTTGCATTTTTTATGTGATTTTAATTATTACTTTTTAAGATGGCATCTAAAATAAATGTGATTTCTTTCAAGTTGCGAACTCCCCCTTCCCATCAAAAAATCGCCTCCCAGTGGTTCTATTTAGCTGGTGCAAGAACTTAATCAAACTAGTTTACACGTATGATATAGATTTTATAGTTATTGAATCATTTTGACGGGAGTTATCGTGCTTATATTTAGTAACTAACATATGTACCACATTTACCTATGCATAAGAATTTTAATGGATTTTTTTCTTTTGAGGACGTGAAAAAATAACCTTTCCACAGACTTAAGTCTTACTAAGAAAAGTGCATTAATAACTTGTTCCTTAAAGAGAAATTCGTAAAAAACGCCCAGAAACGAAATAACAATAAATATACACTAGTAATCATACTAAAAAACCCCGATTTAAAGCTTGTTGACTAATAATCAATCCAGACAATATTTCAAAATATTTTTTAAATTTTTTTATTAGTGTTAAAATGTAGTGTGATCATGAAAAACCCCGGCAAAATGTCTACCTGATGCGTTTCAACCCTCAACTAACAGAAACACCTAACTAAAAAAAAAAAAAAAACTTAATATAGAAAAGCGTAAAGATAGTTAAATAAAAAGAATAAATAAAGCACTACAATGATTTCTTCATACATTTTTATGAACGTTAACAATTTTGAAATAAAAGCTATTATCAGTTGCACGACAGAAATAATAGAGCTATGAAGGTACAACAACGTAATTATAAAGGCCTACGCATCGCACAGGCCGATAGAGTGTCCAATAAGTGCTTGTATACAGGGCAAACATTGTAAACAACACAATAAAGTTATCTTTGCTGACCACTCACTGCCCACGCAATGGCTATAAATGTGGCTTTTGCTTTGTAGTGGCTAGCCATAGAGTAATATTACTAATAGCTGACATAAAGGGGATGTAGTAAACATCATAATAAACTGGTTATCTCTAATAACCACTATAACTCGCTGTATACAGTTGGGGAGCGAGTTGGCGTAGTGGTTAGAGCACGGGACTTCAGTCCCTGAGTTCCCGGGTTCGATCCCCGCCAAGTCACCAATGGATTTTATCTAAGAGATAATGCCGCAACCCCTAGGTCTAGTCTGAAGTAATGTGAAAAACAATTCCAGGCTCGTGCCTAGCGTCCTAGGACAAAAAAACTGTATACAGTACATTGTGCTATAGGTGTGTGTGGTTTTCATTGCAGTAGCTAACCGTAGAGTAATATTACTAATTATAGTTGACATAAAGGGATTGTAGTAAATATCACAATAAACTGGTTATCTTTAATAACCACTCTAACACACTGTATACAGTACATTGTGGCTATATGTTTGTGGTTTTCATTGTAGTGGCTAACCATAGAGTAATATTACTAATTATAGCTTACATAAAGGGGGTGTAGTAAACATCACAATACACTGGTTATCTTTAATAACCTCCCTAACACATTGTATACAGTACATTGTGGCTATAGGTTTGTGGTTTAGATTGTAGTGGCTAACCGTAGAGTAATATTACTAATTATAGATGAGATTAAGGGGCTGTAGTAAACATCACAATAAACTGGTTATCTTTAATAACCCTTCTAACACACTGTATACAGTACATTGTGGCTATATGTGTGTGGTTTTGATTGTAGTGGCTAACAGTAGAGTAATATTACTAATTATAGCTGACAAAAAGGGGACGTAGTAAACATCACAATACACTGGTTATCTTTAATAACCACTCAAACACACTGTATACAGTACACTGTGGCTATAGGTTTGTGGTTTTCATTGTAGTGGCTAACCATGGAGTAATATTACTAATTATAGCTGACATAAAGGGGGCGTTGTAAATATCACAATAAACTGGTTATCTTTAACTAGCTGTACCCGCGGGCTTTGCCCCGTTTAACTTCTTAATTTTTAAGATGAGCTCGTTCGCATGGCTCAATCACGTCCTGGTTGAAGTTCGTTCGCTACGCTCACTCACTTTTAGGTTGGAGCTCGTTCGCTGCGCTCACTTGCCTTCAGGTTAGCTCGTTCGCTACGCTAACTCGCCTCCAGGTTGAAGTTCGTTCGCTATGCTCACTCACCTTTTGGTTGCAAATTAGCTGTTGTCATAAATAAATTTAAAAAAAAATAGTGATGCACCCTGTTGGTAATCCTTGTAACTTTAATGCTATTGCACATCATAAAACAGAACCAACTTGTTTAATTGAAACAGCTGTTAAGATTCATTAATTCCATTTAAATATGAGTGCTCAAAAGGTTAACATGGGAAACTCCAGAGCCACTGGGGCGGAGCCCGAGAGTCCGATCAGAATAAAAACAACTTAGAGGCGGTTCACGAGTACGGGGTTTCGTGGCCCGCGGTTATCGTTAATCTCGACCAATTTTAACCGACGGTCAAAAAATGGGTTCACGACATAGAGCGTTAGCCGAGATCAACCTTAGCCGAGACCAACGCTGGCCGTCGATCAAGAGCAGGGATTAACTGGGAATTTTCGTTGGGAGGTTGGCAACAGCCACCTGCCGCGCCGCTGCTCGCGGTCGACGAGCCCCAAAACAAGAGGATGACATTGCGTCATAATGATTGGTTCATAAATTATTATAATTAAACAGAGTATTTACTGATATCGTATAAAAGGTTGTGGACTTGCACTTGAATTCATTATATACTAAAGTTTAAGGTTACTCAATTTATCATTGAATTATGAATAATACACTTTTACTGAATACATTGAATCGGGAAAATGCAATTATGTTTTAAAAAAAGTTTATACAAATCTTGGTAATGTTTGCAATAAAATTCGATTACCAATTATGTTCAAAAATAAGACATACTTTATCAGGTTTGCAGTTGTATCCAAACGTTCAAATTATTTAATAAAATGACTGCTCTTTTCAAAGATTTATGAATATCTTTTATGTATCAGTAATTTGTATAAAAAATAAATTTCTAGCAACAACTGGCTATTATAGGAGCAGAGATGCCTTCATACGTATACATTAATAAACGTAAATATAAAATGGCAAACCTACAATAACATTTTATGACACCAAGATCTTTTAAATCGGTTCACAATTGGAGCTACAAACAGCACAGGCCTAAGAACTAAGCCCCTAAGAACATTTGCGCGTGCCAGACGGGCAGAGCGCAGCCCTAAGCATGAGAAAACAGGTTATAATTTAAAAAAATATTTTGTTGTAATACAACGTTTTGTATATTTAACTATATAATTTATCTTTTACCTCAGCAAATTGAAGCAATTTATTGTAAATCCCGATATGACAAATATTAAGACATTATCAGATGAAAAGGTCTTTCTTTAACAAATCTTAAATCATAAACATAATAATATAAACATATAATTTAAAACATACGAAATAAAATTTGGATACTTAAATAAAATGACCTATGTTCTATATGAATTTTATGGCGGAACAAAAATTTAACTAATTTTATACAATAAAAAATCTTAGACAAACCTAAAAGTGTTTGATGGAACCATTTTTATTTTGATATTATTCAGCTGAAAAAAAAGGATTCAAAATTGCTAAAGTAATATAAAGAATTTACAAAATAAGATTCGATTGCAATTTAAATTTATATGAATATGTTAAGCTATTAGTTATATTTTTACTTAGTAATAATTAATCAAAATGCCTCAACAGTTACTTTTTACGATATTTTGCATGTTTTCGGCTATCAGTAGTAAAAAAATTAAAAAAAAATAAATATCATGTTGAGGGTAATGAAATTGTTCGGAATTTAGTGGTGAATCCGAATATAACATTCTTTTTGCTAACAAAAAAACAATAAACGAGCAAATGAGATAATCCCGACATGATGTCACCTTAACCCTGCCCCCTAGCAGGGTTAAGTTGAAGACCAAAACCATTGTTATTTACGCTCGAGAGTATCCAGTTTGCGCTAGACTATGACTCGTGAACCCGACATTTGGCCCGGGGTTTTCTCTAATTGAACCCGTGAAGCCGACTTTTTGCGCTCGGGTTTATCCCTGTCATAATTGGGTGAAGTTTATCTGTCTGCGCTCGAGCGCGGGTAACCTCGTACTCGTGAAGCCGATTTCCAAGCCGCGGCGCAAAAAACCGGCTATAACTGGATTTTGCGCTCGAACTAAGGATAACCCGTGACTCGTGAACCGCCTCTTAGTTTTCCTATTTAATGCCTAAAGAATCAGTGTACCAAATTTCAGCCTCCTAGGTAAATGGGAAGTGGGAGAATTAGTGATGAGCGAGTGAGTGAGTGAGTCAGTGAGGGCTTTGCCTTTTATATATACCCATAATATTTATATATATATATATTTTTTATTATTATCTTTAATAACCATTCTAACACACTGTATACAGTACATTTTGGCTATAGGTGTGTGGTTTTCATTGCAGTAGCTAACCGTAGAGTAATATTACTATAATAGCTAGTGTATATGGTGCACATTGTAAACAACACAACTAATTAACTGGCTACCTTTGCTAACCACTCAGTGGTCACTTCGTGACACAGCATCGTTGTTACAAATGTGGTTTTGGCTTTGTAATGGCTAACCACAGAGGGAAAATATTACTAATTGTAGCATGTATAAAAGTCATACGTAAACAGCACAATAAATTTGTCTACTAAGAAACATACAGTGGCATACATTGTGACTATAGATGTGGTTTTTGCTTTGCAGTGGATAACCACAGAGCTAGTAATATTACTAATTATAGCCTGAAGTATAAACGTTGTGAACGACTCGATAAACTTCTTATCTTCGCTAACCAATAACTGTCCGCTACAAAAGCTATAAAAGCTGTTTTCTAAAAGCTTTAAACGTAGCTTTGGATGTATTGGTATTATCTGTGAAGATAGTAATATTACTATTTAAACCTATGAAAAATCTAACATTCTTGAATCTTTAACATTTGTGAAACAGGAATTTTCTAAATTTGATTTTTCTGTAAAAAAACCAATACACATTGCGCAATTCACACACATTACCTATTCCTAAACATTCAACAACCTTCTTCAAGAAACACTTAGTGTACAATGGCATAACACTTTTTAATTCACTTCCACTTTTTCTTAAACTTGAACCAAACCTGTTGAAATTTAAAAGACAATTAAAATCTTTGTTGATTAAGTTTAACTGTTATAGCGTCCAAGAATTCACATCTAAACTCAGTTCCATTAATAGTGATGCAAATACTTATATATAAATCTGCACCATTGTATATTGTATAAAATTGTATATTTGTAAATAGTTCTTGAGTATATGAATCCAGCTTTTGTTTGATTTTGACTTAGCCAATACAAATTGTATATTGTTAATTCTGGCTGAATAAATGATTTGATTTGATTTGATTTGATTTGATCTTCGATTTTGATACTAATCCATATATTTTAAAGGAAAGTCAAACGCAGTCTATTCACCATTTCTTATCAATATAAACTTAACACTAAATGTTAATGAACTTTGGTTATTTTATGTCAATGCATGTCCAAAAATACTTTGAAGTTTGGAGGGAATACATATCTTATGTAAAATTAAAATGTCAATTAGCCCAATAATTTTGAGGAAAATAGTCACTAGTTGATATTATTTGTTTACGAATTACTGTAATATGAGTAAGAATATACAACTTCGTTAAATACATAATTCCGTGTTCCATCGCCGTTTACAATAAGAGGAATAACGGTATCAGCAATCTGACACATACTTTCTCCCATAAGCTTGTCAAGAACCTTTACATGTGTAAGCGGTGGGAGTATATGATAATTTTGTCGGGGAAAATCACAAAAGCTGCAATAACTTTTTAACCGAAATTGTTACAGCAGTGGTGGTTGCATTATTTTGTTTAGAATTTTAAGGACCATAACACATTAATTTTAATTAAAAATAGTTTTTTTCCAAAATCCGATTTTTTATATTTTATGGGATTTTTTATTGGGAAAATAACGTAGATGTTAAAATAACTTTTGAACGGTATTTTTTTTATGGAAATTGGATCTGTACCATTTTGTTTAGAATCTAAAGGACTATAACATACCTAATTTTTATTAAAATCGTTTGGGCCATTTTCGAGAAAATCATAATTTTATGGGTTTTTATGAGGAAATGACCATTAAAAATCAAAATTTAAAAAAAAAATCCTAAAGATACAATGGATTAGTACCTACCTACATACCAAATTTCATCAAATTTGGACTACAGGTATGGTCTGTAGCTCTGTACACATCCACACATCCACACACACCAATCACTTCAAAAACACTTTTTTGGATTTAGGGGGGCCAAACACATTGGATTTTAAAACATCACTTCAAATACACTTTTATGGATTTAGGGGGGCCCAAAACGGATATATCCACTCAAAACTCGAAAATTTTGACGAAAACAATACTTTCTCCATAAATTATGTATAGGAGGAGAAAGTAAAAAGTGAATATTTAATTTCTCTCTTATTTCTAAAAATGGGTCAAACTCGTGGGAAAAATACGTGTTCAGGAATGTCCTCAAAGGCTCAGGCAGACAAACACTCTCAATCTGGCAATTTTTTTATGGATTAACAACAAATGCAATATAATCCTTGTCTGAATATGAACTGTGCTTCGCGATATACAGATTTTACAAGGTAGAAAATATTTGTAGTAAAATGTTTTTTGTGACAAGACTAGGTATATTGTACTTGATTTAGATAACAAAATATTATTTCACTATTCAAACAAATATAGAATTACCTTGGTTGGTTTTATTTTAAGATGTTTTTCACAACAAAGACTAGCTTAAACTAAACAATCTTGTGTTAGCATTATGCACTCTACGCCTATTTTTTGCGGAGATATTATTTAAAGTGTTCATCACAGTACGTTGTTACTTACACAACTCCTAAATTAATAGATATGTAATGTTCAAGACCGAAGAATGTTTAGAATGTAGAATAAATGCATATATAATGTTTATTATACAGTATATATCTTCATCATCATTTATTGATTTTCCCTCAAATGGTACCCACATTAAAAAAAAAAATTCCAACGACAACTACGTGGAAATATACAAAGTCTTGTAAGCTATTTTACTAAAAACAAGGTAATTATTTAAATATTGACATGCTATAAATACACCAATAAATGTAGGTCTTTACGTAAATACATACTAACATAGAGTACCTGGTGTTTTTTTTATATATATATGTATCTTTATCATTTTCCCGAATATTCTTTTTGCATCCCTCTGAAGTTAAACAAATAAATTTTTTGTGAGTGCATCGTAGATGCAAGCCAAATCGAGCAATTATAAATTCGCTTAGCATGCTAGCTAGTACACCTAGATGAAGTTGTAAAATGCATGAGTATAAACATATGCACTCCGTTGTCCCAACATAATACATTACAAATGTTCAATTAGGTTATACCGGGTGTCCCACGAAGGGGTTTAAACGTTTGATTTTATATAACGTGCCCATTCATGCACCGAACCTTTTTAAACTTTACACAGTTTACAAAGTAGGTTCTAAAAATATTCTGGAAAAATTTCAACTCCCTAACCTTAGTAGAAACAAAATGGCGGCTTATTGACAAATTTACCAATGTGCTTTCTATAAAAACTACTTTCATGATTTATTATTAGTTATTTATTTATTATTATTATTTATTAGTTATTTGATTAATTTTTAGTTTTCCATTTGGCTATGTTCTAATTTTTTCTTGTTTTAAAGTCATATTGCCCTGGAAAGTAACAAAAAAAATATTTTATAAAACCAAAAATACCTTTTTTAATGTTTTAAAGTAACTTTTTTCAATATGCCGCCATTTTGTTTCTACTAAGGTTAGGGAGTTGAAATTTTTCCAGAATATTTTTAAAACCTACCTTGTAAACTGTGTAAAGTTTCAAAAAGTTTGGTGCATGAATGGGCGCGTAATATAAAATCAAACGTTTAAACCCCTTCGTGGGACACCCTATACAGTATCAATGGTGTTCTTATTGTTGCATTTTAGGTGGAAGGGAGGTTGTAGTTCAGTGATACCAACCAACAATTGCATCCCTACACGTGTCATCATGTTCATTATGTGTTATCAGGTTGGCTTCCTGTGTGTGTCACCAACATGCCGGAATATCTCAAAATAGTTTCAGTACTTGACATTTTAGTGTCATTGTTTGGTGTGGTGTTTAAGTAATATGATTTACTGTAGTTACAAATTCAATCATAAACTAAAATTATACTATAGATGTTGAAGTATTATTATCGTAGATTAATTATGTGTTCATATGGTTAATCCTATATCTTATAGTAGATTGAACACTGCCTTATATATTTATTAGTGTGGGTCAACCTAGGGGAATTATTAAATTTTAAGGTCCAGGTAGCTCTTGAACATAGATTGTTCATTGTAAGTTTTACTAGCTTTGTATAGGCCTACAATTTTAATGAAACGATAAATGTAAACCCTATTGATTATCAGATATCACAACAAGATGGGTGGTCTACTAATACAATCCGAAGTCAATGGAAAATACGACAATCGCTAGAATACTGATAAGGTCATTCCCTGATTAAAATTAAATGCCTACAGTATCATTGTGAAAAATTATTTTACCACTCTTTGGGTGTAAACATAAATGTACATGTTTGATTCAAAAATTATATTTTACAAAATAAATGTTATAATATTCTTTTAAGTTCTATATGTTAAGAAATAATATCTAGTTCTTATATCACTAACATGATTTTTTGTCACAAATATGTATTATCAGCGGTTTTGGGGTATACCTTTTTCCTTTAATTATTGTATTAAAATATAAAAAATATATATTCAATTTCAGATAATAAAATCAAGTATAAAATTCGCACAACATGAACTTGATGAAATGCGATGAAAAATTAGAACTAGTATGATTAAAAACAAAACATTAAGTTAAATTTTAGTGCCTTTGAAGTGGAAAACGTCTACGATGAGCAAAAGCAACCAAACGAGATTGCGTTTTCAGTTAACGATCAACAGATAAGAGTAGTTCAAGTGCCTTTAGAAAAAAGCTCCACTTGAAGGGATCAACTACTCATCCCTTCACTTGAAGTCTACTTAAATAGCACTCTCCATACACATACACAATGTATGGTCCACTCTTATGTTCGATGTATATGAATTTAATACATTTTACTTTATTTCCTCAGAGTTATAGAAGTGTTTCCTTTGTATTGGCCTGATGTCAAGTTTATATTTGTTTGGTATTTAAAATCTTTTAAACGTGTCAAATTCTTTTTTAAAATATTATTTATTTTCTTTTGTCTAAAAGACTAGCATATATACTATACTAGCCGAGTACCCGTCCTTCGTACGGGGTTGGCATATAAGTTTAAATTGCTTATTGCAGTTATACTCAAGCTTTGCATTTGCAATGGGAGAGTACAAAGTTTGATCAAATTTGCTTCTTTAAATTGACGGTATACTATGGTATTACACATCTACCATAGCCATAATGTTCTACCTCTTCACCTAAACAATATACTAAAGAAAAATAAAGTATTACAAATTTAAAAAAAATCACAAATTATTCATGACATTAAAAACATAAACATAACTGTAAATAATCCTACTTTGACAGTTCTCATTGCGAATCACAGTTTTTTGTTGCTGCTTAGTTCAAATTAGCTGTTTTCATAAATGCAAAAAAAATATAGTGCTGCACCCTGTTGGTAAATCTTAAAACTTTTTAATGCTTTTCCATATCATAGAACCAACGTTTTTAGTTGAAACAGCTGACTAAATTCTTTAATCTATATATACTTATTTAATACGCAAGCAGATTTTTTGTGACAATTACTCCTCCGAAACTACTGACCCAATTGCCATGTTTTTGGTGTCATTGGAAAGAGCGTAACGTGAAGTTGTGCAGGAAACTTTTTTTATAGGGAAATAGTTAGAGAGTGAGGCCCTGGGGCCCTTTTAAGTTTCGTATTTCTCCATAAGATTAACATGGGAAACAAACATTGTTATGAAATTCCAGCTGTTGTCAAAAATTCTGTTCTGCTATTTATTTAATTTAATTTGTTTACAAGGAGAATTGTTTCTTAGTGCCATGTGGTCAATAAGTTATACTTTTGCATATATTTTAAATGATATACACTATATAAAATGATGGTACTGTAATACATTAAGAGATATTCATTTAAATAATCAATAAGTACGATTGAGCCTTTGCCTATATGTTTCCTGGTAAGTGTGTTGTATTTACCTTATAGTATCTTAAAGTAAAACCAAATTATTCTTTTCTTCATTCTCACCCCGTAGCGAAGCACGGGCAGAGCAACTAGTTCCCTTTAAATATGAATACTCATAAGGTTAATATGGGGAATTACAGAGCCACTGGGGCGGTGCCCGAAAGGATTTTTGAGATAAGAATATGCCTATATGTTAATCGGGAATGTAAGCTATCATCATGCCAAATTTCAGCCCAATCCGTCCAGTGGTTTATGCGTGATTGAACTTCAAACAAACAAACAAACACACAAACTTTCACATTTATAATATTAGTAAGATAAGATAAGATATAGGGTATTTACCATTAAAATGTAATAGCAGACGTTAATTGAAAATATAAATTCTTTTAGTAGCCTTAAGTTGGAAATAGTTAAATAAAAAAATATGTATAGATAAAATGTATAAATATAAATTATAATATAAATATAAATTAAAAAATAACAAATAAAAAAATAAAATAAAAGTTATTTGCCTTTAGTTAAAAAAATTAATTCAATACTCTTTTTACTAAATGTTTTCTATTCATTGGGTTTATTCGTGTTATCTATACTATTATAAAAAAAGAGGTGGTTGCTGTGTGTATGGGAAAAGTAAACGCAAAAAATACTGGTCGGATCGGGCTGAAATTCGGCATGATGATAGCTCATATTCCCGATTAACATATAGGCATATTTTTATCCCAAAAATCCTTCCGGGCTCCGCCCCAGTGGCTCTGGAGTTTCCCATGTTAACCTTATGAGAAATTGAATTAATGAATCTTAACAGCTGTTTCAATTAAACAAGTTGGTTCTGTTCTATGATGTTCAATAGCATTAAAGTTACAAGGATTACCAACAGGGTGCAGCACTAGCACTATTATTTCTTTTACATTTATGACAACAGCTAATTTGCAACCAAAAGGTGAGTGAGCGTAGCGAACGAACTTCAATCTGGAGGCGAGTGAGCGTAGCGATCGAGCTAACCTGAAGGCAAGTGAGCGTAGCGAACGAGCTAACCTGAAGGAAAGTGAGCTTAGCGAACGAGCTCCAACCTAAAGGTGAGTGAGCGTAGCGAACGAACTTCAACCAGGACGTGATTGAGCCATGCAAACGAGATCATCTTGAAAATTAAGAAGTTAAACGGGGCAAAGCCCGCGGGTTACAGCTAGTATATATATATGAATATTAAACCTTTATTAATAAAGAATCTACGACTTATTGG
Organism: Macrosteles quadrilineatus; assembly: GCF_028750875.1. Taxonomy (NCBI): domain Eukaryota; kingdom Metazoa; phylum Arthropoda; class Insecta; order Hemiptera; family Cicadellidae; genus Macrosteles; species Macrosteles quadrilineatus. The sequence goes on from NW_026542594.1 coordinate 182,581,697, forward strand.
TTTTGTTTATTCAGCCAAATAATATTATTGAAACTAATTTGTTTTTCAAACAGAGAATAATTTTAATATAAAAATTAAACTACAGCTAGATAGCTCTTTAAAGAATTATAATAAATTGTTTAAGTCTGTTCGACTTTTAAATTCTTATATGAATTCTTAATTTAGATTTAAGTTTTTTAATGTCAGCCAAAGGAATTTTTACCCTTAGTTACACTTCATTATACAGTATTGCGAAATGTTTTACAGCGATTAATTTATTGATTACATAAAGTCATCCGGTTTAGAATCAAACCATTTTTTAGAATTACTGCATAGTTTTTAGCAGACAATTTAATGGTAATCTATACCATTTTATACATGATATAAGAAACATATACATTTACATATACATCAATAAAATAGCTCCTAAAGTAACATTGTACACTTTTTCGTTGAAAATTTGTATTCCCGATTAAACAAAAATATTAATTATTTATGATTACTTGTTTGTAACGTTGCTTAAACTTTTTAAATCGTTCTTAAAAAGATAAAAAAATATTATTAAACTTAGCAAAGAAATTATATAGAAAAATACAACAAAAATACAAATAAACATTAAAACAGAATTTGTTAAGTATTACACCTTGCTATGGTACTTGGCTAGAAAAAATTAAAGACGTTTATCTTCGAGAATCGTTTCGTTTTTAAAATAAAACATTTATATTTTGATAAAAAATACTATTTATTTCACAAACAAGACTTTTCAAAACTTATATAGGTTAATGAAGTAAGATTGTCCATCTTGTTACCAACTAAATCAAAATATTTAAAATTTATTTAGTTATTTAAAATAAAATTTCAATTAAAATATAAAGTAGCATTCTATAAACAATGACTGAGTGATCTAATAAACCAGAAATAGTAGTCTATAATAGCATAATTACCTCAATATAGTCCACTAAATCCCCGTATACTAATTATATTAACCTAAAATTCCGTTTTCCACTGGTTTCAACGTCATTTTAATACATATGTCATATTAACCTACTTTACATAACATATACTTTTTAATTCATATAATTCACTTACTTTATACAACTTACCCTACAAATCACACAGACCATAAATTATTATAGAAACTAAACTAATAAACTTTACAATTTAAGAATATTAACAATACTGTTACGTTTACTCACCGAATTGTAGTCCTGATGTAGTAGAAATGTGTTTGAGTAAAAATATTTTTGAAGTAGAAGGCATGTACTTACCGAGTTGTTGGTGTAAGTTCTGGTGGTTACTTCAGCGACTTACCGTGAAGCCTATCCCTACGGTGGCAGAAAATGTTCCAGTCTGGAACTGTCCTGTGTCGAACCTGACTAGGAGTGAAGTCTTCCCTACTCCACTGTCTCCTAACAGGATCGTCTGTGAACAAAACATTGAATTGTGAGTCTTAACGCTAGATGTTAGGTTGTGTTTGGACAGGGTAAAGGCATGGCCTCCGCCGCGCCGCGGCGTTGCTGCGTGGCAACGTCGCACCGGCTGGTCTGTTACCATGGCAACAGCAGTAATACAGGTAACAAACGTGTAAACATAAACATTTCACAGAAGCTCCATTACGAATTGGTGCAACAGCTTTTTCGGTAGGCCAGGGCTGCGGTGTTGCCATATTTGTCCCACCGCTACCTTGTAGAGAAGGCCATGGCTTAGGACTAAATTGGATTGGTTACTATGGAAACAATGGACGTAAACTGTACCAAGATTTACTGTTGTTATAAAAATGTATCCGAAGACTATTCTGAAAGGGTTTGTCAAACCTAATTATATAACATTTGAGGTAAAGGTATATGGATGACAGTTTAGCCATTATATTATGTAGAAGCTATGGAGGATGAAAGAGGTGAAAGAGGTTGGAAGATGTAGGAGAAAGTTTGTGTTTTTTTTGGCGGTGGTGAAGGTATAGTTTTTAGAGAACTAGGAGATGAGATAGAGGAGGTTTTGTCAGTAGATGTGTTGGCAAACAATTAGGAGGAGACAAAGACGAATCAATTGGTGGCGATGTAGAAGAGGTATTGTAGGATAATTGTACAAGAAGTGGTAAGCATAGGAGATGGTGGTTGTGGGGGTACTAGCAAAGGAGGAGACATGTGATGATAAAAGAAGAGTGTACTGTTTGATGGCGGAGACAGAAATCATTGGTTTGGAGAGAAAAAGAAGAAGGACATTTATTTCACCTTGTGTGGAGGTTCCTGGTCCTGATCCTGCTCCTTGAACAGCTCCACGGGTGGTTTGTATCCACGGTACCCTGTAGGCGAGGGTTGTGGCTGAGGACGAGCAGCCGGTGTCTTCAGCGTGTCCTCTGTCTCAAACACGTCGTCACTCATGCTGTCGTCTGTCGCCATCACCTAGAACACGTCACATAAAATATAAATGGACATATTGACAGATGTTTTTAGCTGCAGTATGCTGCATAGCCCGTGTGGGGTTCCAGAAGGTAGACATCCCAGGGCTGTGTGATTTTGACCTTGAGGGATGTCGACTAAGAGGGATTGCAGCCTTGAAGGATGTCGACTTTGTTGATTATGGATTGCGGCCTTGAGGGTTGTTGACTTTTAGGAAGATTGACCTTGAGGGTTGACAAATTTGAGTGATTGTGAGATTGTGGGATGTCGACTTTGAGAGGTTACGACTTTCAGGTGTGACGACTGTAATGGATGTCAACATTGAGGGATGTCAATTTTGAGGGGTGTCGTCCTTAAGAGATGTTGTGCTTAAGAAGTGTCGACAATGAGGGATTGCGATCTTGAGGAATTACGACTTTAAGATATGTCGTCCTTGAGGGGGTAGGACTTTAGGGATGTTGACCTCAAGGAGTGCGAACTTTGAGGTATGTCAACCTTGAGGGGTGTCGATTGTGTGGGTTTGTGACCTTGAGGGATTACGACTTTGAGGGATGTCGACCTTGAGGGGTTACGACTTTAAGGGTATGTCAACATTAGGGAGTGTCGGCTTTAAGGGATTGAAACCTTGAGAGATGTCAACCTTAAGGGATGTCGACTATATAAGAAATATCGTGTAACATAGCCCCGTAAAATCAAATCTGCCCATTATGACTACAGATTCAGATATCGCTTAATGGTGACAACATGGTCATACAAACAGCTTCAACAAAAGATCGGGATATTTTAAACTTATATTCCATCAAACCGCATCATTCATTGAAAAAATAGTAACTTACACGGTGAATGTTTGACCATTTGTTTGTGAGACATAAACGGGGAAACGTTTCGGTCGATGAGGCATTACCCCATTCACCACTCGTCTATTGTTCACCTAGGGTGAAGCGATTGTGCAATATCTTATTGTTGAACCTATCAGCTGGGTTGAACAGTTGGAACAGGTGGTTGACAGTTCAAAGACACACAATTGTGTACATTTGTATTGTGTATGCAGTAACTAAATTGGAAATTATACCTATTGGGGTGTATTTTCAAATATTACTTATGAAAATAAATACATCGTGTCCATGAGTGTGAGAACGTCACCAGTAAAACATTTCAATCACGTAAAAATAGCATTTTCTATAATTGCTATGCAAAATCTGGTTTAAACCATAACTATCTATAATGAGAAAACTATGAACACCATATGCACGACTTTTAAGTGGACAAATATTATTCATCTGATTTTGTTCTCCAGATATGGCAAATAATTATCAAGTCTTCAGCTAATAGACATTAAAGAAACACTCAATGTGGTCTTAAAATTAAGTGTTTTGGATAAATTTGACATTGCGATTTTTTTCGTACACGAAACTATTTTCTTGAGGTTATCTGCACCTCGAAATACTTTGTTGATCTTTCAAATGGACTAACATATAATGAAAAAACGTCTTGACGAGTGATCTTTATTCGCTAACGTGATAAAAGTCTTTTGTAGAGTTACGTCCAAAAGTTCCCTCCACTTCTTAAATTTACTCTGATTACTACTCATTATTTTCAAACAAATTGCTGAAGACGTAGATGTTTTTAATATCAAATAATAAACATCTCGAGTTAATAACACAACATTTTCATCATCATAAAACATTAGCCATTAGGTAACACATGTTTAGGTTTACATTGCCATTACGAGAGTGAAATCCATTACGTTAGCTAAACCTCATGGGTCGTTAACCTCTTAGCTTATGTTTTTACTTCCCTTATAAGTTGCCTAAGAGTCTCTGAGATAATTTATTGACATGGATGTATTTCATATCATTTTCCTTATATTATGAACATAACATTCAAATGCTTAAAGTGTAAAACAAGTGTTCAGTTGGCAACACGTTGTAGTTATACGCTTGCCTCCGAGAGTGCAGCACTTGTCTACAACATTTCATTCTAAATTTTCATAAAGATCTGATAAGTTTAGTCTTGATTTCATTTCAACTAAAGATAGTTATTGGTTTCAAACGCTTAGGGAATATTCATAATTAATTACATTTTTACCTTTTAAAATATAATAAATTATACTGTTTTCTACGTGTGTAAAGTGTAATAATATTTTGTAACAATACAAGAATTATAAACAACCAAATGAAAAAAGAATATTGAATAACCAGTTTAAACTTTAGCTTAGGACGAATGTTATCTTAAGTCCTTCCTTATCCTGAATTTAGCACCAGTTGGATGTACATGTAACTTGGTTTTACCTTTGATTATTGATACATAAATAGCAAACAATAGTCAATGCTTTTAATCAATGATAACAAATAGTCATCAATATTGAGAATTTCATTTTTAATCTCAGCTTTTCATATTACTATTATATTTAATGTTGACATAAAATATGCTTCAGTGTACTGTGGGCTTCCCTTTGACCTTAGCATGGTTAATAAGTTTGCATGCAAGAAAGATAAAAATGCTTTATATCAGATCACTGTCGGATCTCAATTGGGCTAAGTTCGTTTTTATTTCCAATCCTACAACTTTTCGAAGTTAATAAAATGTCTACGCTAGTACGATTTTACTCAAATACAATTGGGTCTCCTAAATAAATAAATGGTATCAGCAATATCACTTTTACTTTCTCCTATTCTTGTTAACAACCTTTATCATGGTTAAGCGGTGGGAGTAACTATGCTATTTTATGGGGGAAAATCGCAGAAGCTGCAATAACTTTTGATCCGGAATTTTTACAGTAATCGTTTTTTTAGTGTTAAAGGATTATAACATTACTAAATTTTAATCGAAATCGATAGGAAGTTTTTTTGGAAATTTGATTATTCCGTTATTTGATAGGGTTTAATAAGAAAATCATCATTAAAAATAATAAAAATTAAAAATCCCTGGATGTACTATAGATTTGTAGGCCCACCTTGTACATACCAAATATCATCAAAATCGGACCACATGTGTGGCCTGGAGCTCTGTACACAAATATACACATACAGACATAATTTCAAAAACCACTTTTGGGTTCATGTTAATCCAAAACAAATATATACAAACTCAAACTCAACATTTTTTTCGAAAACAATACGGTACTTTCACTAAGGGAGAAAAAATAGGAAATAAATACTTCAGTTAATTAATTTATTAACCTTTACCGCCATGTATTACAAAACCATGACAAGCAAAGGAAGTGGCTGCGGCTTGTACATAATTGAGAGTAAACGTGGAGATGTGAGGCAAAATAACGAGCGAGGAAGTAATTATGTGAGAGCGAAAGAGACGCTAAACTAAGGAGGGGGGAGAAAGGGGGGAGAGAAAGGGGGGTGTGACAGGGTACGGGGGTTTTGAGAAAACCCAATCTTCACTCACTTTACTTTACGATTTACTTTTATGCCTAGTTTCTGTGTGGATAGATTCTTAGAAAAAATAATTTCAATTATTGATAACGTGGCGTATTAAGATGAGATGAGGTTGTAAAGGTAAGATTAGTCGAAATGTTGAAATCACACAGTCCCCTAGAGACTATTAATTCAATAGTGTTTAAAAAGCTACATATAAGATAATGTCGGACTGTTTCAGACAGTTAAATTTTCCAGTATGTTGTAGGAAATAAACTTGGATGCTATTAAAATCACGTTTCCCCTACTAATACCAAACTACAAGAAATAAATATTTTACTGATACAGAACTGCAATTCTTTTAATAATCTGAATAAAAAACTGTTATTACATAGAAACATAATTCTCACAATGAGCAAAGCAACTGGTCCAGAAAAAAAGCAAATTTTAGATCATCTGTTTGTGAAAAGACAAAAGGCAAAATGGACCAACTATTGATTCCAACAACTTATTACTTCAATGAGTACACTTTTGATTAGAATTAATATAGTATATTTTAGAGACAGTATGTACATTATTTATTTTAAAACCCGGTCTTTTGGTCTCAGTACGAATTTGGGATCTGGGGAGGTTTTTATCTTGTTCCCATTTAAATATCGACCGGAGATTCTGTACTTCTGACTATTAAAGAAAGCCAAATTAATTCTATGACCATTATAGCGTTGGCTGTGCCCCACTTTTTCGACTCTTTTAATTTTCAAGTTGTTTTATTCAATCTGATAAAACCCCGAAATGGACTTTTAATAATAAAAAGGTCTGTTAAATGTCTGTGGAACGTTGGAAATTATAACACGGAAAGAAAATGTTTAAATCGGTTGGCTCATAACGTTAGATTACTTTGACTGATTTTTAAATCTAGATAATAGTACGAACAATTACAATCACTAACAATAATATAGTAGCACTTTTTCCAAATTTACTAACACAACGATATAGTACGCAATTTAGTAAAATGAAAACCACTAATGAATTATATAAACAAACCTTTAAAATTTTCAACTGCTTCTCCCTTCTTGTAGTAAAATCTTCATCAGAACATTTTTTACTTTCGGGTATAAGCTCATTGTTCTCGGTTTTATCATAGAAATCTCCCATGATGCACAGGTTTCTGTTCGGCGATTTTCTTATATAAAAATCACTCTGCAATACTTTAAACTTCACTTACACTCAAAATTAGCACTAAACACTTTAAAAATGCATCAAAACACAAGGTTTAGTTGAACTTCATTTTATTTTAGCCCGAGCAACAGTAAAAGTAGCACTTAGAAAATATAAAAATGTAAATTCAGGTACAAGAATTGTACCATCGTTTCAAATAACTTCAGATTATAAATTTTAAAATACGATGGATAACCGGTAAACTAAAGGTTTAAACACGTTTTCCACGCACGAAGTTTAAATGAGAATACTTATTTAATCAACAAAGATACACAACAAGATACACTTAGACTCATCAAAATACAGTTGATCACTACAACAAATTATACATTCTGCGCACTACACTGCAACTAGTTAGACTAGAGTGAACTAACCTAATTGTGTCTATGTAAAGAGGTCGCACGACAGGTGTTTGATGACGTAATAAACAGCTGATTGTTATCATTAGTCATACAGTGTGGTAGTCTAAGACCCGAGGGCAAAAAATTTGCAGTATACTAAATGCAAAGTGTCTGAAAGGTGTTTAAATTAAATAGTTGTTTTCGGGTTTTAATTTATTTTAGTTTTATACTCAAATTTTTTACATTAGGTTATATGTCTTTAAATACAAACATTAATATTAGAACAATTGAATTATTACAACTTACCGTATCTGTTTTACCTGCAACAATTTTAACTTTAATTTCTGTATAGAAGGCGTGTTAACCATAATTAGATAAATATATAGTGTATCGTCAAATATCAGAACTAAGAGTGTATATTTAGAGAATAATATTTTGTTTGAAAGGGGATGAGGATACATTTTTACTGTTGACAAAACCCTTAAATTTTATTATTTTACAAACCCTTATCTATTGGTCCTTAGGATAATGATTCGAAACCAAACCTAGCTATTTTGAATCATTGGGTACCGAATTGAGCACCGAAGACATTATAATTTAATCTATAAGAATATCTTTTCAACCTTTCAGAGGTATATGTCAAGGATATTGTAGGGGTAGTTTGCTAACACAATTACATGGGCAGAGGGGGGATGAAACGTTTGGTAAAGTGGAGACCAAGGTTAGTACTTTACCCCCATTTCACCATGCTTTACCCCCCCCCCCTCCCGTTTACTATATTGCCTCTCTCAATTAATTTATGTAGACATCTCTGATATCAATTACTTTGCAAATAGACCACCTAAATGGAGTTTATTTTAAACAATCGTGGTATTGAAATCATATTTCTTAGTTTGCCCAGTATAGTAGACACCCTCTCATCCAGGCATGTTCTAACCGGACATCAGTTTAACCGGAATGGATCGGCAGGAAGTGGGTGGTACTGAAACTACTTTTCTCCTAGGGAAGATTTGAGACCAGTGATCACGTATCTAAATACAATCTTCTACCATTAACGAAAAAACTAAGTAAAATGTTTTGGATTGTTTTTTTTTAGTGATTCCAGATATTAGGGACGTCGGTTTAACCGGAACCCCTGTTATCCGGACTGGCCTCAATTCCGAGAGGAGTCCGGATAAGAAAAGTCTACTGTAGGTGTTTTTCTAACCCTCTCTTTTCCAATCCATTCACTCTTTGAATTATCTTTCATCTTCCAACGTTCTTAGCAATTAATTCCATTAATAATTATTTCTCCTTACAAATGCCTTATGTCAAACCAGTACAAGTAAATCACATCCCGTAACTCAATGCCTTCTTTTTCAGTCTCACTTTAGAAATCTTTACAGTTTCAAATCTGTCCCACTCACCTTCCTTCAGATCCATTCCTGGTCGTGTTTCGCCCTCAAATGCAGCGTATATCTCAAACCGTTATGGAAATAATTGCCCAATTCTTCACATAAGTCACAGATAATATGTTCTCACATTCAACCACTTTTGAACTCACAACTTTTTGCTCTCTTTGAAACGCTGCTAAAATATTATTTAAATCCTTGTATACCTTTTTATGAAGAATGCGTGTGTAGTAAGTAAATTTCCCTAATGTTTCCATGGTAATCAAAGTAGATTTTAAAATTTAGCTTTCATGGCAAATGAATAGGGTACAATTGAAGGCCGTGTAACATTGGACATCTTCAACACAAAACACGAACGTTGAAAGAGAAGGATTACACCCAGAAAGATTGATCCGTGTTGCTCCCTTATGGTGGTGTTTCTTGCATCCCGTCACAAACTTAAATGTTCAAAATTTATTAACAGTCCCTCCATTGACTACAAATTAGATGAGTTCTAAGAGCACAATGCTCATCATAAAGATGGCCCCGAAACGAACCCACAATACACCATACACACACACATACACCAAACACTACAATGACACAACAATGAAAAAAGATGACGATTCCCTAGTCTCTACGACTATGGTTTAGAGGACCAAGATCCAGAGATCCAAAAACCATCAACTATAAATTTAACAAGGGTATGATAAATGTTTACTAGTAAGTAAAACACTGTTTACCTTATTTACAAGACAATAGTTTTGAATTTTGACGCACAAGATGGTAGGCAAACTAAAACTACAAAACTGAATATATCAACCCAGAATATTAGTTTATTCTACACATATTATTATGCAACACCATCAAAGTTGTTATTTAAATTATGAACAATTCTTTTAATAAATAATATTTCACACAAAAAGAGTCCATGTTTTAAAAGTTTATTACCATTCCATTTAAAGGACACATGTGGTATTAGACTAAATGATTGTTTTCCAAACCAACTTAAGCTATTAAGGGACTTACATAACATTTTTTAATAAACACATCCCGGTTTAGTATTTATATCTTGGAATTTTGAAAGAGTTAATTTTGAATTTGTATTGACATTGATACAACTTTAACACCCCTTTAAGAAACATTGTGATATTATAACTTGATTTCCACAAACGTTGGGTATACTAATTTGATAATCCAATACAGTATTTCTTCCGATTATGAAGGCATCGGATTTAACATTGGAATTTACCTATTTTTTCTTAGGTATTTCTAGGTTCTGTAAACCTAAGCAACGTTTTTTTTTTGTTTTTTTTTTTTAGTTTACGCAATTAAGCACAAATACATTCGAGTTCAAGGTTTATTATAGTATGATTTATCAATAAATAGTGTAAAATTATACGCCTATATCCTTTAAAATCGTAAATCTGTAAAAAAAACTTAATTAACTCCCTTGAATATTATTTTCATATTTCCATTCCATTTATTGAATCTACCCGTTATAATATTTTACCAAACAGAATTTAACTTCAAAATAATTGAAACTTAACTGTACAATTTGAATTATCTTAAACTTAATTAGCTTCCAAAGAAAAATTTGGGTTGATTGTTAATAGTTTTGTTTTACAACTTCAATTTTTTTTACTTACTTTCAAATTGTAATTCAATGAACTAATGCAAAGAGTATGTAAATATGCACGCCCTATTACTGAATGAAGTTCAAAATACCTCAGCGAGAGAGCAGCATCCATGCACGCATGTGGGAACGCCCCTTTTTACGACAAAATATTTCAAAACCACAACCGTACCATTCAATTTATACACAAAAACACCATAAAATACGTCAAAAACACCATCACACAATACGAACCACCTGTTAAACACTATTGATCTTGGGGTAGGTTGGTTATAGGTTAGTAGGTCATACACGAGTAAAGCGTATGGGGGTGAAATGTATGGAAATATTTAAGCTAAAAATTAAAACACAAATTTTACAAAATAAAACTGAAAATAGATTTTTCGTGCGGTGAGAAGTGACTTACACTGACAGACGGTGATGGTAAGTCAGACACAACAAGCATGACAACAATAACAACCTTGACTCAAACACAGGATGACATCCTCGGTTGAGACCTCGGTTTACGGTTTAGGTTACTTTAGGTTGCACAGGGACACGAGATAGGTTCGCACGGTGACACAGCTGGATCGATCTCTCCGCGCAGACTCCTGGCCGTTCATTCAACATATGGAAACTGTAGAATTGGGTTACGTCCTTGGAAAGTTTTGATCAGATCCTGAGTGGTCATCGTTGAGTGGTCTAGAAGTTGATCAAGGTCTTATATGTCTAAGGTCAAACCTTAAATACCCCCGCTGCAGAAAACCTGCAGATTAAGCGAACTTTGCATTTGCCTGATTGGATTTTCACTTGAATTTCCCTCGTCAAATTTATTCCCTATTTAACTAGCGTTGGATTTAATAAGTACATAGGCTGCTCAAGGGAGGGTAATAAAGGGTTAAATAAATTTGCCAAGTTTAATCAAAATATATCCTGTATAAAATATAAATAAAATATTATCCTGGTCAAAAAATATATTTGTATAGCCTATACAAACAACCTACAACAGTATGCTTAATCTCCACAATAAAAGGTTTGTAGCGAACGTGACTTAAATTATGCATGTTGAAAATTAGATTTTTGACCAATAACACAGCAGTTGGGGATTGATTTTAACAACTTATGTCAAAATAGTAATTAAACGGTAGTGACTTATCTATGTGCATTGGATTTCTTATACCCGTCGAGTTTTAAAAAACAATTAAGCAAAAAATTGATTGCGACCCGAACTATGTGGCATGATCTAAATCTTTCTGAAGATTAATTTCATTCACGACAACGTTCACCCACAAATGACTATTTTTAGAAGTTTTATGATTCTGGTTTGTCACGCTAATGCTGACGTGGAATCCTGGTGCTGGATAAACGAGTTGAAATTTTCATCATATTGCGCTTTGTTCGATCATTCTAGCTTTAAAAATGATTCCTAATCAAAATTAAAATAAAAAGAATATACATATATTTAAAAAAAAAACGTTTGTGCTGTACAAATTACATCGTAAAAAGGTCGATTCACACATATCAGTTCAGTCACAGTTCCGTTACAGTACAGTTACAGTCCAGTCTCAGTTGCATCCGAAATTTCTCAGTCAATTAATTATCCGTCTGTTGGTTTCAGTCAGTCTTCCGTCTCTGAAATTTACAGTAATTTACAATGAAAATGTTAAAATTATAAACCTATATTCTATCAAATTATCATTGTCCATCTTGTTAATTGTTACAAACAGTATTCAAAATGTAAACACAACCATTTAAATAACAATAACACTATTTTCTAACCTCTAACAGTTCCGTCAGGCGTCCGAACCACTGAGCTAAAATTATAACTGGAGGTAGCACTGCCATGGCAGAAGTCTGTCAAAAGCGTGTCGCTGATTTTGTTAGGTTGGTATAGCAGCAGGTTTTTTCATCCAATAACATGGCTTCTATAACTAGGTTTGCATAGCAGTGAGTTTTTTCATCCAATAACATGGCTTCTTTATAACTCTCACCTCACGCAAACATGGCGACTGGCGACACGCATCGTTTACATTCAGTGCTACCTCCAGTTAGAATTATAGCTCAGTGGTCCGAACAATCAAAAAGTATCGTTGGAAAGAAATCTGAAACTGACTGACGGATGCCAGCAGAGTGACTGATGGAACTGCATCGGATGAGTGTAGATAACGCTATAGAAAATCCATTAAATAATATTTTTGTTAACTGTGACGTGCCTGAAGTGACTGGACTGTGACGCTCCGTAACTGATGTGTGTGAATCGACCTTAACACTGTATAAAAATGTATCAGTGAATTATGAAAACGCTACTACTCACACGATATTAAAATGATTATGTTCGTAAACAACAGATGTAAGCATTGATGACGACTTTGTATAACCTCAAATTAAGGTAAATGCACCAGTAGCTGACAGTGCTCCAGAAGCTGACAGTTTGAGTTTCTTTACATTATAATGTGGTCTCTTAAACATTTGTACACATGATTGCATTGTTAGAAGAACATATGTTTATTCTTGATTTTTTTTACAAACAAATCAGTGAAATTTAGCCCATACTCGCTGAATGGTGGTGGTTTGAAATCGACCCTGTCTGTACACATCACATTTAGTCGATTCCCTTAGTGAAATTGTTAAGAAGGTAAGTTGGTTTTTTGTCATTTCGCTAAATTTCTTAAATAGTATCAATGATTAGGCTCATTATTTTGATCAATTATACCTTTGTTGACAATTTCATTATAAAATTGGGGTGTTAGGGGTTTTGGATTTAAAATTATATCAATGTCAGGCTTTGGTACACAAAAGCCATACAAGTTCCACTAGCTGACAGGGGATATTTTGTGAAGATGAGAGTACATAAAAGAACATGTCTTTAGCAGTCTAAACCCATTCTGCATTAACCTAATGAATAGTTAATGTTTAATTTTATGTGTTTGATTTCACACATTTTAATTTTGTAATTAATAATCCAAATGATCTTAAAAAATTTATATTTTTTTAAATATATATAAAATATATAGGTATTTTTGTTTAATGTAAATATTTGTTTACTTTAAAATAGGTATGTAAAATAAATTTTCTTAATAACGTTTTACATGATTTTATAATTTAATTATTAAGTTAGATTTTATTCGTCTTATAAATTATAAAACCCTTAGGTTTAGCAGCTAGTACATTTATAGTTCCAGTGTCAGCTACTGGGACAACTGACAGTCAGCTACCGGTACAAGCACTTTTTTCACTGTCAGCCACTGGAACACGTACAAAGGTTGAATTAAGTTTTACAATGTTATAAAATATATTTAAAAACCCTTTTTGTATGAAAAATTTGAAAACAACACTAAATTTAGAATCACATAAAATCTGTAATATCTCTTTAGTTCCTATTTATTCAAAACCACGGATTATTAAGTGCGTATAGTTTCTTATACTGTCAGCTACTGGTGAGTTTACCTTATGTGGTCTCAGTTTGTAACGATTAGAAAGCTATTTCCACACTCCACGGTAGTGTGATGGATTGGAAATTTGTGTTTATGAGAGTCTCTTCTGTAGTAAAAAATTTCCAGTTTACTATTGTGAGACTCGAAAGTAAAAAAATTATTTTGGGCAAGTCTTTGAAAGCGAATTATTATACGTCTAAAAATGGATGATCATTTGACTTGAGTCTATAATTTCCACATAAGTTGATTTGTTTCTTCCGTTGGTTAGTCTCTTTTACTAGATAATTTTAAATGACCTACTTTACTAACTCAATTACGTTTACAAAAATAATTTTTAATTGCTGTTTTCCGAGAAAATCCTACTGATCCTTCATCATAGGCTACAGTCTTGAATTTATATTACCCATAATTTCATTTGAAATCAAACCTTAATAAGTAGTCAACCTTGATAACAAGTCTTACTTAATAAACCCTTAGACTTGTTATCGAGGTTCTACTGTATTGTTTGGGCTACATTTAATAGTATACGTTAAACCAAGTTGCTTAAACTTTACGAAGAGCTATTTACAAACTTGATCAAGTAGTAGGTAAATACGTGCCTGAATCTAATTTAAGTTGTAAAATATCTGTTTTAAACTGAATATATTTTTCTTCTGGTACATTGTAGATTATTACATGAAGTACGACCTATATCCAGCACAGGCAATGGAGATAGATGAAGATTGATCATAGGACTTGGTTGGATAAAAACCAGGCCAATGTATGAGCTTTGACTTGCCCTGGGGGTTTTATATAAAATAAACTTTTATTTGTAAATAGCTAGAACTATGCAATAATTTATTTTGCTATTAGTAAGCAAGTGGCGCTTTTGAAAACGATTGTAAAATGTTTTAGCAATAGAGTAAATAAATACACAAAATATGCAAACTTACCAAAAGTCTGATGAATTCACTAGACAAACACATTATGGAAACACAAATTTGTTTACATAAATGTTAAAACTATTAGGGAAACAGTAGCTCAGTCTATGTTATCAATGAGTTGTGAACAGCTGATAAAAGCAATAACTCATGTAAGCCCTTGGCCTAGTGCACTGTAGAATGTTTTACCGTGATCAACGTAATTTCTACAGGGCGTCCCGGAACTCTCTACCAATATTTTAGGGCATTGCTCCTGGGTAAGAAACATACCTAAATATCATATTTAAATTGTCCGGAAGTCCTTAGTTACTCACACAGCCGCCATTTTGTTTTTTTAGTTATTAATTTTTTTCTAAAGAATGGTTAAACATACGAAATGGAAACCTTGCACAAACATTTATGACAACTAGACAACGCTACAAAAAAATTATGAAGATTTTTCAAATTCATAAAACAAAATGGCGACCATTTAAAATTTTGTTTCTTAAATAACTCAAAAACCATTGATTTTATAAAAATTTTAAATGGCCGCCATTTTGTTTTATGAGTTTGAAAAATCTTCATAATTTTTTTGTAGCTTTGTCTAGTTGTCATAAAGGTTTGTGCAAAGTTTCCATTTCGTATGTTTAACCATTCTTTAGAAAAAAATTAATATCTGAAAAAAACAAAATGGCGGCTGTGTGAGTAACTACGGACTTCCGGACAATTTAAATATGATATTTAGGTATGTTTCTTACCTAGGAGCAATGCCCTAAAATATTGGTAGAGAGTTCCGGGACACCCTGTATATCATAGTTTGTTTATCATATGGTTTTATGTTTGAGTTTTTGAAACTGTAAACAATTTCATGTATTTAATTATCATACATTTCCATTCTAACAGGTATCAGGCATGTTGCAGGGTAATGATAGGCAATAATAACAATGATACGTATGAAGGATACAATCCCACAGCTGTTTTACAATGATTGAAAAGGCTTAATTTAAATGATTAAACGCTCAAATGAAAGCCCTTATCATCGATGAATATTTTAAGGCTAAAACAAACTGCAAACGTTAATAAGAATGTGAGATATAAAAAAATAATCTTTAAAATGTTCAAAGTACTAAACGTCCATAAGAAACGTATGGGGGATGAGAGTTTTCATTTGAATATCAAAAAGATATTTAAAAACGGATTTCGGCATTGAAATCAGCGTGGAAATCAAGTTCATAATGATGTGTTACAAAACTATTATACATTTAAGAGCTTTATTTATTTCCAATATGCAGATCCAAGATGGCGGCTGAAAACGTGTTTCATATTGAAATGAAGTACTAACCCCCCAATAAATATCGGTGGTGGTCCGTAGTCAATTTCTCAAAAAATATGCATAATAAATGCATGTGGCAATTTTCTTTCAAAATTTATCCAGTGTTGGGAAAAGCCTCTATTTTTAACTGTGATTTTAGTGGTTTTCCCATGGACTGATTTTGGCCAACTTTTAGAATGTCACCCTGCACACCAAACACTACAAAATAAAACCATAGCACATTTTCTTGCAATTGTTTTAACGATCCCTTGTGTGTGTGTTTATTTTTTAAGTTTGCTTGTTTTTTTTAAGTTGGCTTATCATGACTTAATTGATTTATAAGTTAGTGAACATTTATAACTTTCCTATTTATATCATCGGACAATTTTGAATTTGGGTTGATAAAACAACTAATCCTCCACTACAACTACCTTTATTTATCACATAACAAGTTATTTTTTATGTTTCGCCTTGTTCTTCTTCTTCTCATGTTTTGCAGCCAGCTGTTTCAAAGTCTTCAGCTCCTGGATGGCTTGTTTTGCTAGTTCACCTTCTGGGGATTTGCTCGGCTCGTAAAGTAATAGACTTACTGCTTCCTTCAACACCTGGAATATAAAATTTATATCAATAATTGTTAGCAGCAAAATCGTAATGAGATTGAAAACTAAATAATTTTTAGACTTTAATAGTGTATCAAGACCAAACCGAGCCAACAATTTATGCAGTAAACCTCATTAACTTGACAATTTGTGGACCCAGAGGTTGTCGAGTTTGGGGGTTGTCGAGTTATCCAGAAAATTGAATTTTTTATGGGTTGTAATAAATGAATACATAACAGACTAATTTGTACACATAAGTTTATTACTTACGTGAGCATTTTTACAAATTGAGTAAACAATTGAATATTCAACAATTAAAATTAAATGTTCTGAAAAACTTGCTTTTTTGGTGTGCCAGCTGTTGACTGTCGAATTACCGGTATCAAGATAGTGGGCTCGTTCTCAATTAAAATGCTTATTTCTTAATAAAATCAATCAATATTTTTTTTTTTTACTTTTATCATTAAGTTATTCAACATAGTGATACACAATTAGGTAGGTATGTTTTTTAAAGCAGAATATGAAATAAAAGTGGCAAACTTGTGTTTATATAGATCACTATCTTTAACAATCATATTAATCCAGTTTAAACTACCATAACTGAAATCAAAATATTGAATCCTTTAAAGGAATATTTTACAAATACTTAAATCATTAATCATCGGATTTTTTCCAGTCTAAGATTCTGACTTATTGATAATAAATTTATCTTACATCTTGCGCTTCTTGCAGCCACTCGTGTTCTCCAAATTCTTGCGACATTGTCACTAGACCAATGTGTAGCTCATAGAGAGTTATCCCTGCAATAATTAAATAAATTTTGTTTAGAAGAAACATTTAATGAATACACTACTAATATAGTACCTATTTGATCTTTTAGTGTCTTTGCTCGTATTTATGAAGCCTTAACTCATTTATTTGTTTAAGACAAAGCCATTTAGTGGAAAGTGGTCACTGTTGTCATATTGGATGGTTCTAATACTGTTTTGTTTAATTATTTAGATATTTTAAATTTTCCTCTCAATAACAACTATAGAAATAAATTGTTGCACCTTTTACTTTCTCCCCCTATACATAGTATATGGAGAAAGTATTGTTTTCGTCAACATTTTTGAGTTTGAGAGCATATCCGTTTTGCGACTCCCTGAACCCAAAATAGTGGTTTCCGAAGTGATGTCTGGTCGCGTGTCTGTATGTGTGGATGTGTACAGAGCTACAAACCACCTCTGTAGTCCGGTTTTAAATTAAATTTTGTATGTAGGTACTTATCCATGGTATCTCCAGGTCCTTTTTTTATTTTTTGTAATTTTGATTTTTAATGGTGAATTTCTATAAAAAAAACCTATAAAATAACGGAAAAATCTGATTTTATTGAAAATGGCCCAATGAACAATGTTGATAAAAATTTAGTATGTTATAGTCTTTTACAACCAAACAACAAAATGGTACAAATTCCATTTTCGTAAAAAATACAGTTCCAAAGTTATTGTAACTTGTATTATTTCCCATAAAAAAACAAACCCATAAAGTAAAAAAATGGGATTTTAGGAAAAAAGCCGGTTTTGATTCAAATTAATGTGTTATGGTCCTTTTAATTCTAAACAAAAATAGTGCAACCTCCCATTGCTATAACAATTCTATAACTGTTCAAAAGTTATTGAAACTCTTGAGATTTGTCTTTATAAAATATCATAGTTACTCCTACCACTTACCATGATAAAGGGATACAGGTTGTTGACAAGCTTATGGGAGAAAGTATGTGTCAGATTGCTGATACCGTTTATTTCAATGAGATATTTGAGTTAGTTAAAAATATACATAACATATTATTAGGTACTTGTTAATGAGAACAAAATCCTTTTTAAATTAGTAAGAAGAAATATACCGGTACTCTTAAACTAGTTTAGAAAATAACTGAAAATAGTATTTACCCCTAAGTCTGCTCAATCCTGGCTCTATTGCTTGCAGAAGAGGTAGTAACTCTCTGCAAAGTTCAATCTTCCTCCTGTAAATAAAACATTAGTAGAATTAAATCTAATTTACAGAGCATTGGGCAACATTTTATTTTTTTATAAAAAACTATAACTGTGTTTTTTACCACTTAGAAGGAATGTACCTACTGAGGAAACATTCAATGGTACACTTGAGTGACGTCTATAGTTCGTCCGCTTCGATAGTGACCTACTCTAGCATTGGTTAGCATTAGCGTGCAGGTCACTATCTAAGCGGCCGAACTATATTACTAGTACACTAGTAACAACACCGCCCCTGTACTACAATGCTTCCGGTGGAGGAAGACCCTGTGCCTATTTTTTTCATTTTAAATTACCTTAAAGATTTAAATAAATGTACTAGTTCTAAAGTGGTTTGTGGCAGACTTTTATATCATGAACCGGGTATTTGGTAGCAACAATTAATTCTACACTAAAGAAATATATGATCTAAATTCAAAGTCAAAAGAACACTTTTTCCAATAAGCCTGCAAATTCTGCCAAACGTATCCCCACTTAGCAAAATATTTTCCGAAGCCTTATTTTGGAGTAAGAAACCCCAAAATATTCAAAATTATTTTTGGACAAAGAATTATTGGGGATTTAAAGTAGGTATTTTTTACAGTTATGGAAATACGCTTTAGTCAAAAGAATCCACGAATCCTTTTCTCAACTATGAAACCATATTTCGCAACATTACCTCGTGTTTGCTCTTGTCGGCTGCTGCTCCCGCAGAGCTGCTATGATGCTCTGTTTGATATCAACAACAACGCTGTGAGACGGAGACAGCGTGTTCCGCAACTTGTGTAGTAGCGATTCCAGAGCGTCGGGGTCCGCTCTGTCCAGAGAGTCCAGCTTGTCCCGGCACAGCAGCGTCGCCAACACCATCATCCCGTGGTTGAACACTTTGTGACACTTCTCACAAGACCACTCCTGCAGTCAACACAACCAGTCAGTGACATAAACTGGTCAGTCAAACCTATTCAACCTTATAGTTACTGTAGATAGTTAGTTAGCTAGTGACCGTAGTCAGTCCATTCTATACAATCTCTGTGGAAAATACACTTTTTTCCTTCGGGAGGAAAGGGAAAATGTTTTCACACACCCCAGGTGGTCAGCCTGTACTGTGAGACTTAGGAATTTATCAGACTGCTCACTAAAAAACCGTTCTACTCTGTTGGACACAGACCTGTTTCTCACAATTTATCTGGGATTGTTTCTCACAAAGTCAGGCCAACATGTGACCTGATGGTCATGCAACACCTAGCTCGCTCCCAAGGCAGACGCAAAGTTTGAAAAATTGTTCACGGTGTTAACAAATGGAAGGTCACACAGAGCATCCACCATGACCACTTGCTGAGCACTTTTTTAGACTACCGAGGCGGTAGTGTGGTATAGCACATATGTAGAGGCTCGCCTCAAATAGCCAAGCCTTCTAGTGCCACAGCTATGTCCCTTGTCGCGCCACCACCACTAAGTCGTGAATGTGATTCTTATTTTCTGTTTCGTTTTATTGTTCTTATTGCCGTCATGGAACATCTCATTGAAGAAGTTCAGAAAAGGCCGATGTTGTGGCACAGTAGAAGTGAACGCTACTGGAAGTCACTACTAGAATGGTCGTACACCCACAGAACAATATTTTATAGGAAGTTTCAGTTGCACCAAGGTACATCAGAAAACAACTTGATCACTACTATAGGCACTAGTACTAGCAGTGTCTGAGATTCGAAGTGAGAGCGCTGGGTCGCCAAGATGAGCTTGACCCCTCCCACACCAAAACTATTGGTACTTTGGTGACTGGTTTGATGGGAACGCAACTGGTTAATCCCAAAAGTAAAGGATGAGTGTAGTGAGACACCTAGCACGTATTTTATTTCTGCCTAAGAGCAGCTGTTTCTTGAGCCAGGACTATTTATTAAAAACACTGATCAAGGACAGCTGGGTCCAGTTTAGAACCATCAAGTTTCTGAAATTACTCAGGATCGAACCGGCAACCTTTTGACTGTAAGGCGAGCACTATAACATTGACTAACCTGGTCTTGAGGATTCAGCAGGACGTAGCCTGCTCTACACCTTGGACACTTCACCGCTCCCATGTACGTCCCCAGCTCCTTGGGGTCTGAGCATCGGGAGCAACTGCACGCAAAGTACTTCCCCATCCACAGATGTTTCTGACGCTCACGAGTTGGCTGCAAAAAAACCGTTATTTCTTCAATATCCCGTCATATTTTACAGTATCTTAAAATACTTCATTTATCATCTTAAAGTCTTTAAATTCCTGTTAAGTTTAACAAAACCATTAAGTGTAAATAGATCTAATATGTGTTTAGTTTAATTCTTTTTCGTGTTGTTCTACTAAATATTAAATTTTCTGAGAGACATTTGTAATATTTGCCCTACCTGTAACGGATCAGTGTAGTTATACAAGATGGGATGACCCTCTGGAATATCAACAGCTGCTCGTACACTCATCACATAATGATCGTCCACTGAGAGATGAACATTGGAAACACAGTCATGAGCCATCATGGCTGCCTGCAACACATACACTTCATACAACGCTATTCTAAATTTTATAGTTAAGTTTACAACAATCATTAAACTCTTCATACCATACATCATCATTCTCTTGCTAGTCAGCAGCATTAACTATTACTATACTTAGCTTATTATCTTTTGTTTCTACCCCCTTAACTACTTTGCTATTGTAAAAATGTTGTGCTCAAATCAGCCCTTCAAAGTAAGTGAACCTCTTCAATATGTTTTTATCGACTGTTTGGATAATTATTACTATTGTCCTAATTATTCCTTGTCATGCAGATACCTTAGCACCTAGCAATGAAACCTTATGGAATTTAAAGTTTATAAATTACTATTGTAGGAATGTTTTACATTTAACACATGTTGTGTAACACTTTTCACTGCGAAATTGGTACACCAAATAAAATTACAAACACATTTGCAGTTCTGCAGAACCAAACACTTTAGAATAATTTAGCCCCACCTCAATAATTCAGTTACCTCCGTGTAGACGCCCCGCAGCCTTGGCCCCGCCCCAGGGATTGGCCCCACAGGCCCCCGCACCTCAAAGCTGTTTACGTCCAGGGCCCCACAGATCTTCTGAACAAGTTCCTCGTCTTCTGGATTTGCTGTAATCACACCAAGTTTCTGGAACAGCTGAAAACGACATTATAGTGTTAGAATATCAAGCTAAAAAAAACTTCAAACAGATTACAATCACAGCTGATGATATACTCATTGTTGTGGCTTGCCCTTGAAATTGTAAGAAAAATATATACAGTGATTCTTATTTTAATTCTTGTCCCAGTCCAAAAAAAACTCTCAACAACGGTATCCACATGATCTTGACAAAACCAGTAATGAAACTTTATTTGTATTATGTAACAACATTTTGGAAAGGGACAAAAATAAAGGTAAATAAATCACTAAATACCAAGCTGAGGATCTGGTAGACAGAGTCCAGATTAGCCTTGATTACACATAAAATACATGACACAACACAGAAAAACTTAATATTTCGTCCCAGTTAGGGACTTCATCAGAAGGGAGAAGAAAGAAAACTGAGAGAGTTTTCTGAAGAGTTTTCATTCTTCTCCCTTCTGATGAAGTCCCTAACTGGGACGAAATATTAAGTTTTTCTGTGTTGTGTCATGTGTTTTATGTGTAATCAAGGCTAATCTGGACTCTGTCTACCAGGTAAGCTAGCTGATCCCTATCCTTGTACATAAATAATTCTAATCAGCCAATTGGCCATTCCTCAACTCCTAAATACCAAGCTGATAACAATAAAATATTCAAATTCCACTTAAAACTGATATGCTTTGCATAACTCAACAAAAATATAGAAATCAGAATGTAACATGTTAAAACCTAGAAGTTCAGTGTTAAGATAGTATATTTTGACTTATTAGAGTGTCTTTATTTGCCTCCTGGTCAAATTAAGCCTCTAGCTGGAAATAGCACTGCCAATTTCAGGACACATAGATTTAGTAGTTTATAATCCTGTCTCGGTCAAGCCATGTGTTCTACTCAAGAGGATTCTGAACATATCCTTTGAGAAGGAAGGTACCGGTACAGGGTAAACACGCTTATGAGACAACCATGTGCGTTCGCTTTGAGCTCTCTGGTATATTGCGCTGGGAATATACTTGTGGCAAGCAAGAAAGAGCCTGAACGTTGAGCACATTACACAGCTATGTGAGAATTCCTATCACACAGGGCACAGGGTCTTCTTCCACACTTTGTAGTACATGAGCAGGGCCTGATTACCCATTAGGCTAATTAGGCTGGAGCCTAGGGCGCCAGTCAGCCAAGTGTTTTAGGGGGGCGCCAGATAGCTAAGACTTAAAGTTGGGACCGGGGCGTAAAAAATTATTTATTCCAAAAAAAGGATTCGCGCCGATAGGGAATGAGGCGGGGAAGGGTGCGTTCGGCAGATTTTCATAATCATTATATCCATATATAAAGCCCAAAGTACCCATGAACTTTTGAGAAAACTACAACTCATGACATAGAAACCTTGTATCCATTATTTCATAAATGTTTGGTAAAAAGAAATTGAAAATCGGCTCATAAATTTGTGAGATATTCACCCCCTTTCTCTCCCTACCCTTAACTTAAAATTTTGAAATTGCGAGATATTCCATGTGACATATCAAATGAAAGAGCACGAAAAAAGAAAATTTTTAACAAAAAAATGTATGAGCCTATTTTCAAATTTTTTAAAATCTAAGCTAGTTTTGAGCTAATTAAGCGAATTTTGATCCAAGCTAATTTTGAATTCAGTATTAGTATTCATTCTTTGACATTGTGAAAGTGGTAGCAGAGAGGAGGGGTAGTGGTAAGGAGAAGGGGGGCGCGAAAAACGTCAGCTTACTGGCGACTAGACCCTTAATCAGGCCCTGTACATGAGTACATAAGGGTGAGGTTCGAAGGTATCGAACTTTGCCCTAGACACCAGCACTAGTGCTAGACACTAGTGTACCATGGAGTGTATCCTCTGTTCCTCTGTGGTATGTATGAGGAAAAGTTCCCCCACCACTTTTTTTCTGCTTAATGAATGTTACAGCTGATTGACGTTTTAAATAATCTCAGCTGTTAAGCTATGTTTTTATGGTAGGATCAAGACGTGGAGGGAATATAGATTGTTCCCTCCAAAACCGCGTAAATTTTGGGAATGGAGTATAATTGTAGTAATTCAATAGTAAGCATAACAACGTTAATATTGAAACCTTGAAAACACATGTTTCAATGGCTTGGGTTTCTAATAAAAGGACTAGAGAACTTAACTAATCGTTTTAGATTTAATATTTCTACTCTAGGTGTATTAATAGCACAAAAACTCAACTTAGGTTTTTTTCTCAATAATGAATCTAAGTCTATTATCAACAATAAAATCAACAAATGCTATCAAGACACCACAGAAGTAAACATTGTCTTAGGTTAATGAACCAAAGAGAAGGTAGTAATTAGAAAACAGAATCAATTAATATGTTCAATATGGGTTTTCAATTTTTTTTCTTCCAGGCTTAACCATTGTTTTTCTCCTTTATAAAAAAGAAACAATAGAAAATTTAGATTTAATCTTTTTGCTTTCTAGATGTTTATTTTTTGCTCCATGTTTTCACATTAATTTGATGCGTATTATTATTTATTTTTGTTAACTATTTTGCAAGTCATGAGCTTTTGCAGGAGAAAGAATTTTCACCTAGGTACTTCTTTACAACATCAGTCCTACCTCAACCACATGTTTCTGGTGACTCAGCCAAGCATCTGTGTCTTTTCTTTCCTCCAAGTGAGCCTCTAACTCCAAAATATTCTTGAATCTTTGGTCCCCTTCTTCTGATCTTAAAAATACAAATGATTACAATTGGAAAGACTACATATAATGTTGTAAAGTTAGAATACAACATATGGTAAAATAATTACATAAGGTATTTAAACCACTATCATAGTTAAAGTTAGAAGTTTAGGGACTTACTCTCTCCTTAATCAACAACTTAGTTTGCCTTGAAATACATAGTAAAACGATATATTTTGCAGAAAACTGCAATAGACAACTTTGCTAAATGTAATAATTTGCTAAAAAGGTTTATTAAAAATCACTTTGTAGAATCAAGCCTTTGCCTATGCTGTTATGACTCTATGATATTTGTACCTACCCAACAAATATATTTGTGGTTTTTGATTTAATTTTTCAACTGTCATAGCATATCTATAAAAGGCTCGATCCCACAAAGGTGAGTTTATAAGCTTGAAGGCCAAGAGCAAGGTAGTCAAAAAGTAGTCTTGCCGATGATGAGTTTGTCATAGAACTTCTGCTATCTACCAATATCTCCAACATCATCAAACAAAACTAATCCTACTTATGGCTTGTACTCAAACAACTGCGAGTTTGAAACTTTTTCCAGAACTTTTTTAATAGCAGCTATCAAGCAAGTGTGGCGAGTACTGGCTATAGCTTATGAGCTAGGCAAAAAAAACCGCTAGAACCTTTTAAAATCACCCTGTGTAATCAAGCCTTTAGTAAAATTAGGAATTTCAGACAAACAAGTTACTTTACTAACTGGTTGTTAATAGTATATTGCACTACTAGTCCCAAAAGTCACACATTTTGAGGCAAGATAGTGGTTTACGAGAGAGAGGATCAGGGGAAGGCGAGTGCGGAAACAACTATCAAGCCCCCAAATGGAACTTTTGTGACAAGTGGTGAATGTTGCTTTTCATCACGATGCAAAAATCACATAAGGCTTCTTGATTTTCTGTAATAAAAGAATACACACTACCTATATACTACACTATATACTTAACTGACTATATACACTATATACTAGTGCTCCTGTTGAGCTGAACAAGAACTTCATTTGTTTAGGGGAAGTGTTTGTTTAAGAAAGGAAAAAGTTAGTTTGTGACAGGTAAAAGTGTTTATAGGAGAAGCAAAATCATATGTTTTGATAGAATGGAAAATGACGATTTATTTAAAGCTCACAAATATGAGATACCTATTTTCGGTTACAGGAATATGAAAAACACTTTACTGAGACTTTAAAAATGTCCTGTCCTCAACAACAAAGAAAGAACTACCATTGACAATGGGTATTACTGTTCCCTTACCTTATGTTCAACAGCACTCGTAGTGGTAGGACATGCTGGTTGTTGGCGTTCATGAGCGCTTCCTTCTGATCCGTATTGAGTCCCTTGAACAGGTGACATTCCAGAGGGTCGTGGGTACATCGGGGGCAGAGCCCTGGGACTCCACAGACACTGCAGGGAGTCCCTGGAGGGTAGAGAGGTTCTTGACACTCCAGACAGCACGGGAGAGTGTCCAGATGAGGACCGACGATGACAGCTCTCTCTCTGAGTAGCATTTCTCCTTGCTGGACTGGTCTGCAGGCCACCAGGTACCTGAACAAGGAGTCTTGTAGCTGAGGTGGAGTTAAAACCTTGAATAAGTTGTTAAACGAGTCAAAAAGTATTATTTTTACCAATTGAGATAGGGACGCCATCTAGGTATGTATTTTAACCCAAATTATGATTGAAAGATAAGTGTAGAATGAAGTGTGGATGTGTGTAGATATGTTACTGACTAAGATCAGCTGTTTCATTAGCCAGGAGCATTTATTTAAAGCTCATTGATCAGGAACAGCCCGGTCCAGTTTTGAACCTTCAAAAAGCTACTGACTTTTCTCATGGATTGAACTGGCAACCTTTTGATTGTTAGGTGATCACTATAACCACTCAGCCACCCAGCCAGTAATTTATTATTATATCATTATGGTAAACAGAATTATTTGAGACATGTTCTGTTTAATGATTCAGAAACCTGGATCATAAACAAGAATGGGGGAAGTCATTTTTTTATGATTCAAAGACCAAACACAATTATTAAGATGTCCACCACCTATAAAAAAACAGATGTAGTTTATCATATAATGTCTATATATTTTATTTACTAGGCTAAGTTGTGGCACTGAGAAGAAAGGTATGGAGGAAACATAATGGTACACTTAATTGTGTCTAGGGCAAAGTCCAACACCACCATCCTCGCCCACATGTATTAAGATATGCAAGGTTATACTAATAGCTCACGGTGGAGGAAGACCCTGTGTGGTAGTAATTTCCGTACAGTGCTTGCTGCTCGCGGGCTCTTTCTACATTTCTAACACAGCATACTAGAGCTAAAAGCTCAGGGTCGTCTGATAAGCAAGTTTCCTCTGTACTTTACTTCTCTGTGGTCGAGGATGTTACTGGGATTTTGTAACCCAAATATACAAGTAAATGATAAGTGTAGAATGGAATGAGATCAGTAGCTTTGTTTACTGTCTAAGATTGTTTAAATGTTATTTCTTTAAATGCATACCGGTACCTAAAAGCATAGATAAAATATGCTCCCTTAGTAGATTTCTCATCCTTATGGATCAATTTTATTGTTAGTTCTGTGCAGTGCACTGTAGGGGTTGAGTTTTGTTTACAATTTTTTTCTTGTTATTTCAGTCATTTAAAACCTTGTTTGACTAAATAAAACGATCCAATCATAAACAGTAACTCATCCTCTAGTTATATAACCAAACTTTAAAGCACAAATCATTAAATTAATCCTAAAATAACAGAAACAAAATTTTGTCGATACTGACTAGCGATCAGTGTCACCGGACATGAACTACACACGAAAATCGAGCTTCAAAGTTTACAATGGGACGAGAAGTCTACTTGTGGTGGTTAGTCTATGCTAAAAGTGCTAAATCTTATAAATTGTAGGTACATATTAAAATTTAGTGTACTGATACTGATACTCCCAAACTATTGCAAATCCAAAATTTAAACATTGTACCTGTATTTGCACGAGCTAATTCTATATATAGAAGAACCTCGTAGATATATATATATTATATTATTTCATAAATTTACAATAAACTAGTGTTTTGCACACGGATAAATTATTACCTTCCATATTTTTCATTGTTCTCTATTCTGTAGGGTTTACAAACATTTTTATGAGAAGCAGATTGTTTCTTTTTATGTTCGTCACTGCAAAACAACACTTTTCCACATCCACTACATTTTACAATAGCTTCCTTTTCACAGTCAATACATTTTTCCGGCATGGTGAGTGAAAATATTGATACTAGCGCAACATACAACAGACTCCTGCTAGCTGCATTGAACCTACTGACCTATTTATAGAGTAGGCCGAGATATATTTAGATAATCCAAGTGTGAGATGGCGACAGGGGAAATAAACAATCATTAATTCTGTGATAATTGGATCTGATCTTATTAAGTTGTACATGCGCTTGGTATGTGCTAAAAATTGTGAAAATATTTTTGAAAACTTATTGCAAAACTTTATTGGGTTTTTATAAAATTAAAATTAAATAAAATGTGGAAAAACAGTGTCAAAAGAAACATCTAACACTGTTCGACCAAATGGTAACAATTCACAAGATTCCATTTCATTTTTGCGTTTGATTGCATTTAATATCAAAATATCTACAAATCACAAAAGCAGTTGAGGGATATGAAATAATTTGTTAGGTATATATTATTCCTATCACTACTTAATTGTAGACCTAGATTTAGATTGAATCTTTTAGTTCCTCAAAATAGCTTAGGTATTTTTTTTTTTTTTTTACTTAAATCCAAATAATGGCATTTTACCAAGCACTAAAATGTCCTCTAAATTTTTTACTGTAGCCTAATAACATGTTACTGATTCAGTGGTTGCACAAACTAGTCATAGTAATATTTGCTTGATTCAAAAGCACCATGCTGCACATGAAGGGTGCCAAACAATTTAATATAAAATACCCCCGCCGCAGCAAACCTGCCGACTAAGCGAGTTTCCATTTGTCTGAATTGATTTTCAATTAAATATATTTAAGTAACATTAGGTTTAACGAGTACCTAGGTTTGCTGCTACAATTAAGGAAACTAATAAAGTGTGTTTTTTAGTAAAATATTAATAGCTTAGCATAAAATAAATAAATTTCCCAAGTTTGGTCAAAATAATATATCCATTAAAAAGCAAAAAAAAAATGAGGGATTTATGGGCCATCAATCTTTGATGAAAAGAACTCCTGTCATTGTTAATTATTCTGCATGAAACATGAACATGATAAGAGACTTTTTCATTCCCGAACTAAAAGGGTAGAAAATCTGCATCAAGAACATATAGTTTCAACAAGATGGGGCAACTGCGTAAACGGCCAATGACTCATTTTAATGTTATTTCCTGGCGTATGATCTCAGGGTTTGGTGATGTGGCTACCACGTTCACCAGAATTGCCAATGAATGACTTTCCCCAGTGGAGTCTGGAGTCACATGAAGACAGATAAAAAAAGTACTCTGGAAGAAATGAAGGCTGCAATCAAAGGAGCCAAATTGAACTTATTAATCAATAGTTACTGAACAAAGTCGAACGTTTTCGAGCAAGGCTTAAAAATATGTTAAAGAATAGTGTTTTTGGCCTCTAGGGACAACAAAGTGAAAAAGTTTATCGGTTCTGGGTTTATGTCTTACCGTGCCACCTGCGGTAGCTACTTCCCTATAGGGAAATTTGCTAAAAGAAATTTAATTAATTATTTTTTTTCTAACTGTTTATTTTTCCATAACTAAATAATTAAATTATCTCATGATATCAAACATTGTATTTATTCAAATATTTTTATCTTGCAATTGGCTTTTTGGTTTAGTGAACTCTATTTCACCTGACCAACTGGAACATAATTTCTTAGTAATAAAGTTTTCAAGTATTTGAACTAATTACGTTGCTATGGAAATTCCAGCAGTTGTAATAAAATGAAATAATTTGCATCATGTTTATTCCAAAAATGTTATAATTTTACATGAATATCGTACAACAGAAGTCTTTATAAGAGGATACCAATAAGTAAGTAACAAAATGTGTGTGTTAGAATTTAAACTTAACATTTTTAGAAACTTAACACAACAGTACAGTCAGTGATTATTTTTAACAACATATCATTTGTAATTTGTTGTAATTAGTTTTAATTATTGCCTTGGTTTTTAGATTCAAACTCTTCATTAAAGATGAAACAACTGACTTCAATTACTGAAAACGGTTTCGTACTATCAGAAGTTTGTGTATATTGAGGTTCAATACTAGAGTTTAATTTGGTTAGTAATTTTCATTTGGTTTGATTTAGTTAGTAAAACAACCAAAGCAAATACATTAATGAACTCGAGGGCCATAAACGTGTTTCGAAACTGTCTTCAACTTATTCATGATGATGATAGATTTGTAAGAGAGTAGGCTTAATCTATGGTCAAACATATCAAATATTGAGTTCTTTCTTGGACAGAAGTTTAGCAATGAATTTAATTCATATATGGTGTCCATGGTGTCATCATTTGAGCTATTTTATTGTTTTTATCCAGTCTACAGTGTGTTTTGCAGTATGAAAACTTACTGCAATTATGATCCAGCTCCAGATTGATCTAAATTTTATAAATTTTCTCTATTTTGAAAGTTATTCTGACTTCGTCTACAGTTATGACAATGGTTTATGTACTGATGTTAATCTGGATGTACCTACAGCATGATGTACCATAGTATTTATTGTCATACCTTCATGTGACTTGTATTCATTACATCTATACTCATTGACAAGGTCAATTGCATCTGCTATTTTCCAAACTATCAATCACATTTCTTACATTATTTATCATCTCCAGAGTCTCCTGGATTGCTTACAACTCTCATTAATTCCTGTCTCTCTACATCAAGTTCCTCCTATTTTCCTTAATGCAGATGTTTTTCTTTCACATTAAATCTCCTATATGATGTCTCACCATTTCTTCACTTGTCTTTTAACTATTTCTTTTTCCTAATCTCTCTCTCAAGTCAAACCACCCTCCCTCAATATTCCTTCATCTATATATTGAATATCCATTTTTGACCAATTTCTATTAAGTCAGATTCTAGCTCTACCTTCACCTATCCTTTGAATAGCTATTTTTAGCGGTCTTTCAAATACTCTTTTTCCACCGATTTCTCTTTCGAGTCAGATTCCAGCCACTCTTCTTCCATGACCACACCATGTGTAATAAAAGAGGAATCTGATAAACAGGTATTGTAAAATATATAGTGTGTATTGCTAACCAAAAGTGTAGTGTCTTGCAGAATTTGATGGGTTTAATCTGCGTATAAAGGATGCTGGGTTTCAAGAGTGCCTCCATCGAGGTTTTTTCTTTCTAAGCCATGAGTTGTGGGATTTACATGTTTTCACTGAAACATCCTCTGAAAGATAGTCTACCTATATCCATAAAACACTTTTAATTATCTTTAATTAATCTGTGTTTAAAAACCTCTTTTTAAAATCTTGGTGAAGAATGTCTAAATGACGTATAGTGACAAAATTACTAAGTTACTACATGTTTTAGTTTTATAGAACAATTGTCTATGGGGATGAGGTAATCAGAGGGTGGGTGATAAAGGGGAGGAGTTATGTTGTCCAATAGTTAGTGTCAGTAGCAGCAAGTAATAAAATGTAAACAAAACAAGCCTATAGCTGCACTGGAAGGAACTATAACATCAAAACCGTCTTCAGCTGATCTATAAGGACGACAAATCCACTAAGCGAGTATGTTTATTCTGTGGTGTTATTTACAGTCCATTTTTTCATCTTTTATAAAAATGGTGTTACTATGGAAATGAAATTGAAGAACTGTTGAAATTCTCCTGTCATCAGTAATATGATGGGTAATTTTTGGACAAAAAAGATTGATTTCTACTATCTAATGTCCATTCCTGACCAGTCACGGGCCTTCATACTGTATCTCAGTGACAGGGGTGGCAGAGAAACTGAAGGACAGATCAGCAGGCCCCTGTTTATCTTCAAAACTTTAACGGTATATAACTTTATCCCTTCAGTAAACGCGCAGCAAATAGTTACACCAGGACTGTCATTCCGCATCTCAGTCCTCACTTGGAACGCTCTTTTATATACCTAATAAAATTCATATACTCACTCACTCACTCCCATGGCCATTTATGCCCAAGGCGGGATTTGGCCGCACCAACAACTGCTTTCCATCTCTCTCGATCTTCTGCTTCTTCCACTTCTGCCCCCACTTCTCTGACGTCCTTGGAAACACTATCCCACCATCTCTTCTACAACACTCCTACAAGTTTAGACCTAAGAAATTCTCCTACAGCAGAAAATCAACATAATAATATAAGCAGCACGCCTGTTACTAATAACTTAGACTTCCAAACACAAATTTTACTACAGGAGCTGAAACAAGCTAAAGCTGAAATTGAAAATCTAAATAGCATCATAACCATATTGAGGAAAGATTATAAGGATCTTGAAGAAAGTATCACAAAAGCTAGTATAGAACAAAAATGTCTCACCTGCTTTCCTACATTAAACCCTCCACTAACCCAGAACTCACAAGAAAATTTATGGCAGACACCTTTACATACTTCGAGAAACAGGACTACAACTCAGAAGCCGTCAGTTGCTACCCAAAACAAATATGAACTTCTTTTAAAAAAGTTTAGTGAGGAAACTGCTAATAATGAGTCTACAAACCTAGAGGCATTCGTCACTCAATCAGAAGAACCTAAACAAAACAAAACCACACTTAATAAGAACTTTGTAGCTGCAATTAAAAAACAGCTAAAAAGTAAAAACACATCTGTCACCAACTCAAGGCTACTAATTATGGCGGATAGTCATGGACATGGTTTAAGCAACATGGTGCAACAGTGTACTCCTATAAATGTCACCGCTCATGTGAGACCAAATGCTAAATTTAGTGGTGTTACTGAAGATATTGTAGATCTCGCATGGAACCTGTCAAAGGAAGATTACCTGCTTGTGGTAGCTGGAACTAATGACGCTGGTCATACAAAGGTAAAACATATCTTGGATGATGTTCGCACCCTACTTCTTACCACACGTCACACCAACCTAATCATAGCTACATTACCTATGCGCCATGACAAACCTGAGTTGGACAGTAAATTAACAATAATAAATAAAGAAATTGAGAAATTAATATTACACTCATCCAACAATGCTCAAATCCTCCCACTTCACAATCTGCCACGCCATTATTATACCAATCACGGATTACACTTAAACAAAAAAGGCAAGAAAGCTTTTACAGAGAAAATTTTACAGTGCATTAATAAAAACTCAATCAAAAATAAATCCTTGGCCGGCACAGGTGCACTAGAAACCACCAAAACCAGTGAGTTTATTCAAGTCATTGAAGGTGACATGGGGAAGATTTTTCAGGAAAAGGAAAAAGATAATGCAACGGCTTATGCCCATTGCATCTCTGCAGACTTTGGAGAATGCAAACATATGAGTCAAGGTGTTGCAACAGTGTTCGCAGAGCACCCTGGAAAGCCTACCACCGCTGACCTCATCACAACTCACCTAACCTGCCAAGAGACGGACGGTACTTTTGTCTACGGACTGGTTACAAAACAAAAATATTACAATAAACCAGAAATAGATGACTACAACACTGCTTTTGAAGATATGACCACAGACTTTGAAAGAAAAAAGTTAAAGTATCTTATCTGCTCGCCAATGGGATGCGTCCGGGACAGAATTCAAATCCAACACTTTGTGACAAAACTAGTTCAATTCCAACAATTTACAGGAGCAAAAATACAGGTTATAACACACAATGAAGAAACAAACAGAAGACTAAGAAGAGGTATTTCACATCAAACCTTTATTGTCCGGCTGAAGAACACTATCAACTTGATGACAGCTCACGAACAACCCCGAACCACTGATTCACCACTTCCACAGACTGATCCTCAGAGCAAAACATCACATGTCGAGACCTCCACAGAATCCATAGACAGTGCTGATTCAACAATCAACAGTAATTATCCTAGCCCTAGTGACAACTCAAAAAATCTGTCTGTTCACTTAACATTAATGGGGACTTGAATGAAATTGTGTTGTCAAAAAATCTAAGTAATTGTATAATGCACTACAACATTCAAGGAATTAAGCAAAAATTTGAAGAGATAAATATTTTATTAGAAAGCACAAAAAATGTTAAAATAATTTGCTTTAATGAACATAATATAAAAGAATCAAATAAACTGTTGTTAAATAGAATACACAATTTCAGTTTGAGGGATGGATTTTTCAGGAATTACTCTAGAGGTGGATCTTGTATACTAGTCCATGATTCCCTTTCTACCATTTCACGACAAGATCTAAGTAAAACTTTCAATGAGGAGTTTATCTTTGAAGGGTCATTTGTAGAAATTGAAGATCTTAATTTGTTAATTGTATCAGTCTATAGAATACCAGGAAATTGCATTAGTAGTTTGTTTCTTAAAAAATTTCAAAGCTTCCTAACTGTTTTGAAAATTGAGGCAAAAAAGAAACAAATTGTTATAGCAGCTGATTTTAATATTAACCTTTTAGAAAAGAATAGTAATTTAGTAGAAGAATTTAAAAATATAATTAGTAGTCATGGTTTCTTGATAAACATCAAAGAGCCAACAAGAATAACAAAAACAACAAAAACCTGCATTGATAACTTTCTAACTTCTATAAATTATGGTAAAGCTCCTTTTGAGAATCTCGATTTATCTATGTCTGACCACAATGCTCTATTCCTTCAGTTACCTATTAGTAGTAAATTTAAATTAAAATCAACAAACTCTGTAAAATCCTATCGAAGACGTTTTCCTGAAGGATCCATCGCCCCATTTATTAATAGCTTGAGATGTAATTTGATGTCTTTATCTTTAGATGGTTCAGTGGATAACAATTACAAAAATTTTTTGGCTAAGATTAAATTAAGTATGGATGAAATCTTTCCAGTTAAACCTTTTAAAGCAAAAAATAAAAGTAAATCAAAAACTTGGGTTACTTTAGGGATAACAGTGTCATCAATAAACAAAAGAAAATTACATTATGAAGCAAAATTTAGTAATGATCCTAATTTTCTAAGCTATGTAAAAAATTACAAAAAGATATTTCAAAAGATTGTTAAAAAAGCTAAGAAATCTGCAAATGATAGGTATATAATGCAAGCAAAAAATAAGTCCAAAGCCATGTGGAATGTTGTAAAGGAAGAATTAGGTGTAGGTGTTAAAAGTGAAATTGTTAAGCCTCACATTAAACTTAAGGTCAACAATGAAATTATTGATGATGCTGTAGTCGTGGCGGAACTGTTTAATTATCAGTACTCCAACATTGTCAATATACTTAAGCTGCCAAACATGCCACACAGTGCTAATATCAATCCGTATGCTAACAATCCTACAGTTCAGGTGACAAAATTAGGTAATCTTCGTCAAACAAATGAAATTGAAGTAAAAAAAACTATTCTAAGTTTAAAGAACAGTAATGCCTGTGGCTGGGACGGTATACCCATTAAATTATTGAAATGGTCAGCAAATGAAATATCAAACATCTTGGCTACACTAATTAATCAATCGTTTGCAGAAGGTGTTTTTCCCCAACTACTAAAACTCTCAGAAATAGTACCCATTCACAAAAAAGGTTGTTTAAATGAAGTACAGAACTACAGACCGATCTCTTTATTAAGTAATGTTTCAAAGGTTTATGAAAAAATTCTTCACACTAGATTATCTAGCTTTTTGGAAAATAACTACAAGTTTTGCAAGGAACAATTTGGTTTCCGTAAAAATCTAAATACCCAATCAGCTTTAAACAACTTTGTAAATTGCGCTTTGAAGGCCTTGGATGAGTCGCAGTGCACAGCTGGTGTGTTCTGCGACTTATCCAAGGCTTTTGATTGTGTTAATCACAAAATTCTTATCAAAAAACTTACAGCAATTGGTTTTCATGGACAAATAATTGAACTTTTGAAGTCTTACTTAAGCGATAGAAAACAAAGAACAGTAATTAAAACCGCCTCTGGGAACAAATACTCTTCTTGGGCAAATAATAACTATGGAGTTCCGCAAGGTTCAATCCTAGGTCCTCTCTTATTCCTCACATATATTAATGATTTACCTTTTCATTTTTCAAGTCAAATCTGTAACTTTACCCTTTATGCAGATGATACAACAGCTCTCATCAAACGAAGTACTGTTAAAATGTTACATGATGATGTCAAAGAAACAATTGGAGAAATAGCAAATTGGTTTTTAAAAAATGGCTTACTTTTGAATGAAGATAAAACTAGTGTTTTAATTTTCAAATTGAGAAATTCAACCACTGGAACAGAAACTACTACCTCGCCCACAAATGTAGTAAAGTTTTTAGGGATATATTTGGATAGTAAACTACAATGGACAGAACATATTAATTTTCTAAACAAAAAACTCAGTCCAACAAGATATGCTTTAAGTGTTTTAATTCAGGTTACCTCCTTGGAAGTATGTAAAAATGTTTATTATGCTTATGTGTACTCTATTTTAAGCTATGGTATTACTTTATGGGGGACAGCCACAGATGTCCACAAAGTTTTTAAAAAACAAAAGTCAATAATCAGAACTCTTGCAAATTGCCCCAAAAAAACATCATGTAGACAATTGTTTCGAAATTTTAAAATTTTAACTCTAACTTCAATATACGTTTTTGAAATTTTAAAAATGGTTCATGGAAATCCTGGTATGTTTCAAAATTATCTTAGTAATCACTCATATAATACCCGAAGACAAGACATTTTTCAATACCCCACTCATAATTTAAAAAAATATGAAACAAGTCCTCTCTATATGGGGTTAAAAATTTACAATAAAATTCCAAACTCCTTAAAGCAATTAAACTTAGCAAAATTTACAGACAAAATCAAAACAGTTTTAGTAGAAAAAGCATATTACACTCTTGAGGAATTTTTCAACGACTCCTGGTAACAGACACCCAATCTCTCATCAACCTCTCCTAACATAAACAGTTCCACCATGCTGTAGCTTTGTAGGGGTAACTTACTGGCTAAATCCTAGGTTTTTTATATACCTATTTAGATTTCCTTATTTATTAGAAACCTTGACAATGTACCTGTCTGTGTATTACATTTGTAATAACTTTAACAGATGTTATGTGCAATAAAGAATTGTCATTTGTCATTTGTCATTTGTCTTCTTGGGCCTTCCTAATGGTCGTTTCCCTTCTGGCTTTCCTATACTTGCTTCTTTTAGTAGTGAACCTCGTTCTCTCCGTAGTGCGTGTCCTGCCCACCTTATTCTCCTTGCTTTCACGTGTGCTACTACATCATAATCATTGTACATATTAATAAAATTAATAATAAAATTCATATAGAATCAAAATTTCTAATAATACAAATAGTAGGTAAATAGATACAGATAAATTTCAAAATAACTACAAATATTTCTAATTAAATATGTTTTTGAAAACCAGTCAGTCAATTGCTGGCCAGTTCTTCATCTCTTGAAACATGACGCGCCTAACTTTACAACCTCGTAGCTCAGTGCTAACTGACGCCAAGACAGTCAAAACACCGCTATTGTTCTTAGAAAGGTAGTGGGGGAGTGGGGGAAGATAGATAGCTTGTCATATCATTCACTCGCGGATTCACTTATTTCCGCGCGCTTTTTCAAATGTGTAATCTCTGAGTCCACGGAGTGTACTGGAGGGTTAACAGCAAGAAACAAAGTGTAAACAAAAACACGCTCCTAGCAGCACCAGATGGAACTCATATGAAAAATGTCTTCATTTTATCCATAAGGATGACAAATTCGCTAAGGGTTAAAATGTTAAATAGGTAATCATGTTAAATCTATGATATTGTTTTTAGTCAATTTTTTATCTTTTATTAAAATAAAATGGTGTCACCATGGAAATTAATGAATTAATTTGAAGAATTTTTGGATTCCACCGGTCATCAGTGATATGATGGGCAATTTGTTGACACAAAAGATTGACTCATGCTTATATCATTATTTGTGTAAGGTCACAACTCACAAGTCTTCATACTATATTTTATGACAGGTGGCAGAGAAACTAAAGGAAGCCCAGAGGAATGACACATAGAGGGCCACAGCCAACAAGATCAAGTTGACAAAAGGGAAGGCGGTGGGAGACAATATCAACAACTGAACGCAACTTCTTCACTGTTCATCCTTCTCTAGGCAATCCCTCGCAGACCAGCCGGCCCCTGTTTGTTTCCAGAACTTTAACGGTATCTAACTTTAATTACTGTACATGTTGGTAGATTTTTAAATATCCAAATTTATCATGTATTCAATACTATTTATGACCAAGACCAGGTCTTTGCCTACCTAGAGTTTACTCTACTTTTAGCATCTTTAGAGTTATTTGAATTTATACCCAAAGATATATTTTCCTAGAGAGTAACTCAATTGTGGCAAATACACCTTTATCAGTAGCAATACCCAGTGATCGAAGTTAGATCTGTAGAGGTATACAGAGCTCAACATATCATTTTCCTATGTTGGGTCAATATTTGTAATATCGTTCAAGGCATCTTTCAATCCCATTTGGTTTAGAGATTCGACTAGTCCATCACTCCTTACAGCCGTATATGTGCTCTGAATGTCATATTCATGCACTATCACAGATAAGTAAGGTACAGAGGAAACTTGAATATGGGACATGTGAGCTTTCAGCTTAGGTATGGTTGGGCTGGAAACCTACTTGTGCCGGACAAGAGCCTGAACAGTGCACTGTGAAAAAATTCCCATCGCAAACGGCACAAGGGTCTCCCTCCACTGTAAGCGTTATACTACATGTGGGTGAGGGGTGTGGTGCTGGACTTTTAGTGCAGGTGCTGGTTCAGCACTAGTGCTAGACCCCACTTTTACCTTACTTCTCTGAGGCACTATGTAGTTTTAACTTAGTTATTAAAAAAACATCAGTGTAAAATTGGGTTTACACAGGGAAAACCAGATCGATATAAACATTGATTTAGCTCAGCTTGGGTGTGCCTCATCTATTCTCGTCTTTCTAGATAAGGCTCCTTCTTTTTAATGAGCTTGAAATGCTTTACTTCCAGCAATATAGTATTCTTTTGTGATATCTATTATCTAACCAATTATTTCTTGGTTTGGGAACTTTAATACTTCCTCCGGTTTCTCACCTTGCAGATTTTATCCACTTGTTCCTCCACTCCTAAATTGTACAACACTTCAATATACAAAATTATTTGTTTTTTTTAAGTTCTGCGTGTTGACTTGACTGTAATGAAAATTGGGCATTTCCATTTGTTAGAAGTAAAAATTTGAAAAACTAATTAAAAACAATTATTAAACCCCTATTCCCATGTCTTGCTGACTTGTAAATCAATTCAAATGTATATCGCCCTACTTCTTCAAGCCAAATTTCATCAAAATTGGACCAAAATTCCTAAAGTTATCGCGATCACAATCACATAATTTTTCTTTTATCGTGAATAAAGAGTTTGAGTTTATAAATACTAGTGGTCGTCCTGTGGTCGAAACTCGACCAAAAATAATTAATGTACAGACTTCTCTATTTTCTCCCCACACTGTAAATAAAACATGTGATTGGGATTTCTTCCATTTGTTTTGATTTTCTGTTTACATTTTGTTGTTTTGTTGTTTCGTCACCATCATGGCAACCCAGTTGGTCCATGTTAATTTTTTGATGTTTTCAAATTCGTTTTTTGTGCTTATTTTTTAGCCTATTTTAATTTATAAAGGGATTCTGCACATCTACAGCCAAATATCTTTCTAACAGTATGCGTAGATTTCCCCTGCGATGCACACGAGCTGAGAAAAAAGGTTTTAAAGAAACATGCTTGCCTATTAATATATAGATTGTATACACATTATAAAAATGCGTACGAATAGTGTTTTTGTCCTCTGGTGACATCAAATTGTAAAAGTAAATCCGTTCTGGGTCTAGGTCTTACCATGCCACCTACAGTAATGCGAGTAGCTACTTCCTTATAGGGACATTCCCTAAAAGAACTCATAAAAAATTAATTTTGTGAAAAATAATTTTATCATTGTTTTGATATGTCAAACAGACAATATCTGAGAAATAAGAGCAATTGATTTGAAATCATATCATCATGGATTTGGATCATAATGTAAAGAAGATCTATATTTGTCAAAGGAAATTATACTGTACAGAAAAGTGCTGTAGGGTTTAAGTTATTTAAAAAGTACCTAAGTTGGTTACTATGGAACTTCAGTTAAAAGTTTCATAAAATAAAATTAGGCAAGAATAACTGAATCTTCCAAAACTAGGGTAAGTTTTTAATTGAATAACTCTAAATATTTGAGTTTATTTAATGTTTAACTTAATTGTTTGCTTGTTTGTTTCCTTACAAAAGTAAACAAACAATTATGTTAAGATTAAGATAAATTAAAAATCAATTTTAACATTAAGTTAATCGAAATGTTAACTTAAAATAAGTCACAATACTGTTCATAATAAAACTTCAGCAGAAAAAACCAACCCTCTTGCGATATGATGTTTTGTTTATTTAACACGTTTCCTTTCCTACGAACTGGCATACTTCTCTGTATCTGAGGGCTGAGTATTGTTAGTAGCTAATATGTTAATGTTTATTGTTCATGTAATGAGTAGAAATTTGTTTAGTGTTGAAAATGTTCTGTTATGTTTACAGAAAAGGATGAGTTTTTCATCTGCTCCCGCAACTTCTGACCTGACTTCACGATCGTCAACCAACTGTTCTACAATCGACACTAAACACACTGTGACAGGGGGAACTCCTTAAGATGCCACACCTTTTCTACATAAATTGGATGTTTGAGACTCCTTGGTGAGTTTTTTTTTTTTATTTTATTCCATTCACAGTTGACATTACGTTTATGCCTGCAGCTTTACCAATGATATGCTTAGCTGTAGTATGCTGTGGTATCCAGCAAGCCAAAAATTTTAGGTTCAAGGACTAGTCCACGATTTTCATGATTAAGCTTCTAATACGTCATTGTAAAATGTCCAGAGATCTCACA
Organism: Macrosteles quadrilineatus; assembly: GCF_028750875.1. Lineage (NCBI taxonomy): Eukaryota > Metazoa > Arthropoda > Insecta > Hemiptera > Cicadellidae > Macrosteles > Macrosteles quadrilineatus. The sequence continues at coordinate 182,622,154 of NW_026542594.1, forward strand.
GAATAAGGGGAGTTCAAATCACAAATATCAAGGAATTACATCAAGCTATATAATCTGTTTTGTAGATATGTAAGTTAAAGTAGTTAAAAGTATTATTCTTTAAGTGAGGCGATGGTTGGATGTTAATTAAAGGATGATATGGTGTTGGGATGGGGGTTGGAGTAATGGAGTATAGAATGGTAACTAACATTACACCGCAAACATGACAACAAGGAGGTAGCATTTGAATGCTTTGGCTACTACTGTATAAGGCGATGGTTGGGGCCTTATAGGGGCAATAGGTTGGTAGGGTAGGGTAGAGTGTTGAGGTATAGGAGGGTAACTAACATTGTACACAGCACATGACAACAAGGAGGTAGCATTTGAATGGATTGGCTACCACTATGCAAGGCGATGGTTGGGGCCTAATAGGGGGACTAGGGTGGTGGGTGGGGTAGAAGTGTAGAGGAATAGGAGGGTAACTAACATTGTACACAGCACAGGAAAACAAGGAGGTAGCATTAGAATGGTTTGGCTACCACTATATAAGGCGATGGTTGGGGCCTTATAGAGAGACTAGGGTGGTGGGTGGGGGAGGAGTGTAGAGGTATAGGTGGGTAACTAACATTGTACACAGCACAGGACAACAAGGAGGTAGCATTTGAATATGGTTTGGCTACCACTGTATAAGGCCATGGTTAGGGCCTTATAGGGGTACTAGGGTGGATGGGGGAGAACCGTTAAGGTATAGGAGGGTTACTAACATTGTACACAGCACGGGACAAAAAGGAGGTAGCATTTGAATGGATTGGCTACCACTGTATAAGGCGATGGTTGGGGCCTTATATGAGGACTAGGGTAGTAGGTGGGGTAGAAGTGTTGAGGTATAGGAGGGTAACTAACATTGTACACAGCACAGGACAACAAGGAGGTAGCATTTGAATGGTTTGGCTACCACTGTATAAGGCGATGGTTGGGGCCTTATATGAGGACTAGGGTGGTGGGTGGGGGAGGAGTGTAGAGGTATAGGAGGGTTACTAACATTGTACACAGCACGGGACAAAAAGGAGGTAGCATTTGAATGGATTGGCTACCACTGTATAAGGCGATGGTTGGGGCCTTATATGAGGACTAGGGTAGTAGGTGGGGTAGAAGTGTTGAGGTATAGGAGGGTAACTAACATTGTACACAGCACAGGACAACAAGGAGGTAGCATTTGAATGGTTTGGCTACCACTGTATAAGGCGATGGTTGGGGCCTTATATGAGGACTAGGGTGGTGGGTGGGGGAGGAGTGTAGAGGTATAGGTGGGTAACTAACATTGTACACAGCACAGGACAACAAGGAGGTAGTATTTGAATGGTTTGGCTACCACTTTATAAGGCGATGGTTGGGGCCTTATATGAGGACTAGGATGTGGGTGGGGGAGGAGTGTAGAGGTATAGGAGGGTAACTAACATTGTACACAGCACAGGACAACAAGGAGGTAGCATTTGAATGGTTTGGCTACCACTGTATAAGGCGATGGTTGGGGCCTTATATGAGGACTAGGGTGGTGGGTGGGGGAGGAGTGTAGAGGTATAGGTGGGCAACTAACATTGTACACAGCACAGGACAACAAGGAGGTAGCATTTGAATGGTTTGGCTACCACTTTATAAGGCGATGGTTGGGGCCTTATATAAGGACTAGGGTGGTGGGTGGGGGAGGAGTGTAGAGGTATAGGAGGGTAACTAACATTGTACACAGCACAGGACAACAAAGAGGTAGCATTTGAATGGTTTGGCTACCACTTTATAAGGCGATGGTTGGGGCCTTATATGAGGACTAGGGTGGTGGGTGGGGGAGAAGTGTTGAGGTATAGGAGGGTAACTAACATTGTACACAGCACAGGACAACAAGGAGGTAGCATTTGAATGGTTTGGCTACCACTTTATAAGGCGATGGTTGGGGCCTTATATGAGGACTAGGGTGGTGGGTGGGGGAGGAGTGTAGAGGTATAGGAGGGTAACTAACATTGTACACAGCACAGGACAACAAGGAGGTAGCATTTGAATGGTTTGGCTACCACTGTATAAGCGATGGTTGGGGCCTTATATGAGGACTAGGGTGGAGGGTGAGGGAGAAGTGTTGAGGTATAGGAGGGTAACTAGTATTGTACACAGCACAGGACAACAAGGAGGTAGCATTTGAATGGTTTGGCTACCACTGTATAAGGCGATGGTTGGGGCCTTATATGAGGACTAGGGTGGTGGGTGGGGGAGGAGTGTAGAGGTATAGGTGGGTAACTAACATTGTACACAGCACAGGACAACAAGAAGGTAGCATTTGAATGGTTTGGCTACCACTTTATAAGGCGATGGTTGGGGCCTTATATGAGGACTAGGGTGGTGGGTGGGGGAGGAGTGTAGAGGTATAGGAGGGTAACTAACATTGTACACAGCACAGGACAACAAGGAGGTAGCATTTGAATGGTTTGGCTACCACTGTATAAGGCGATGGTTGGGGCCTTATATGAGGACTAGGGTGGTAGGTGGGGGAGGAGTGTAGAGGTATAGGTGGGTAACTATCATTGTACACAGCACAGGACAACAAGGAGGTAGCATTTGAATGGTTTGGCTACCACTTTATAAGGCGATGGTTGGGGCCTTATATAAGGATTAGGGTGGTGGGTGGGGGAGGAGTGTAGAGGTATAGGAGGGTAACTAACATTGTACACAGCACAGGACAACGAGGAGGTAGCATTTGAATGGTTTGGCTACCACTGTATAAAGTGTTGGTTGGGGCCTTATGAGGACTAGGGTGGTGGGTGGGGGAGGAGTGTAGAGGTATAGGAGGGTAACTAACATTGTACACAGCACAGGACAACAAGGAGGTAGCATTTGAATGGTTTGGCTACCACTGTATAAGGCGATGGTTGGGGCCTTATATGAGGACTAGGGTGGTAGGTGGGGGAGAAGTGTTGAGGTATAGGTGGGTAACTAACATTGTACACAACACAAAACAACGAGGAGGTAGCATTTGAATGGTTTGGCTACCACTGTATAAGGCAATGGTTGGGGCCTTATATGAGGACTAGGGTGGTGGGTGGGGGAGAAATGTTGAGGTATAGGAGGGTAACTAACATTGTACACAACACAAAACAACGAGGAGGTAGCATTTGAATGGTTTGGCTACCACTGTATAAGGCGATGGTTGGGGCCTTATATGAGGACTAGGGTGGTGGGTGGGAGAGAAATGTTGAGGTATAGGAGGGTAACTAACATTGTACACAACACAAAACAACGAGGAGGTAGCATTTGAATGGTTTGGCTACCACTGTATAAGGCGATGGTTGGGGCCTTATATGAGGACTAGGGTGGTGGGTGGGGGAGGAGTGTAGAGGTATAGGAGGGTAACTAACATTGTACACAACACAAAACAACGAGGAGGTAGCATTTGAATGGTTTGGCTACCACTGTATAAAGTGTTGGTTGGGGCCTTATGAGGACTAGGGTGGTGGGTGGGGGAGGAGTGTAGAGGTATAGGAGGGTAACTAACATTGTACACAGCACAGGACAACAAGGAGGTAGCATTTGAATGGTTTGGCTACCACTGTTTAAGGCGATGGTTGGGGCCTTATATGAGGACTAGGGTGGTGGGTGGGGGAGGAGTGTAGAGGTATAGGAAGGTAACTAACATTGTATACAGCACAGGACAACAAGGAGGTAGCATTTGAATGGTTTGGCTACCACTGTATAAGGCGATGGTTGGGGCCTTATATGAGAACTAGGGTGGTAGGTGGGGGAGAAATGTTGAGGTATAGGAAGGTAACTAACATTGTACACAACACAACGAGGAGGTAGCATTTGAATGGTTTGGCTACCACTGTATAAAGCGTTGGTTTGGGCCTTATATGAGGACTAGGGTGGTGGGTGGGGGAGAAGTGTTGAGGTATAGGAGGGTAAATAACATTGTACACAGCACAAAACAACGAGGAGGTAGCATTTGAATGGTTTCGCTACCACTGTATAAGGCGATGGTTGGGGCCTTATAGGGGTACTAGGGGGGTGGGTGGGGGAAGAGTGTTGAGGTATAGGAGGGTAAATAGCATTGTACACAGCACAGGGCAACAAGGAGGTAGCATTTGAGGGGTTTGACTACCACTATATAAGGCGATGGTTGGGGCCTTAAAGGGGTACTAGGGGGGTGGGTGGGGGAGGAGTGTTGAGGTATAGGAGGGTAAATAACATTGTACACAGCACATGACAACAAAGAGGTAGCATTTGAATGGATTGGCTACCACTGTATAAGGCGATGGTTGGGGCCTTATAGGGGTACTAGGGGGGTGGGTGGGGGAAGAGTGTTGAGGTATAGGAGGGTTACTAACATAACACAGCACGGGACAACAAGGAGGTAGCATTTGAATGGTTTGGCTACCACTGTATAAGGCGATGGTTGGGGCCTTATATGAGGACTAGGGTGGTGGGTGGGGGAAGAGTGTTGAGGTATAGGAGGGTTACTAACATAACACAGCACGGGACAACAAGGAGGTAGCATTTGAATGGTTTGGCTACCACTGTATAAGGCAATGGTTGGGGCCTTATATGAGGACGAGGGTGGTGGGTGGGGGAGAAGTGTTGAGGTATAGGAGGGTAACTAACATTGTACACAGCACAGGGCAACAACGAGGTAGCAATTGAATGGTTTGGCTACCACTGTATAAGGTGATGGTTAGGGCCTTATAGAGGAACTAGGGTGGTGGGTGGGGGAAGAGTGTTGAGGCATAGGAGGGTAACTAACATTGTACACAGCACAGGACAACAAGGAGGTAGCATTTGAATGGTTTGGCTACCACTATATAAGGTGATGGCTGGGGTCTTATAGGGGTACTAGGGTAGCGAAGTTGAGTGTGGGATTCAAGAGAGAGATTCAAGAGATTTATTAGGCCTATACCATTCAGTTATAAATTCAATAGGTAACAAAAACTATTCTAAAAAACAAATCAAACCAATTTATATAAATAAGTTAAGTTCACCACTACAAACCATGCTGAAATTGGATAATCTCACATAGCAAAAAAACAGCAAATCATACAGTTTTGGCAAATAAAAAACAAAAGAAAATAAAATTGTGTCACATACCTAGTATATAAATAAAATTACAAATTAAAACAATGGCCAGCCTTCAGAGCATCATAAAATTCAACAGATTCATAAAAAGGATTCATTTTTGAGCCAATCTTTTACAATTTTGGTAAATGTAGGCTTCGGCAACGACCGAACACTCTTTGGGAGAGCATTGTAAAACTTTATGCCTGTAACAGGAAAACAGTTATTAGTTTTACTCAATCTGAATCTGTTGCTACTTAAATGTACTTGGTTCTATTTTTTGTGAGATATGAGTGGACATCCTTGTTGCAAACAAGTTCTTCTTCGGCTTCTTCCATGTCCTTAATAGCTAACAAAGATGGCAAATAGACACATTCACAACAGTCATAATGTGAAGTTCAGCGAACAAATGCCTATAATGCTCCAGATAGTGAACCTGACATTACTCCGATAGCCTTATTTGATGGAGCAGTAGCCTACTTTCTGAGCATGCAGGGAATGACCCAACAGGAGTGTGCCATATACAATATGGGCCTGGAAAAAAGAAAAGAAACCATGTCTCAGAAAGTTAAAAGTTGGGAACCGTTTGTTGCAGTCAGATTAATGTATCCGCAATACTTTACTTAAATACTTAAAATTCTATGAGAAGTACAAAAAATGTACCTATTTAAGAAAACAAACCTCATAAGGTAGGTGGCAGCTTATTTGTGCTATTCTCTCAAAGCAGGAGTTAAAGGTCGGTTCAACCAACCAGAACTGTTGGTTCACCAGATGATATTATAAAAACAATTTTAGCAAGCAAGCAATTAAACACAGAAAAAATACTGATACAAAGGATATGTGTAACGTCTACATGACACATCATAGATGTTGATAGTTCTGACCTGAGCACAACTGTTAATAAGTTAAATTAATCGATGAAATAGTTGTATTTTGTATTACATCAATAAGCATTTTATTTATTTATATTGTTTTATAAAAATCATCAAATGTGTTCGCTCCGCTCAACTGGCTTTCACTGCTGTAAAAGCAATCCTAGTTATAATCCTATGAACTATACAGGGTGAATTTTAAATGAGTTCCCCCCCTACTTTTTTTCTGCATTTCTGCATTTTTCTGATATCATCTCCGGACCACGTCAGATCATTGTTGAGTAGTAAGTACTTCATTTTGACTGGGTGTAGACACTTACTATTGTTTAGATTATTAATTGCCAAAAACATGTCTTCAACTCTTACCTGCTGAAATTTAAAAACATTCATAGGTCTAGGGTGTTTATAAACATAAAAATCACTATCATTTACACTTAACGGAATACCATTGCTAACTCTCTTAATATGGTCAACAAAAAAATCGTTAAAACTGTTGGGTGTTATCTCTACAGGTGAAGTAGCAGGTTTACAGTTACTGTTCAGCAAACTATTAGTGATTTGCCACAACTTTCTTGATTTATTCTTTGAGTTTTGAATCAAACCATTAAAATAATTAACTCTTGCATTTTTTACAGCTACTTTGTACTCTTTCTTTAAAATCTTATACCTAGCTTTAAGCAGATGACAGTCATAACTCTTAATTAAACTATAAACAAATACACAGTTATCTTTCATTTTTTGTAACCTACTGTCATACCATTTGTTGTCTACTTTTTTGGACTTAGTGGAAGAAGTTACGAGAGGAAACGCTTCATCCACTGCCCACAGAAACAAATCATGAAAAGTCTTAAATTTATCTTGTATTTTACCTAAGCTATACACATCTACCCAATTAATCTGACTTATCTTATTTAAAAACATTTTTACATTAAAATCATTGACTAGCCTAACTAACTTTTTGGGCTTGTTCACCTTATCAACACTAAAATATGAGTTTAAGCTAAACATTATACCATCATGATCTGAAATTACAGTATGACCTACACAGTTAAAGGTGTATACAACTTACAGTATAAAGGTGGTGTTGTGACCCATCATTTTGAGCTACCTTTTTATGCTGAACTCAATGCCGCAATCCGTTTTTCATTTGCATCTTTGGTTTTAGAAATATTGAAATTTTAAATAAGACTATTTTAATATTTCATCAAGACAGCTTGATAACCAAAAACGGATTGCAGCATTGAGTCCAGTATAATAAAGTAGTTCAAAATGATGGGTCACAACACCACCTTCATATTTAAATTAATTGATCACATTTCAAAATGGCGGATCCAAGATGGCGGCTGAAAAAACTACATCCGTCATAACCAAGTGAAAATATGTTGGCAATGAATGGTGGTGTATACTTATCTTTATCTAGCACTATTTTGAGATTATGGTCTTAGTTTGTAAATGCACAATGTTAAAATGCGCTAAAAATAAAGTTATAATAAGTCCTCATAACTTTAGAACGGATCAAGATTTTTAAAAACTAATTGCGGCATTGTAATCAGCGTAAAATTCTAGTTTGAAATAATGGGTCACAACCCTACCTTTACATTTGAAAAAAATACTTTGTATCCAATATGGCGGATCCAAGATGGCGGCCAAAAATGTATACCCAGTCAAAATGAAGTACTTACTACTCAACAATGATCTGACGTGGTCCGGAGATGATATCTTAAGAAATGTAGAAAAAAGTAGGGGGGGGGGACTCATTTAAAATTCACCCTGTATAACTATATAAGTAAAATTGTACAAACCCCATTGCTGTAATATTACGACAATAAATAATCAAACTGACCATTTAAACCCATGTGCTAGGATAAAGGCTGTTACCTAGATAACGGGAGAAAGTGTGTCAGATGCTGATACCATTGGTTTGAATTATTAGGAGGGAGAGGATCAGACATAATTCTTTCTCTTGTGGTTATGATATAAAAGGTGATTTTTTTTTTTTTTATCTTGTATATGTATGGCTACCTAAAAATATCAGGATGGCCATACTGTATTCTCGGGGAACTGAGAGTACTGGAACAGCGGGAACTGGGACTGACTGAGAACAGAGGGAACTGGAACGGTGAAGAAGTGGAGAATTGAGAACGGCCGAACGGGCAACGGGGACGGGGCACGGAACGAAGCAACGACCAAAACAACATTCAGGATTCGATTCAGCAGGCATTGGCTTGGCGAATGGCGATTCAGCTTCAGCTAAAGCTAATTGGCGCGATTGGGAATTGGGATTGGCCGTCATGGAGGTGCGATCGCGATCTGGATCTGATCTGAATGAATACTCGAAGTTGTTCGGTTATTAGTTGCTTTTGTTTATGTCGTTTTTTGTTGTGAGATACGCGTCAATTATTGAAAACTATTCAATAGTGCCATAGTGCAGAGTTTTTATTTTGTGCTTGTCAACATTTCAAGAACTAGCAATGGGCGACAGAGTGTTTGCAGCAGAAAAAATAATGAAAAAACGATCGAGAAGAGTAAGTACAGTAGTCTAGCCTATAAAGTTAGCCTACCGTCTCATTTGCCGCCATAAGTCAATAAACTATTTTCAATGTCTAGGCCTACTTTTCATGAAGTTTATGAGTAATGTCTTTAAATCTCAATCAATTTTATAATGGTTTTAAATGCTTTATTTCTACTTCATGCAAGCTTAAACCTAATATTCTTAAGTTTTTTACATCTCTTTATCCAAGCCTAGGCCCTAAGTTGCTTGTTAGGATAGGACCTAAGTTAAACAGCCTATTAGTTTACCTAAAACATAAGGGTCTTTATTAGGTGTTCTAGGACTTAGGCTAAGTTCCTGTCTTCTAGGCTCATGTAGGCTAACCTCTATAAGAAAGTGTTTATGTCGATACCCTAATTTAACAACATTAGCCTACCAATAAATAAGTTAAATGCACATTACAACTCAGCAAAAAGTGCAACTTTCACCAGGGAATCTACAATTTCACAAGGCACACCAATTTTAAACGAATTAGGGTATAAGAGTCGTGTTGTGGTTTCACAGTTAAGTTAACCCTCCGAGCGTCACTCGTCAAAGAATCGACGCGCGACACTTTGTGTAGTGTCACGCGTCGATTTTTCGACGCACGAACATCGTTTATGGCGAAGGCTCTATGACTGACTGAATCGGATTGAACTGGATCGAGTTAGGTAGGCCTATCGTTCTTTTCGTTATATTCTACGCTTTCTCCAGAGATCTGTCTCTAAGCGCTTTATGTTCTCCGAGCCGATCGTAATTGTAGCAGACAGCTGACGTGCGTATTTGTAACAGCTAGGTTACCCTCGGACCGATGACTGATGTGTTTTATTACGTTTATCATTGTTTTAGTGTTAAAAATCAAAAGTAGTGATATACGTGGTACATTATAAGAAGATTTAAGTGATTTTGAAGGGCTGGTTGATGATCCTGAAGAAGTAGGTACCGTAGTGATATTGATGTAAATTATCAGCCAGATTCCTAGCTATGGTTAGGCTATGCATTCTTAGCTAAACGCTATGTACTGAAATCTGTTTTTTGCCCATAACTTATTTATTTGCAAATCTACTTCCTTATATTATTATATACTAGAGAACCCGTGCGGCTCAATGAGCCGCATAATATGAAACATGACGCCGAGAAAAACGTTATGCTAAACGACATGTAATTCTAGTTACAACTTAGAGTTGTTCGAGTTAACATGTTGCAACAAAGTTTTTCCAGCATTGAGAATTGAAGAAAACTGTTGCCTTACTGATAGCCTGTGTTCAGTAATTTAAGTTGGGTAGGCCTAATTTTATTTCTTTGATTTGAGACATCCCCCTAATCAAATGAATTTTATTCGCAGAGAATCCTAAAAAGTGGGGTAATATCAACCAATTCATGTGTTCCATTTTTACCCACAAACACTTGGTTACCAATTAGACAGCCATAATCTGCTTTGAATAGGCTAAAGCAGCAACACCATTGAAAGTTGTTTAACGTATTTTAACGTGGTGTCTGTCAGTCTCACGCTGTTTAGTGGAGTTTCTCTTAATACCACTGTCCCAAAGTTTTGAAAGCTTGGATTCGTCTGTCAAAATAGTTTGGATAACTCTTGTAGCAATAAGATTTGGATAGCAATTTACATTTTCTCTTTTTGAACAGCGTATATTATTTGACTCTCCTGAATCAGAAAAATAAACTTGACCGTAACTATACATAAACACTGAATACATAAACACTGATTCCTTCACTTGTGTTTTGTCTTATAGCCTATTGCCAAAAACTTTCAATAGCAAATGAGTTTTTGAAACTTCTTATTTTTGACTTAAAATGTCTGGATTGTGTTGGTGAATTCAGGCAAAAAGTTTGTCCGAGGAACTGTCAACATAACCTAGAAGAAAACAATGCATTTCGGTTTTTTTATCAATTATTGGAGTAGAGCAATTAATACAAAAGTTAACAATAAAAGCAAAAGGTCCACCATGATTTTGTATAATCTTACTACTTGAAATTATCATTGTCAAGGCATTATTATAGTTGCTACTAAATGTTTTGAAATATCACGATCTGGCAGGGTCAGAAGTAAACATTTCTTGCATGTATTCATTTGATCAGACATTAGGCAAGATTACTCTACCATTTTGACAACATGTGCTTCGTATATTTTTTTCACTTCTAAAGTAAGTTGCTTAGCAGAACTGGCAAATATTATTCATCTCACTCATTGATCTCTATTACTACATCTCACTAAGTGAATGTGTATCTGGATGGGTATCTGTTAGACCAGGCCTCTCTTTTTCTACTCTCCTCACACGCGATATCTTATTATTAATTGTCTCCTCCTCCCATTTCAATATTTTTTCTTTGAACTTGAGACGTTTTCTGTTCTTCCAACTAAACTGATTAACTGTTATTTTGGCCTTAACCGTCTTAACCTACTCAATGTTACAAACATTAATTTTTACTCCCAAAAAGCCAATGCGTTTCTTTTTATAAACAGCTGTTTTTAAATTTGTTCTATGTATTTCTTATGGGGAAAACCCGACCTTTGAGAGGGTCTCACGCCCTTAAGAGTGGAAATTTGAAAGTTCTAAAACCTTATTGCAAAACTACATATTGAGACGAATCTTTTGACACATTAAACGTTGAAATTGGTCCACAAATAAGGGAGGAGTTGCGTTAACAAAATACGGCTTCACGTATTATATATATAGATTTGTAATCCTCATAAAATTTAGAACAAATTGGCTATTTTCAAATATTTATATAGGCCTATAATTTATACAATTTCATTGAGTGGGAACTTATTTTTTTTTAATTTTCCAAAATATTTTTTTTTTTACCTAAAAAATTTTTTTGAAACAAATGTTCCTTATGTTTTATGTATAATATTGAAGCCCATGATTTTCCAAACAAAATGGTATATAGAACAGTAGAATTAACATTGTTTTAAGCTTCTTAGATCCGTTTTAATAAAACCTTGCAAATGCGCCAAAAATAGGCGGACATTAAGGCCTAAACTATGGACACTCGGAGGGTTAAGCCCTGTTTGGAAAAGATGATTCGACATAGTCTTTCACATCACTTTCACTGGTCGCTACCTGAAATCGTGTACCTAACATAGATCCACGATTTTTTACTTACAGCTTGGAAGATACCATTGCCATTACCATTCCTAAAAACCAATTTATTTCTGGAAGGGTTTTTTTGGACTTTTCACGATTTTAGGGCGAGATTGTCCAGGATTACGATGATAAACAACACAAGTAAACTCTCTTCATTACATTCACTGCCACTAGGTCTGTGTTCCTCTTCACTACCGAGGCCTACCTAGACATAGGCCTAGCCCAATGTTAGCATCTAGGTTAGGGCTACTAGACTGTTGCTTGACTCACCTGAGTGGTTGTTTTTCTTCTTAAAGTTATAGGTAGATTGTCTTACGTGAGAGGGCACAGATTTTAAGACCGAAGAAAAGGTTTTGGAGATAGGCCTACTTCCTTCATGTAATGGTTCCTGGCGATCGTCACGGGCACTACACAATCGACCAATATGTTCTGTCACCAATTTATTGAGTTTATCGTGACTATCAAGAAGTTGGATCATAATTTCATCTAGACTTTCAACTGAGAGTATTGAAACTGGAACATCATGACTTGCTTTCTGCAACAGTTGAAGTAGATCAGCACTATCCTTGCATCCTTCATCCATCGCGTCCCGGCAAGCAGTAGGCCTAGGCCTACAGATCCACAGCACAATTTCACCAAGCGATTCAATTTGGTCAAATTTAATTTAACTTTATCAATTTTGAGACAGTTAATATGAAACCATATACAACATTTTCCTTCACATTGAAGAGCAGATTGATTTGATTTAGCCATCTTTTTACACAGACCACAAGCGTCGTCGCCTTCACCTGACGCCATCTTGTTGTCGCCAATAAAACACACAACAACAACAAATAATAAAAAAAAACAATAACAGAAAGTTTAAGTTTAGGTAACTTAAGTTAAGTACCTACTTTACATCAAATAAAATATTTTAATCAATAATTAGCCTATATATATCGAATGGAAAGTTTATCCGATAGAGAGTATATCGGTAGTTGTATATCGTACGCCCTAGGTTCTCTGCGGAGCTGTTAGTTTACCCATAATTTGGTTCTTGACTCATCGGCACCTACTTACAAGCGTTACGCATGTGGCTGCTGCTGAACTGAAATAACGTACGACTTAGGACTCTCACCATTGTTCCTTTAATCTATGGTCTCACTCATATTCAAATTTCATTGTAGTGCCACTATTTAAGTCTACGTAACTTAGTTCAGTAAATATTTGATAGATTGTTCTTAAATTAAATCCCTTAGTTACTTTATAGGCTAAGTTACTTATTATTTATATCATGAGGAGCAATGCTAGATTGAACTTTCATAAACTCCTTACACATCTTGTTTTATTTACCTAGTCAATAACTTAATGTTTTAATGCATTTTTCAGGGGCGGACAGAATACTTTGTCAAGTGGAAAGGATGGAGCCAAAAGTAAGTAGGTACCTGCCTACAATTTTGTCAAGTAAATGTCTTATTTTGCTGGCTTTATTGTTTCAAATTCAATATATCTTCCAAAGTAACTGTAACACTGACCTTAAGTCAAGGCTTATATATAAGTTAAATATAAATTTACAATTTTGTCTGCACATTGAGTAGATGTCTATTATGAACATTTTGGTTTTACCATAGACTAACCAACACAAGTAGACTTCTCATCCCATTGTAAATTTTGAAGCACGTTTTTATGTCTAGTTCATGTAATGAAATGAAATGAAATGAAATGTGTTTATTGTCCTTAGAATTTTCACAAATTATTGACAAAGTCATACAACTGCTAAGGTTTATAGCATAGTCAGTTAATAAATACAGTAAGATACAATATAGCTAACTACATAAAATGAGACACTTTACAATACACATTTTAAATATTACAATTGAATAGGTAATATTGTAAGTACGGTGACACTGGGCGCTAGTGTCGAGTGTCGGCAAAATTTTTTTTCTATTATTTTAAGGTTAATTTCTTGATTTGTGCTTTACTGTTTGGTTATAGAACTAGGGGACAATTTATTGTTTATGATTATATCGTATTATTTGGTTAAACGAGGTTAGTTTGAAATTACTGTAATAACGCGAAACAAATTGTAAACAAAACACGACTTCTACATAAACCGTACAGAACTAACAATAAAATTGTCTTCAGCTGTTCCATAAGGATGAGAAATCTACTAAGGCAGTTTTATCTATGGTTTTACGTACATAGCATAAGAAAGATGAAGAGAGTCTTGACTTTATTTATTTCCGTCTACCTCTATGTCTATTGATGACACTCGAGATGGAAAATTACAATTACTACTCTAGGGAAATCAAAGCACAATTAGTTGTGCAAACTGTCACTAAAATTCAAATTTGTTTACGTTCCTTCATCTGTAAACAGCGCTCACTGTTAGTTAAAGAATTAAGTTGTTGGTTGGAAATGGGGTCATGAATTGGCACAGTTACTTTGGAAGATTCAACTATCCAGTGATAGAGGTTATATTCTTTCTTTTATACATTGTGCGTTGGTTTTTATTGTTGCTGTCTACTTCAGTAATGCCGAGGGTATGGGGATTTTTTTTAAATTTAAATGATTTGGAAGAGTGTATATTATTTATTTTTTGTTTCTATGTTTTTTCACAAATATTCTATTACCCACCTTATCATAAATTGCCGAAAGAACATTTTCAATTGCATTTACTTTAGGGATAACCTTTGTTCTAAGGGATTTTGATACAAGAGCTTGTTTTTACAATATATGATTTTTTCAGGCATAGTACGTGGGAACCAGAAGAAAACATTTTGGATGCTAGGCTCATAGACATTTTCGAGCAAAGGTAAAGTATATAGATGATTTATTTCATTACAATTACATCCTAGTAGGCCTATACTTTTTTTTTTGTCCTAGGACGCTAGGCACAAGCCTGGAATTGTTTTTCACATTACTTCAGGCTAGACCTAGGGGTTGCGGCATTATCACTTAGATAAAATCCATTGGTGACTTGGCGGGGATCGAACCCGGGACCTCAGGGACTGAAGTCCCGCGCTCTAAGCACTATGCCAGCTCGCTCCCCAGGAGGCCTATACTAGATTTACTTAATGTTAAACTAACTTGCAGCTCCAACAGCTTCTACCCAAGAATGTTTGCTTACAACAATACCTGAGTACTCAGCAAAAATGGCTGAAATCTATAGGCCTAGCCTACCTGATGTGTACTCGAACCTGGGAGTCAAGTATAGAACTGCTAAACTTGGGATTTTGGTTGACTATTGTTGTTATCCATTGAACTGTTGAGTCTGCTCAACGGCCAAGCGGTCCAAGGTGTTTTTCTGGTTAGAAGATTGAGTTGATTTTGAATCGTCGGGGATTGAGGGTGGAATCCCAACTTGATCAGGCGTGGTGTGCAACAGTGCAGCAGTTCACTTGTGAGGTTGGCAGAACTTGGTGGGTGAGGCTCGTAAAATAGGACAGCCTGTTTGGAAGTTGACAGGATGAATTCTGTGCAAGCTACATACTGGTATATATTGAATCAGGCATTTGCCTGTCCTTAACATGTTTGTAGTCTCTGGAAATGTAACATAACTAAGGTAGGCATAATTAAATCACTAAATAATCCGTGAAGAAGAAATCATTATAGTCTGTATGATGGAACCTGTCTCCTGACCCTTTGTCTCCCTGGAACTTGCCTGGTTCTTAGACCATAGGACTCCGAGTATACGGAGGGCCAGGAGACAGCTTACATCATGTATAGAGTTTAACTATTCACATTTTAGTCATCCTACATGTATCGTTCACTTCATGTAGGCTATGAGTGTCGCAGATTAATACATGTTTTACCACTCTAGTATTAATTGGCTTTAGGATACCATAAATAAAAAGAATAATAACCCCCTTCTACTTCATAGGAGCCTCTAATTCTTTGTTGTAAATACTTAAGCTACCGGTAAGTTACTCAAATTAGTTTTGTTTTAAATCCTTAAAAGTAAAAAAATTAACTACACGTTTTGTGAATTTAGTTAAAGTGGTATTTTAATGTTTCAGCCAACAGAAAACCAGCCAACAACACAAGCGGGGACCAAAGAAAAAAGAATCAAGATCACAAGTAAGTAACTAGATTTCTAAAAGGCATTAGGCCTATAAGGATTTTTTGTGAGTATAGCAGGCTTACCTGAATAAAAAAAAGAGTCCAAACTAGAACAAGAGACACCATATATATACACTTAACATTTGAACATTTCACTGTCACTGACAGCATTTTCAACTAAAGAAGAGGGAGATTTCAACATGTATACATCAATGCTGCAATGTGCATCAGCTGACCAGTAATGAAGTTAATAGCGCTGCATAGTAGCTTAACAGTTCCTCTCTGTAGGCCTACTTATTAATTTGGGCTGAGCTGAAAATACCTCATGATAAAACTCAGAATATAACTAAAAAGTGGTTATGGTTGTTTACAGCAGGCAGCTGCGAGTGATCCTACCCCTGAGGTGGAGGAGACGGAAGATGTGGCGGGGGGAGAAGGAGAGACTGTAGATGAGCCGAGCAAACGGACATCAGCAGAACATGGACAGGAGGAGGAAGCGGACACTGCACAAGGTTAGTCTAAATTAGTTCTGTAGAACCCTAATATCCCAACAAAAAATATTGAACTCTTTGAGACAGCCTTTTTTAGCGAATTTCCCTATAGGAAATCAGCTATTACCAAAGGTAAGACTTGGAGCCTGGACCGTGAAATTTTTTTCATTTTGATGTTCCTAGGGTCCAAAAACACTATTTGTTAAAATATTTATATGTATATTCACTATCTGAAGTGTCACCCTTGTTGGGAATAGCGCTTAGGATCCTAAGTGGCTATGCTGAGCCTATCTGTACCTTTAACTATCCTATTATTATCCTCCAGATATGCAGTACATTCTCATCTTTCCTCTTCTTTTTATTGATTAAACCTATTTTTCGCTACATCTACCTATTCTTCCTCGTTGTCGCTCTCATTTTCCAGCCAGACACTTGTTGCTTGTGAGTTAGGCAGAAAAGTATCAATCTTTCCAAGTCTAAATACTAGTATATTTTCCACTGTGATACACAATATTGTTAATGTCCCATCATAACACACTTTTCATCATGAACATTAATCGTAATGCTTGGTGTTAATTCAATAAAGAAACATAATATTTTTGGCTGGTTAAATCCTCTTAAACCTATATCAATCCAACAAAAGTATAATTTATGTAAACTAAAAGTTCATTCAAAAATAATTTGATTTCAGGTTCGTCAGAAGCGGCAGAGCCTGCTGCGGTGGACGGGAAGGAAGCCGCAGGGGACGGTGAGGTGGACAGTGGGGGGGTTGGCGGGGGAGGCACCAAGAGAAAGGCGGAGGTGTTGTCCAAGGAGTCAGGCAAGATAGGAGTGACTATCACTACGAGTAGTCCTCCTCTCAAAGTGGCCAAACTTATGAGTCCTGGACCTCTTTCTCCAACACTGGTGAGTGAAATTTGATTTTTGAAACCTTGCTTATGGATTTTTTACAGGTTCATCTGATTAGGTACAGGACATCAGTGTCATTCGTGTATTTGGCGTAAAACACACTAGAACGGCAGTAATCCTAATCAGTCAGCTACTGGGCCATACCAGGGGAAAGGCCGGTCCATGGAAAGACTATTAAATTAACGAATTGGAGTTATGAGTGAATTTGAGACAACCAAAGTTCCTGCAAGTTACAGCAATGCTTTGATGCGATGGCTGACAAGTTAGGACAAAGGCCTAATAGGCCCTAGTGATAAATAATTGCAATTGAAGAACAATGAAATATTTTTTTAGTGGGTAACGATTGCACTAAGTGAGCTCCGTAATTCGTCGTCACTTGCCAGTGCTGTAGTAGTGCAGAAGCATTCTGCGTGGTTAATTTTTGTATCTACTGTACAATAATTGGATATTAGGCTCATAGAGTTGATCTAAATTGTAATGTACTTAAATGACATACATAGGCTACATAACCTACTACAAGTATTGCTTTTATGCTAGGATTTTGATTTTTTATTTCTTTTATGAATGGTGGTCTTACTTAATACTTTTAACTTAAATGGTGACAATAAAAATGGTAGGTATTTTAAGCCAAGTATGAATGTGGGATGAGTGGCACGATCTTTAAACTTGTTACGCAGGACTGTTAATTAACAGCCCATACAGCCAACTACAGTTTATAGTGGAAGCCGAACCACATTTTTGCCTTGTAATTTACGAATTGGTCTACTTATCAGGATAGTACTGTGGAAAGTCATAGTACTGTACTCACTAGTGCGGACGTCAATCCACACCAGGGAGTTTTGCATCCACAGATCATGCCTATAAATATCCAGAATTCGTGACCTCCTAGTAGCTGGATTACTGGACAATGCCAGGGTCCCAGTCATCGATCATTTTTATGATTTTATCGCCGAATTGATCACCATTACCATCTTTTATATGTTTACCATCTTATTTAAAACAGTATAAGTGTAAATATATGTTTCAAGTATTATTAGACGTATTTTTATTTACTCTCCGTATAGTTAATAACACGTATTATGCTGATTAAGGTGTTATTTTAAAACTTATTATTAATCTTTAAACTTAATCCAGTTAGATAAGTATGTTTGGACATCACTCACCTTGTTGAAATAAGGAGAACACAGTCTTCCTAGTCACCACATGGCCATTTCACACACACACATAAAAAATACAAAAATTAAAATAACAGACTAAAGTTTGACGTTTTGCAACCAATATCAACATGGGGCGCTTTCAAGGTTACCCTACTTTTCTCATGTATACTGTGAACGCCTAACCATGACTTGACAAAAGTCAACCATGACGATCAAGTTTCCAATTATACATTAAAGACAGTTCAGGACTAGTGTGTCACATAAATTTACGACTAAATGTTTTTGGGAATTTTATTTAGTTACCAGAGTCAATTTTCCAAAGTCACCCCTTTAATTTTGAATACTAATGCAATTCCTCGATTAGTAATATAATTTTTCAACTTTTTCAGAAACGGGGAGAACAGTCAGTTACTTCGACCCTTAAAGGTCAAAAGAGAAAATCTGCTATTGGCTCTACCATTTCCAAGTTGAAATCAGTTAAAGGGGAGATTTATGAAGAATTAAAACAAAACTCTAGTGATCAACTGGTGTCTTGCCTAAAGTCTAGTTTGATGGCCAATAAAAACAGTTCGTCATTGGAACTCAATGAGTTTTTGGCTTTTGGAAGTAACATTGCCTTAAGACTGCAAAGAATTGATAAAATCTCTCGGGAACAGAGAATAATTGCAGAGAAACTGATAAGTGATGTAATATTCTATGCCCAACTTGGTCAACTAAGTGTTAACAGTTCTATCACATTATAAATGTCAAGCGTATAAACTTTAGTTTAGTTTCATTTTATTTATTCCATTTTAGAAGTAGCATTCATTTTTGTTGTATCATTTTCTCTTAACAGTTCATTTTTCATTTTTGTGATTTCAAAGACATGTTATTTGAAAGTTAAGTATTGATTGTTATTGTTGAGGTAAGGTTGATTTTATATTTTAGCGTCTTAATACAGGTTTTGTCACCAAATGTTTTAAGTTTGGTTATCACTTTATCAAGGTTAACAATTGCTTTAAATTTTACCAGCTTTTTATGGTTTTTAATTTTGTACCAATAAATTATATTCTAGAAACATTTTATTTCTATTATTCCTAGCTTCATTTTTAAGTTCTTCTACAGTGTAAAGTGACTCTTTTTGATACAAGTTTGAGCTTAACGACTGAAGCAAAGCCAAGGTCAGAAAATCAGCGATGGTGGAAAAGACACTTTTGCCCATATGATGAACTATATTTTTTGTTGTATTGCCATTATTATCATTATTAAGCAAAATAAGTTAAAGTTACAATGTGAAGAACAATCCCAGGCTTAAACCTAGAACGCTATAAAAAATTTAAAAAAATTCTTGGAAGTAAAGTTTTAACTACCGTAAGTAGGACCTTGATAGATATCTTGAATCTGAAGGGGGTTTGATAAAAGTTGGAGTTAAGAAGTTTTTTGACTAAGCGAGGTTCGAGTTATGAAGGTGCTATACCGAAAATTTAAGATATCGAGGTTTCTGATTCTGACAATGATATCACGATCTTTATAGCTCAACTTTTACTCACTAAACCTTTGTAAATCGAGCTCTAGCTATGTATACTGTGTACTGAAGGGCAAAAATTATGCCGCAATGGGGGAATGCGAAGATAACTTTAGATGAGATTTCAGGATTTTGCCGCTATCGCGGGAGACAATGTTTTCGTGACCTTTGGTGATAATAATGGTAATGAACATGATATTAACGATTAATATATTTGCAACTATACTTTGCTCACTGAACTTTGGAACAATAGAAATTTATACATACGTGAATATGAGAACAAACTTAAGCTGTAGGCCTCGAATTGGTTATAGTTTACAGCTAAACATTTACACGGGAACCTTGAAAAACTTCCAGGT
The DNA here is from genome assembly GCF_028750875.1 of Macrosteles quadrilineatus. NCBI lineage: Eukaryota > Metazoa > Arthropoda > Insecta > Hemiptera > Cicadellidae > Macrosteles > Macrosteles quadrilineatus. The sequence goes on from NW_026542594.1 coordinate 182,642,191, forward strand.
TTGTAAAAGAATTTCAGGAAAAAACTAGGAAGAAACCTGGATTTTTACATTTAAAAAATAGTTTACACCATGAAGTATAATACAACTTCAAAACGAGTTATTAGGCTCGAGAACGGGAAAATTTAAGGTTAATTATACCTGATCAAAACCGTTAAAATTTGACTTATTGGGGTTAAATATTTAAAACTTTCAACTTATAGAGGTTCTTAAAACATTTCGATTCACAGGCATTTCAAGGGGATTATAAACAATTTGTGAAATATCAAGGTTCGAATTATAGAGGCACTATGCTTGGGCTATAGATTGGCCAGTGTTGTTAGCGTGGTTGACTGTAAGATCTGATTGAAGGCCTAGTGGTCCAAGGACAGTATGATAGACGGGGAAAAATGAATCTTGATGGTTTTTAACCCTTTCTCAGTCAGGTATAATGTCAAGTAACACTTGAAATATGTTTTACACTTATACTATTGACTCGCAAGACGCTGAATATATATAAAAGATGGTAAGTAAGTAGTAATTGATTTTGATTGGACACTACAATCATCATCAGACTCAATAGGCTAATGACAGAAGAAGGACAATAAGAATATGCCGATCAAGAAAGTTATTTTTTCCACACTACTCTTTTATTGGACTCTCCACTCATGGTTTTAGTACAGGAAACAGCTGTTTGCCACCTGCTTAATCAAATTGGGTTCCATTACGTACTACTGTACGCACACAAATCATCACGCTCCATTCTACACTCATCCTTGACTCATATTTAGGTTAAATATACACAAAGGTGGCGTCCCCATCTCAAATTATTATGAATTTTACCGGATACCAGCTGATTATAATAAGCCTATTTTTAGTTATTAAACTCCTCAGGTATTTTATAAAAACACATAACTATTGATGTAGGCCTAGATAAATTTTAAAACCATCAAATGAACTTTTTTTTAAATCGGACATTTTTTTAATGGTGTGTCAAAATGTTTAACCTAAACTAAAAAACAAAACTCATCTGGTAAAGTAAAAAATTTACCCTTGTTCACATTAGTGTTACAAATCATGTTAATATTTTCCTCACTCAATAGTATTTCATAACAATAGTAGAAAGTGTATCATTATGTAATGATGTGATTTTCATTATGTAATGATGTATCAATTATGGTCTCCAATATGTATTTAAGACCATATGTTTATTTAAAGTGCTTGATAAATCTCACGCTTTGAACATATGGTCTCAAATACGTTATGACCCACTTTCACTCATGTTTGGAACGATACTTTTCGCTACACTATAATGACTAATTATTTTAAAATTCAAAATAGACATTGGAATAAAAATGACTTTCGGTTAGGAACATTTTGAAACTAATAGCATTTTTAAGGTTTTGCATTTTGGTTATAATTTCTATTTAAAGATCAAATTTACATTGATTGTACATTTTTGTTTGTTACAAATTGGAACAGTTAATGTTTGAATAACAGTTTGAGTTTGAATAAAAAATGTTTGTTTATGTAGGCAAAATCCAAAAAGACAGTTAACATTACTTTTGCATTAGTAAACATTCTTTTTGCATAGTAGGCAATGTAACGATGAATTTTTGCAAGTGAAAAACATGAAGTAAGCAGGTGATTTCACAGTAGTGTAGCAAAAATTTAGAATTTTTTACATTAACCTTAATTCTAAAGATAAAATCACATATAAAAATATATTTCATTAGCTGTACCCGCGGGCTTTGCCCCGTTTTACTTCATAAGTGAGCTCGTTCGCATGGCTCAATCACGTCCTGGTTGAAGTTTGTTCGCTACCCTCACTCACCTTTTGGTTGCAAATTAGCTGCTGTCATAAATTAAAAAAAAAATTTGCTGCACCCTGTTGGTAATCCTTGTAACTTTAATTAATGCTATTGAACATCATAGAACAGAACCAACTTGTTTAATTGAAACAGCTGTTAAGATTCATTAATTCCATTTAAATATGAGTACTCATAAGGTTAACATGGGAAACTCCGGAGCCACTGGGGCGGAGCCCGAGAGTCCGATCAGAATAAAAACAACTTAGTTTTCCTATTTAATGCCTAAAGAATCAGTGTACCAAATTTCAGCCTCCTAGGTAAATGGAAAGTAAGAGAATTAGTGATGAGTGAGTGAGTCAGTCAGCCAGTCAGTGAGGGCTTTGCCTTTTATATATATAGATTCTTACCATCTTCGCAATCAGACGTGATATTGCACAATGAATGTTTCGGAGATTCTCCATCTTTGGGTGCGTAGTCGAAGTCTTGTTCTTACACTTATCACAAAACGTCTTCATTTGCATTGCGTCAGAGGTTAAATAAATATTAAACATATATAAACAGGACGGACACACAATAATACAAAATATGTAACCTCATGGTAATCTTGCACTCGACTTCATCACACGCGGGAATGATCACACTTGTCCCGTAAACACCTATTTTCCGGACTATTAACTTAATTTATTACGAAGTCAAGTGTCAACTCATAAAGTGTTCACTTGTCCGTCAGAACTTGGTTGGAGGGACAAACCGCACATGTTGGTCGCCTCGGCCAGAGGTTGTGGAGATAAGAAGATTCCTAAAATCTGGCATTGTGCTATACTGTACTTCTATTCTTACACTGTGTGTCTACCGCAAACTTGTTTAGAAAGAATTTGGAATTGTTGTGTTCATGAATTGAGGGAAAGCTTTTTATCCTTGACATTTCTTCTCTAAAGCTACTCGTTTAGGAGTTACAGCGTTTTACACGTAGAAAATGAACTAGTGATGAAAATGACGGAGAAAATGACTAGTGATATAAAATTCTGCATCATGTAGTTCCTAAATGAGTAAGATTTCAGAGAAAATGTGAGAATGAAATGAGCCTAAAAATTGCATCTACATTCTAAAAAGACCATAAAATAGACAGTTTCAAGTTTGCTGCCATTTTGGAAAATGGCGGCCATTTTTAAAACAATGGAATCAATTATTACGTATTTTATTTTTTAGGATGTAGATACAATTTCAAGACTTATTTACTCCTTGAATTTTCTCTCTAATCTTACTCCTTTAGAAGCTACATTATGTAGAATGTACTCCAAGTGTAATTTTTTCTTATGTGTAACAGGCTTTAACTCCTAAACAAGTAGCTAAAAAAAAATGTAAAAAATAAAAGTAAAATTGCATTTACTTTCTAACACAATCATAAAATATAAGTTCCATAAGAAATATTTAATTTGTCGGCCATATTGGAAAATGGTGATCATATTTTTGAAATTTGGAACCGCCCCAAAAACATCTTAAAAGATAAAGGGGAGTGCCCCATAAGAAGTTTGAAGTTAACTGTCATAATAACTCACTGTTAACTTCTCATAATACAACATAGTTGTATCATAATAGGTCCGTTAGCTGCAATTAGCTGTATGGGCTATTAATTAACAGCTGTGTCTAAGGAATATGTCGGCCTTAGTCACTAACAAGACTACAAGATCAGGCCACTCATCCTACACTCATCTCCATTCATACTTGGCTTAAAATTTCTCCAAACTTTTTGTGGTCGCCATTTCATTGAAAAGTATTAAAAAAAAGTATAAACAAAAATTAACTATTGTAACACTTTTGCTGGTTCACCCTGAATATACTTAAATTATATTTAGCTGATCCGTGGGGATGATAAATCTGTTAAGTGTTATTTCTATGCCATAAGTGGTAATTAGGACCAATCTGGTAAATGCTTCATTGTTTACCTTAATTAAGTCCATAACCTGACGAGACATCAACTACTGTCAAACTAAGGAAGGTTTTGACAAAAATATTTACAATTGACTATCTTTCAGGGTCAGCCAGCCAAGGTACATAGAAAGTCATCAAGTACAAGCCCACGCAACAGTGGAGGACTTCCAGCAGACGAGAGCACTCCCACTCCTGCCTCTCCTCCTCCCAACACTTCCCCTCCCTCCCGGGCGCTCAAGTCTCCCCCGCCAACCACCCCTGCAGCAGCACCAGCCCCCGCACAGTCTACTCCGTCTGTGCCTCCCGCCACACCTGCCTCGGGTCAAACTAGCGGAGAGAAAAGAACGGACCCAGTACTCTGCCCTGTGAACACCCAAAGTCCTCAGGTACATAGTGGTTTATTTACCTTTACTTTCGCCCCAGTTCAAGGATAGTTATATAATTTACAAACGGGGTTTTGACGCTAGTTGCGTCATGCACATGGCAAGTCAAGAAGTATCTTGTTGTAGTAGGTTACTTGTACGCTATTCTTACACTAATACAAACATAAACATTGTTGCAATCAAATAGACAAATGGTTCTCGCGGACGGAACACAGGCCTGTGACGAACAGTATTTATTTAACTGTTCCGTTGCGAGATAATTTCTTGATATGTCCTTTTCTTTTTGGTTATATAACTAGGGGACGAGTTGTTGTTTATGATTATATCATATTATTTGGCTAAAAGAGTTTTTAAATTACTGAAATAACAAGAAACAAATTGTAAACAAAACAAGACCTCTACAGTACACTGTGCAGAACTAACAATAAAATTGTCTTCTGCTGTTCCACAAGAATGAGAAATCTACTAAGGGGGTATGTTTTATCTATGCTTCAACTATTGATAGATGGTTGGATAGCTGAGTGAGAGTGGTTAAACGGCTTAGCAATAAAAAGGTCACCTGTTCGATGCTGAGAAAAGTCAATAGCTTTTTGATGGTTCAAAACTGGACCCAGCTGTTCCTGATCATTGGGATTTAAATAAATGATCCTGTCTGAATGAAACAGCTGATTTTAGTATCAAAGCTACACAGATTATCTCACCATTCTACACTCATTCTATACTCATATTTGGATTAAATAAGCACCTAGGGGGTTGTATCCGTCTTAATTAATTGATAATTGAGAACTATACTTTCTAATCCCCATATTAAATTTGTCATCAGGTTTAGAATCAAATTACATATGTTGAATTGAGCCAGCAATAGAGTTTGCTGATGTAGCCTAAATTACTGATTTCTGTCGAATATGCCAACTGTTTAACCAAGTCAAATTGATTAGATGACTTATTGTAAGCAATTAAGGAAAAAGAACAGGATAAGTAGGCTTACCTTGAAAATTGTAGGCATCCCACTTCACTAAAATAGGCCTAACATGAAAGAAAACACTGAACATTTCGAGGCCACTGGTCCCTTTTTCAACATTGAGAGTCACTAGATTCCGGAAGCATTTCAACCGTCTCTAAGGGAAAAATAGAATTTTCAAAGTACACACTGTGACTGACATAACAAATGTGTTCTATTTTAATAAAAATAGGTTACAGCTAGTAAATTTCTACTTTAGTATCCAAAAGACAATGGTTTAACCTAATTTGTTATGTATTATGTCAAACTTCTAACCAAGTAAAATCCATTTTGGTTCAGAATTGAAATTGTAACTGTAGACCGGGCTAACTTAGCATTATTTTCAGGTGGGCGTAGGAGGAGGGGCGGCAGCTACGTCTCCAGTTGTGGTTCGTGCTGAAGAGCCTCCCTCGGATCCTCCCCTGGTGAACGGACATCCTGGAGGCCAAGGGGAGGGGGAGGAACAGCCACAGGTATGTGCTCTCTAGTCGTTGTTGTTATTCAATGTTGTGTTGTATGAGGGCTTGAGTTTAGGACCATTATTAGGCTACTACTTAAGTGTATCTTAAACCTCGCCTTACTTCCATGGCCACTGAAATTAAATGCCCAACCTCATACTGCAAATGAACTACAAGGCTTTTATCGAGACATTTTTTACCACTCCCTATACCTCGCTCTTAGAGATTTTAGTTAGCCGAATTTGATCCAGAGTGTCCAGTCAACTATGTACCCTGGAAAACTAGGAATTGTACATGAATTTCAATTACCTGGGAAAATTACTTGAATGGTATGGTGGGTATGGGAATTTTAAGATTTCAAATAGTTGCCGTAAAATCTATCAATAATTATTGTTGTTTGTTCTCATTTTACCTCAAGAAAGAAAAACGTGATCGCAGGAAATTATCACAATGTTGCCGTGAACATTGATCCTAAGAAATTTTCAATCCTAAGAAATTATCTAAGACTGCCCCAATTGTGGTGAATAATCACAAGTGTTTCCGCTATCATAACAGTCTATTTCTGTGACTTGATTTGATTTGATTGATTTGAAGTTACTTTTAAGACCGTTTGTGATAGACTGGGCAAAACAAAAAGCTTAATATGATGTTTTTGAGACAAAACAGTCATTCGCTGTGGGGGGGGGGGGTCATTCACTGGTGCACTCACGCCATCAATAAAGAAGTCAACTACAACTTGATCAAAATTAATTCCCAACACGTTTTCCTTAGTATTTAGGTTGAATGAGGATGAATTACGAATTAAATCAAGCTGTCCTAAAATAAAACTGTAAGGATATGGTATAGCCAATGTGGACAACGTTTAGCTATAATATGTGTCAACGCTTTAGAGGAAAATATATATATTTGTTTTTAGGTGTTTGTCAGTCACATTTTGACAAATCCCGGCCCCGAGTACTGGCGCCAGAGAAATCCACTGGCTGATGAAATCTTCATAACTGACATCACGGTGAACCTGGATACAGTCACCATCCGAGAGTGCAAGACGGAGAAAGGATTCTTCCGCGAGAGAAGCGACAGTAAGACCACACAGGATTGCTGATATGTCAAAGGCAGTGGAAGTATTCTTCTTACGTAGGCTTTTGCGGCCGGTGTCATAAGAGTGCATGGAATTTTTGTTGTTACTACTATACCATCGCTAGACGTTTCGGCCTTACTATGAAGTGGCATCCTCAGTGGCTAGGCGATAGTATAGTAGTGATGACGCGGTTGATGCCGAAAAATTCCATGAACTCCAGTGGAAGTATTGCTCACATGTCTGATCCATGCACTACTTTCATATGACTGTTATGAGTTTGTATAAGATGTCAAAATAATATGCAACCCTTTTTAACTTGTACAACAATGTTGATAGGGATATAGTTAAAATTGTCAAGATTTTTGGAATTTTATGAGTTGTAAACGTTATATAGATTAACACTTAAGAGTGCTGAAAACCTATCGAAGCCCCGGCAATCAGGGAATCAGGGGAGACAGGATTTTACAGGAAATTTTAGTACCAACATACACCAATATAAAGCTCAAAATAACGTTCTCCGGCATGGGCTGAGCTCATACTAAACTAATGTAGTAGGAGTGACGCGACTACATCAGATGAAGCCTGCACTCAACGTGCTAAGAAATGAATTAATTAAGAAATAAGGATGAGTTGGAGATGAAATCAAGGTATATAAAATCATTAAATAAAACTGTATGGAAAGGTATAGCCAATGTAAAATACTTTTACAATATTAGTTTATACTGGTAAAAATTGAAAACATTTATGTATAATTTGTATTGTTTATTTTTAAGATATAATAATTTGATATTTCTATTTCTTTGATATTTAGATAATATCATTTAATTTGTGTCATAAAATACTTTTACAATACTAGTTTATACTGGTAAAAATTGAAAACATTTATGTATAATTTGTATTGTTTATTTTTAAGATATAATAATTTGATATTTCTATTTCTTTGATATTTAGATAATATCATTTAATTTGTGTCATAATTGTTTTGTTTTCTGATTTTATTTGGTGGTTTGGGATCCACCATAAATATGGTCTACAAGATTCTAGGTTTATATAATTATTTGTTATTAAAAAATATTTCATGAAGGTCCACTTTTTATATATGTACATAGTGTTCTGTCACAATAGCCCAACAAATTACCAGTAACTTAACAAATTACTGTTTGGTTGGGTTTATTTCTTTGGCGATTTTTAAGTTTTGTAATGATATCAGCTTTAATAGGCTAATGTTAAAATGCCTAAAATAGTTTGTGCTTTGGCAGTAAGCTCTGTAAGCTCTGTTCTCACTAAACATTGAATTTTTTAACTATTTAGCTGTGCTTGAAGCGCAAGAAAGTTATTCTTTTTTTCAGACGACCAAGTTTGTATATACTTTATTTGTTATTCTAATTAACAGTGATTTACTAAAGAGACAACTTTGTTTATTTTGTAGCCTAGTTTATGCAGCCAAAAATTTTTGTTTATGTTGAAACTTATTAAAATAAAAAATTAGTACTAATTTTATATCGATTCAGCAAAAGTGACAGACAATACATCGTAAAGATTCATATGCTTATTCTCTGACACTATCACAAGATGTCTTGTACACCGGCTGTTTCTTATTTAACCTAGAAATAAGAACTATCTTAACCTATACAGCAGCAAACGTTCATTTCCACTGGAGTATAATGAAAAGCCTTTTGTCGAGTACTTTCAGTGAGACCCTGTGGGATATGGGCCTGGTCACTCATGTACTCTGAGGTTTAACATGGTAATTAATAGTCTTGACTGAAAGCGCCACTGTGAAACTTACAACAGACCTTCCGAAGTCTTCAAGGTCAGCTGATAACGGAGTTCTCCAGATGACACACGCGACCAGATCCATCCCAGAAGTTCCACTGCTAGTTGTCAGCTATAACGTCAGACCCGTCAATAAATACAGACTTGGTGAGACGTTCGTAGTAGGGATGGACTGGTCTTAAATTTTCGAGAAATATGCGAGATGAACAAAATCTCGTTAGTTCGAGCGAGATCGACTTTGCTGCGAGACCTTTTCGAGACGAGATTATAAAAAAAAACAATAATTTGCAAAGGAAACACATGAGCAGGCTCCCGTATTGCGGGTATTGCAAAGACTTTCTGAAGGTGTTTTTCAACTTTTTACATCTAAAAAATTGGTTTATCCGGTAATTCATTTAATGACCCTGGTCCCGTCTATACCGGATATAATAGGTTTTACTGTATATGATACCATTATCGCTGAGATCAGAAGTAACACCGTACAAGCTATTACAATGTTCTTTCGTCTCTTATAGACTGTTTTTGTTGTGATACAGTTAGTTGTGGTGTGCATGTTGCAGTTTTACATCAAAGACATCTTATTTTATCTTATAACTATTTGTTCCTGTAAGTTTTTGTTATTTTGTACACTCTTTTTGTATCAACCTGTGTAATACTGTAAATAATTAGTTATTGTACTTTAGTTGTTTTAATATTGCTTTATTGTTATTTGTTAACCATTGTAAAACTTCGCAAACGAATAATTCCCAATAGTAATGAGATCTATAATCTCGTCTCGAATAAGGATGAGAAAAAAGATTCTCGTTTCGATCTCGTCTCCAACTGAAAATCCAGTCTCGTACATCCCTAGTTCGTAGAAAAGCGGCAAACAACAATGTCTCAAACAAACAGTGTACAGCAAACAAACCAACTGTCCATTGTCAGCAAAACCTGTAGTTGAAATTGAAACTATCTACATTCTTAAGTTGGTTAAGATTAATGTTACTCAGAATCCATTGACAAAATATCCATGAATAATCAAATTAGTTAAACCTTCGATCTCTTGGCTCATAAAGTTGTAAAACCCAAATAATCACACTCTCCAATTATTGCTAAAACGTTTATTTTATATCATTAGAATTATTGCGTAGTTTTTTAGGTTTACGTTAATAAAACAGTAGACTAATTAATTTATTTTATTATACGTAAGTTCGATTGTAAAGAGTGACTGTGTGAAGGATGTTGTAATACTTGTAAATATTGTATCAAACATTGTAAAGTGTAGAAAACAATTTCTTCTTCAAGTTGTGAAGGTTGTTTCAGAATGGATGTTAATAAAATGTTTCTTGTTTCTAGATATTTTTTTATCCTTTTAACCGTGTTTAAAAAATGTTTTGCCCGGCTACTTAATAAGATAAGAATCTCGTTAATTGTAAAAGGGATCGGTAAATTTACTGTGCAAGTTTCTTTCTGTATGTTTCTTCACAACGTGTCTATGTTACAAAAAGAACTCATGAAGAAAGCTGTAAAATTAATAGCAAACCTTTCACATTTCACTTTTACAATCCATATAGGAATTTAAACACATACACTTTATAAAATAAAAATAGTTTTACATTTTCAAATTATGTATGGGTTGTTTGACTTAACCTGAATTTTTGTTGCTGGTAGTATGGTGAAAAGTGGTACGCGACTCACTGGGGAAAAAGTGTAAACGATACTTGCACGGAATCTTGCGCTCAGCAATCCTTGCACCATATACACCTACTTCCCGGCTATGAAGTGTAATGTACTAAAACATGCTGAGTAATATTTAAATAATCTCAAAAGATAAACTTTTTACTTAACTCAATTTCTATTACCATTAAATTTTAGCTTGTTGCTAAAATGTATACTAGAGGCAGGTAGTTTGCATGCCTACTGGATTTGTGACTGTGTAAATGTGGATTTAGGAAAACATGGTCTTGAAAACACAAAAATAACTGTAGACATATTTTATTATCATAAAATGTTATTCTCAAACTGGAAAACAATGCAGGCCTCTATATACAAAGGTGTAGAACATATCACAATAATGAGTATAGTGTTAAAACCATTATTCTTAAAATATTATGAACTAAGCTAAATTAATTACACAATGGTAAAGTCAATTTTGAATCTCAAAAGGCTACAGAGATGTTTTCTGTTTGAAATGAAAATAAGCTACATGGCTATACAATGGAACTCAGCAGAAGCAAGCAATTATTTAGGGATGAACATTTTAATGTTCAGTATTTACAAGTTGTTTATTAAACAGCTAATTTGGTTGTAACATGAGTTTCAATGAAAGATGTTTTTAAAGCTAAATAAAAATAGTCAAAGAGTGTTTTATTGATTAAATGTTAAGCCGTGTGAAAGAAATTTTAACAGGTTAATTTTGTTAAACCAGCAAGAGGTTCTAACCCACAAAATTACACTTTTTGTGATTACTTTGTTATACAAATTAAATTTACACTACAAACTTAAATTGTTTGTGATTTTATATTTGTATTAGAAACCGTTCAAGCTTACTCGGAGTCCATAAAAAATGTTCTTTGTTTAAAGTTAATTTTTTGTGATTAGTTACAGCTATGTTCAACAAACATTACACCTAGTTTGATTTTGAAGGAATGGATACACATCTAACTTACTACCTAATAAAAGAGTTCCAGTTACTGTAGTTGAAAGCACACAGAAAGTTCACACAATATAATAAACTTGACATTTCACCCCTACAAGAATAAAACTGAAGAAAGATGGTTCTAAAGAAGCTTTGTCTTCGACATTCTACAAGAGCGACTGAACCATCTTTAAAAAAAATGAATTTGTTCAATCCAGATCCAGGGAGTTAGAAGGTTTGGCTGCAGTGAAGAAATGATTTGAAGTCAAGTTAATGAAACCAAATATGTTACTTCCGACATTGGTTGACGGTTTTGCTATGGTATTGTCGGGAACAAAGAACAAAACCAACATTGACAAAACTCCCAGCCCCAGCACGAAATTGAGAATCGACACCTTCAAAAAGGTTTTATTGTTTACTGTTTTGTGTTATGTATTGTGTGTGTGTTACCAAAGCTAATCTGGACTATATCTACCATGTAAGCTAGCTGATCCCTATACTTGTATTTGATAAATCTTCTAAAGAAAGAAGTTGAAAGGGCCAAAATATTTTGGAAGGCGAAATATCAAGTTTATTGTTTAGTGAACTTTCTTTGTATTTTCAACAGCCTAGAACTCTTTTTCTTAAGCAAGTTATTTTTGTATACCTTTACATATTCCTGAGCCATGTGCTTTTTCTTCAAAAAAAAAACTATTGCTGTAATATGTTAGTTATTTGTTTTAGTAGATAACATTTTTTTTCTATAGGAGTGGTAAAGTTTATTCTGTACACCTATCTACAGCGGTCTATAACTACACTGGACATTGTTTATAACACAAATAATAATCTTTCTAAATTTAAAAGCTCCTATAGCAAGCTAAACATCATGTAAAAGGTAGAGCACAAAATAGGCACACAATCCTAGCATTTATACAAAACTAGCAGTTACCTGGCGCACGTTGCTGCGCTTAACAACTATTATTTTAAATAGTATTTTTTCTGTAAGATAAATATTAAAAATGTACACCAAAAACAAAAATAGAATATTTATTTAACTTAATTGTTAGTGGATAAACAATGTTTTTTGTTTTTTTTTTTTTCATTCGGTGTATAAATATATAACTTTTTAGGCGTAAGTTACCCATTTATGTTTACATATTTAATAGTGGAGAATTTAAACGTTGTTGATTGCACAGGTGTGCTGCGATTGTGGCTTAATATATTTAGACTTATCCATAAGCAAAATAGTTTTCTGTGCTGCATTCTGTGGATCAAATTGTGACTAATACAGAATGTTGTGATTATTAAAACCTACAAAACAGTTGGTGAAAGTAAATATCTGCTTTTAAATTTTATTTATTTGTAAACATTGTAGTTCCAAACATCTGACCTTGGACCCCTTAAAACCCTCTGGGGCGGAGCCCTTTTGACGGATCTGCGCCAAACTTCACACAAACCATCCTTGAATAATGATTAATAATGCCTGAACGTTTCATTACAATCTGTCGTGCGGTTTCGGAGTCCATAAGTTACATATATACAATCATACATACATAGTTCCTCTTTTATAGATATAGAAGATAGATAGATATTCCTTCAATTTCACTGATAAGTATAAATCAAATGCAAAGTGTATATGATTCATACAGGTTTATGTAGTATACTATCCAAATTAATTACAATTCATGTTTAATCTTTATGATCAATATTCAATAGTATACTTCTTTTTATTATAAAATTGTTTCATTGCATTTTGTGGATTGCTTTAAACCATGTTATGGTTTAATCTCCATTAAATAATCACCAACAATCAGTTAAACAGACAAAAAAATCCATACACACTTAATCAGAATAATCCTTCATAAAATATAAAAAAATTATCCTTTAAAAGGCTAAGTTTAACTCAGTAATATATATTAAAACCTAAAAAAACTATTTCTTTCAAAAATAAGTATTTAAAAATAGCAGTTTTCTATATTATTAAGGAAATGTATGTTTTTCTTAAAGAGTATCAAACCCATATATTAAACTCAAGTATATATCTTACAAAAATATTGCACTAAAGTATTAATAAGCTATGGCACGATATATATTTAATTTTTAAGACTATGGAATGTTTTACCTTGTTTCGTTAAAATAATCTGTGTATAAAATTACAATGTAATAATAATATGTTAGAAAATAGTATAACAAATAAAGCACTAATTGATACATACTATTAAAATACTCATACATTTACACAACTTCTATCACACTTAACTTCTTAAAGATTAGCTCAGTTCTCAGTAGGTGGATTTTACTGCAATCTTGAAATATCAACAATCTGAAAAAATACACTGAATAAGAACCCTTGAAGTTTAATAACATAAAACAATAACAATAATAATTTGTAATCTTTCATGAAAAGGTTAAAAACCTTACACAAATCTAATAAATTAATTGTAAAATCAGGTCTGATTAAAAAGGAATGTATTTTTTTTTTTTTTTTTCTTGCAACATCTGGAGAAAATACAGGGTGTCTAACAAAGAGTTCGCTATTTTATTTTGCTATTTTTTAATTAACATACCAGACGCATCAAACACCCTCCTACAAACAGTAGCGGTTCTAGAACCTTGCCCAGGGGGCTACCGGAAAGTGTTCTAGACCCCCAAGAAAGAAGGGGGGGGGGCAAGGGATCCTCCCCTACAAAATTTGGCATTTTAAAGCCAGTTTTGTGGTTTTCTGAAGCCATTTTTAACAATTAGAACTAGTAGTGTCTGATGCAGCATTTGTTTTCGATTCGATGCATTGCTGCGATTCAAAAAACTTCGATTCGATTTGATGCAGCACGGTTTGATTTTCTTTCAAAATTATTTACAACTTGCGTTTCTGTAATGGATCGTTTATCTTTCTTTAAGGTACATTTAAAAAAGGTTAAAGTAAAAAAAGTACTGAATAAAATGTTTTATGAACAAGAGGATAGTTGCTGACCTAACCTCCTGCTGATGGGACACTGCTAATTTTCTGGTTGGCCTAAGAAAATCCAGACTTCACTAAGAATTAGAATAAAGCTATACCAAAGCAATTGGTTGTTACTGTATTGGCCTTTAAATAAAAAAAAATAAAATTGAGTTTATTTCTCATAGGATGTGATGTAACTTTATTTCCACTTTTATATTGTTGGCTTTCCATACTTTGGATTCTTAGGATAAGGACAAAAAAATGATAATCAGTGTTTATCGTCTATTTGATACATCATTACATATGTAATAAATAGGATGTGAAATAAAAAAATAAAAATTGAAATTAATACAAGTTTGTGCTAAACTTGAAAAATTCAATGAGATCAGTGAATAGGCCACCAAAAAGATAATATTTATTAATTAATAAGAACTTTAAAATGAGCGCATTGTAATAAAACATTACCAGATACATTAATCTTGAAATAAATACATTTGTAAATAGTCTAAAACTCATTATAAATTAGATTTATATACACATCGGTACGTAATCGATGCATCGGTTTTTCTGATGGATCGGGACCAAATGGATGCATTGAGACTAAATCGATCCATCAGTATTTTGATGCATGCTGAATCGAATCAAATCAAAATTACAATGCATCCCATACCACTAATTAGAACTGTGTCAAAAAATTTCTGTTATGTTTTTAGGAAGCAATGTATACATTTAATTTTCCAGGGTACCGATGGGGTAGTGGCTTTAGCCCCTATAGCCTCATCCTTGGAATTGCCAATGCTCCTATTCCTATACAATTATATTTTTGTTGGAAAAATAAGTGGAGATTTCATAGAATAAACAAATAAATTACCTGCTTTTGATGAGTCCATGATCTAGTCAGGCGTGCATTCATGGACCCAAACTATCTGTGAATAAAAGTTACAGATTAGTTTAGACAGGGTTCAGTGTTGCTACTGACCAATTCAATATTAACACTCTTACTTAGTATGGGTAGTATTAAGTAACATAGTAGCCATTAAATGAATATCAAAATAAAATGTGACAACACATTAGTGAACAATTGATTCTAACACACATTTAGTTTAGAATTTTAGAGTTTAAGAGCAAATAGAGAGTAGGGGTGCTACGGCAGACTAGCGAACAGTACATATTAGCTAATCGTCAATGAAGTAGAGAAAACATGAATACCAATATATAAGCTTGTTTTGTAATTGAACAGTATCTCACAGCACTTATAATATTTGGCTTCCATTTGAAAAGAAACACCCTGTACATAAATTCTTGTAATCAGTCTAATGGAAAAATCATTTACGATACCCCTTGATAACAAGTCTCTCATCTATACCAATGCAATAACATGTAATTAAGGGTTGTATGAAATCGATGGTATTTGACTTATTATCAAGGGTCGCTTGTTACCTAGTGTCTTGTTATTGAGGTTCCGCTGACACCTACCTGTCACTGAAGATCAGCCAGGCTGTGTATCGTAGTGAACCTCCGTTTCCGCATGTGACTCACAGCCTCCACGATGTTGATCTTCTGACTGAAGAAGTCCACGATAACTTGACCAGTGAGCGTGGTGGCGATGAACTGTTCCAACGCGATGGACCACTCGGCATCCGCCAGACTACCGGGGTTACCGTTCCTGTCTGACACCTGCGAACAACGTGATTGCATAATGCGTGCCTTAATTGCATTAATTTAGTTAGTAGTTCTATCTGGATATTACCCGGTTTAATCGGATGGAATTTGGCTCCATCAGGTGAGTGATGTTGTAGCTTTGACTATTGAAGTATACATCACATTCCGATGTTCATGCTGTAATTGGGTTTTGAACGAAAATGAACATAGCAGAATACTAGTTGAATTGAACCGACACAGTATACTGATGTCAATAACTCATTTCTGTTCAACACGCCCCAACTTTGTAATTGAGCCCAACTGAAAACAACAACTTGCAACTATAGCATTTGTTCCACATCAACCATGTTTGTATCAAAATCTATGGGAGAGAATATAAGTTTGGCAGTAGCTCACTCTCTGCTGAGTGGTATGTTTATTAGATTATGTTAAATAAATACAGAATTTGGGTACAGCTGGTTCAAACAAGATGGCATGTTGTCTGCTTTTGGTGAACGCCAAAAGTAAAGCACAAATCGTAAACTTAATCCTTAGATAAGAGAAACAACATGTCTACCAAAATGAACCAAACGTAAAAATTAGCTTTAGATTTTACAATGAGACAAGAAATCTACTTGTATTAGTCAACTAGCTGTGTGCCCGTTCTACGCACGGGGATCTTATAGTAGTCAGTTGAAACCTTCTTATATTAAGATTAAGAACAGCAGTTAGTTTGCATATTTGCAGATATGCTGGCAAAACTATTATATATAAACCTTCGCAAATACAGTATCTGACAGTTCAAGCCAAAATAAATGCTTCGCAATTAAATGTCACCCGGATCGTTATGGTCCATATGTCCAATGATTAAACTAAAAAATGTTTTATAGATCCATGAAGCGTAGCCCTAAAGTAGGCCTATAATTAAAAGTTACTTTCCACATCGGTTAACTTAAATGTATTTAAAGTACTACCTCAACCTCACCATTTAACACTTTATTCCGGTTGACATTTTCAGTATCAACGGTGCTCTTGTCCATTCCGTGAAACACTGAGAAATAAGGACATTAATGCGTTACCAACAGACATACACACAACAATCCAAAAAAGGCCACGAACTATTGATACATAAACAATATAAAGTCGTAAACAATTCATGATGGTTTGCCCAACAAATGTTTTAGCCTACTCAAATAGGTTATCATTTTCTTAGCATACCGGGTAAGCTAAGATTTGGAATCCAGACAGAAAAAGCAAAACTTATACAGAGTTAAGACATCACTTAAATTGAATACGGACGGCTCTAATAAATAAGGTGCAACACCAACGATAACTAATTTGTAAACTACAGTGATGTGTTGGTACCTACGTAAAAATGATTCTAGCAGCTACCAACGGTTCTAAAAAGGAAAAGAACCAGTACCTACGCAAGAACCTACCTAAGAACTATAGTACATCCGACCAATTAAATACATTAATATCTAGTCCCGAGGTTATTGATCTCTTGCTTTTGGATTTTCTCGTAAAAAGTTATAGCGTAAACTTATCGGTGTCAGTTTGAAAAAAACAACCTTACCCAAACAACTTTTTGTTATTTAATAGATTACGCATTCTCTAAACAATGATTAGTATATCTATTAACATTAGAAGGAAATGTGACGAAAATCACACAATGTTGGGTTTTTGGTCATTTGTAATTATATTTCTTAAGTAGGTAGGCCATGTATTCTATGGAAAAGTACCGGTATCAAGGATCGTCGTCAAAAAAGTTGTTATGAATAAATATGTAGGCTTACGTACCCAAGATATGAGCTATGGGCCTATTGGCTGTATGGTCCAGCGATTGCATCACACGGTGAGTAGAAACAGAAAGTGACACATTGGAAAAGCGAGTTTAGCACTTCCTCTGTTAAACCTCTGTTACAATCATCCACTGCAGTTGTGATTTTTTACTTTACACTTTACACAACCGCCATTGAAGCGCCGTCAATGAGTTGAAACCTTTTTTGTAAGCTATTGGCGACGATCATTTCAGTGTCCAGCCCTATACAACACTGATTCAAGGTCTTCTTTCTGGTTGTCAAAACTCAAGAAACATTTTATACTCAAAGAATTTCTGGTTCCGATTTGGACGATGTCTAGTTATTTAATTTCATTTACGGTTACACTATTAGACTATATTATTGCACTTGCGATTAATTAAATCCGTTATGTAAGAAAAACGTTTTTAATCTCACTTGGTTGGGATTTGCTTTCAAAACGTGATTCGAAATGGTTGCGGTATTTGTAAACAACATTTGTAAACATATCATTGACAGCTAGAAAAATAATCTTGATCCGAACAGCTGTTCGTTATTTCATAGACGATTATGTGATAAAAATTGAACGAAAATTTGACAAAAATCGCACAAAACTGCATTTTTGAACGTCCGTAATTTTATATACAAAGTAGTGAGGCTATATTTAAATCACTAAAGACACTCTCGCCAATCCAGTGAATACATTAAAATGACTTGGATCTTGATAGGTACTCTGGTTTTCACGGAGAAGATTGCGTAAAATGCCATCTTGAGTGTTACAGACAAAGGGAAAGACAGACAGACAGACAGACAGACAGACAGAAATAGAGATAAGACTCGTTTCTGCTTCTTTAATGTATAAAACGTAAAAATAACCTAATAGTTTATAATTCTGAGCAAAGTACAGACAAAACTCTAATTTTATTTATATAGATACTGGCAACAGCAGGTAGGTACCTATGAATGGAATGTCTATATAAAAGTAAATTTGCAAAGGTTAGTGGTGAAAATACTAAAAAAACTTTGGTTTGGAAAAGGATATGGAAATTTAATTTTTCTCTTGGCACGCCTAACTGCATTCAACAAAGGAAACAACACAGCATTAAGTTGTACCCAAAGAAACAGTGGCCGAGCGGCTTACTCCACAAGACAGCTGTACTGTAAACCTCCTAGCTCTGAGAGTAACCTCCAGTAATCGCTTGTTTTTCTGATTGTGACAAACAATTATGCTAAATTTACTAACCGCATCAGTTGGGCTCTGCCATTGGTCGGCAACTTGTACTAGGCTCTCGTTCGACTCGTCCCTAGCTGCGTAGAATTTCTTGCTTACATCTCCAAGCTGTAGTAACAATGTACCTAAAACACAAATGTGCACAAGTGTCAATCAGATTATGATAAGCAAGTTTTGCTAAGGAAACCAAGTTATGTGATTAACACTAACTGATATTAGAGCTTTAATATCAGTTTTTACTACTTTAGACATTCAGTGTTGGTTGTAATATTAGCTGAAGTCTAGCATTAAAAATACCGGGTCACAGCAAACTTGTAAACTAAGAGAATTTCTTCGCTTTGGTTAGCGTTTATGAAAACAAGTACCTACTTAAAATCTTTGGCATGATTACATAGACCCAGCTGAAATTGAAATGTATTTGTATCTTAGCTCTTGATGAACATACTATCAAAGGCTCAGAAATAAACTGTAGACGCATTTAACAGACAGTGCCTTACCACACGATTTAGCTGTTTGCATTTTCCAACCTAAGAAAGTGTATGTGTTAACTTGAGTTGTTAATAATAGGGGTTTGTTATATTTAGCTTTCATTGGGGGTTGATACCTTTAATGAAACGAACTTTGGTTTGGAATCCAATTTAGGAAGAAAAGTAACAAACACATAACTTACCAAAATCCTTAGTCACGGTAAAAATTTTAAGTTTAAAATGTGAATAAATTTTGCATTCTTCAACTAACACATATACTCAGGAGAGTTAGTCGTGTTCCCTTCCTTCTTACGTACAATTGAGTAAACAGCAGTGATTAAAAATTTTAACAACTTCAAATGTGATGCAGGCGTGTTTCCAATGGACAAGATCTGGTTCACTCACCAATGGTGGCGATTGCATGGTACATATCCTGGTCCTCCGGTTGAGCCGTGAGAATGTCGTGCAGCGTGCGCCACAGAGCAATGAAGTGCGGCTGACTCATGCGCGGAGTGGCCTTGGAGCGAGGAGACTCTATCAGCGCGCGCAGAGAACTCATGCTGCGCACTTCCCATGTCTCCTCAGAACCTAAGACATAAAGAAATATAATGCACTAGACCATCCATATGATCAATCCATAGTGGTAAACTAGTGTTACTGTAAAACCTTAAATTGAATCAACCCTAATTTCAGTTAGGTGTATCTAAATATTCCATTTCCTTTAAAATAATTCAAGATATGAATGTGCAGCACTCTATATACCCCTAATTATTAATCTCTCAAGCAATATGGATTGAGCGAGCATGATAACGAAAGAGAGAACTAGATCACTATGTTCACAAAATTTAGGCGGTTTGAGGAGAAGCGATTCTACCTCCTCCACTTCACCCTAATTTTAAAACAACAGCCGATAGCTGATATATACTTTAAGCTTAAAAAGTGGTAGGGGAACACAATAAACATCCCCAATGGCAACATTTTTTAAACAAACTATATATCTGACAAAAGTAGAATTTAAAAAAATACTTCCTTTAAATGCTTCTAGATTTTTATTTCACAAATCTATAACCCAATTACTAACCTGCTATCTCAAATGTAATGAAAAATCTACTTGTTAAAATTTAAATATCCTGGATCTACGCAAAAGGTTTAGAACTGTTGAGCAAATTTCATCAATTTTCACTTTTTTGCAAATTTACTTAATATTTGACTTGCTAAATGGCTGATCATATCAATTTTGTTGGCTAAATAATTCTTTTAGTGGGCGTTTGATATAAATTGAGCAAATGTCAATAAATGAATAGTAACCAATAAACATGGTTGAATTGAAAGCACTCCTAACAGGATTATTAGTTTGTTTCATACATACTATGGTGAAGCAAGGTTGGGGAGAAAGAGCGCGGCGTTGAAAGATATTATTAGAACAAAGACTGTACTTGAAGCAGCCAAGAATAGAGAAGAATGTAAAGTCATTGTTGGCGTGGAAAATAATCGGTATTTTCGTATTATACGGAGGCCACCCTTATACAGCCCGCTGCGGCAGTTATGTAAGGTTGGGTTATCATAAATATGTTTGTAGGACTTTCCTCGTTTTGTTATGAATCGAACGATACCAGATGAGTCATACTTTCGCCTGCCAAATCCCCTCCAAGTAGGCCAAGGTTTGGTCGTTGACCGGAGCTTGCGCATCGCCTGTATCTGGGTCAGTGTCCTGAGTGATGACTCATCTGGTATCGTTTGATTCTTAACGAAACGGGGAAAGTCCTACAAACATTTATGATAACCCAACCTAACATAACCACGGCAGCGCACTGTATATCTACTTGGTGGAGTACATGACAACTAAATTCTCGCCGATATCGCTGCCTTCTGGGAGGCAGAACTGAAAGGCCAATCGTAATCAGTCAAATTTGGACAGTAAGTCAATTAAAGTTTGTTCTTTCCAATAATGTAGTTATTTTTTGTCTCTGATAAAAAAATATATCTAAAATAAGTGGCCTCCGTATAATACAAAAGTACCAAATAATCTCTTCCAATACTCTAGCGGCCAAAAAGTAAAGTTACACAATGGTAAGCACTAGGGATGGACGAGATTGGATTTTTAGTTCGAGACGAGACGAGACGAGATTTTTTATTTCTCATAAAATTTCGAGAAGAGATCGAGACGGGATTTCCCTTCTCATACACAACGGGAAATGCACGTTCGGAATTTTTACCTGATTTTGTAACATTGTTAGATGACTGTTTAAATACAAAAATAATGATAATAGGCAAGGATATTTACTATCTTTTATTAAAAAACATCAGCATAACATTTTTTTATTAATCACACCTAAATTATTAAAAATGCCTACGATTAGGAAACATAGTGATATCAGTTAGGATAGAGTTCAACTTATCCTAAAATAAAATAAATCATAAAATAAAATATTAATTTTTATAAAATAGTTACTTGTTTTGACTTTTTTATAGTAATAAAACATTCCTCACACTGCTAACACTTAACAAAACTTCTCAAATGTTATTAAAATAATTAAAGTAATATTTACATTTTTGAAGAATTAATTAAATAAGAACGCCTTCGCAAAGGAAACGCAACTACAACACGCTCCTGTATTGCGGGTATTGCATTGACTTTCTGCAGGCGTTTTTAATTTTTTTTTTTTTTATTCTCGTCTCGATAAAAATCTCGGCCAAAAAGAAATCTCGTCTCGTGTAACGAGATTTAAAATTTCCCGAAATTTCGAGACTTGACCATCCCTAGTAAGCACAAATCTTGTTATCACACTGTTGTGTTAGTTACCGGGAGGGCCTTGGTTGCTGGAGGTGCTCACAGAACGTTCCAGCACTGGGGTAGAGGAACTGGAGCCTGAGTTAAGCAACTGAAGCGAGTCTTCAAAGAAGTCTGTCGCTTCAGTCGCTACTTCTGCACCGTCATCTGAACAAACATTACATGGTCATCAAATAACACTATAACTTGAGCCAATATAGAGCAGTTAATCTCCAGAGAAGACTGTCACTTAAGTTTTATTTTTTTTTTTTTTAAGTTGGCAGCCTTTTTAACCTTGTGTTTACCCTTCAACACCGACCACAGAGGCTTGTGCGTGGAATGTGTCCAGCAAAGCAAGCGAACCCTCAACATCGCTGCCTTGGGTCCAAAATTTTTGGTACTACCGACTCACCGAGTGATAACTCACTTTTCATTACGTAGCCACTTCTGCACTGACATCTACGAGTTACAATCAGATTCATAAGTTTTTTTTTAAAGGGAAAAAAGCAACTTGGCTTTAGAGTTATTGTTAGGAGAAAGGAAGGATACACAACTTACTCACCTGAATAAAGAGTACCGGGAGGTTAATAGAACACATAAAAGTTACACATTAAACTGATATTTCGCCGAATGTAGTATCTTATTCGCCTGAAAGGGGCGAAATATCAGTTTAATGTGTTCTATTAACCTCTTGGGACTCTTTATTCCGGTGAGTTAGTTGTGTATCCTTCCTTTCTCCTTAACAATAATCAGATTTATAAGAGACTTTCACACCTTACAAGCTTTGACACATGGCAGATATGTCAACCTAAAATGTATTTCTCAGACATTGGTACTGGTGTGGACAATTAATTGTTCAATGTCGGTACAGGGTAGATGTACAAAGTATAAAACAAACTAAAATCTATTTTTGTTCAAGAAAAGGCTCGGGGCCAGGATTTAGAATTGTACAATAGGGAGGATAGAAGCTACAAAACTCTCTTTACTCTGTCTACATTTGACAAAGTCCCCCAGGAGACGAAATATTGTGTGTTCATTGTCTCTTCATTAAGTTCTATGGCCTATCTGTACTTCTCCAATGTAAGTTAACTGCTATCCTCCTTATTATAAATAAAATTTTGTATAGGTTTGTAAAGTGTGGTTTAAAATATTGTATTTACCATGTATGGTTCAGTTATTTATATGGTGATATGTTTGGACTTGTAAATATTGTGTGTAATAGAGTCTCCGAGAGACGGGAAACCCCCTTGCACGTTAGCCCATAAGGGTTGGACTCACAGATATATTCACGACCCCCTAAATTATAGCATTGACAAATCGTGTTTATCTATAGATTCATTTACTTCATCAGATCAGACTATTTAACAAGCTAAGCTTACTGAAACTAACAAAAGGGAAATTTAGTGTTGTTACCAGATACGGTGGGAGATTCAATGTCAGCGGTTGGTAGCAGTGGAGGCAGATGGATTATATACAGTAGCCTCAGTCTCTGTGTCAGTTCAGCTGTGCAGGTCAAGCCTAGAGCAGTCACCACTTCTCTCACGTTCAACCTCCCATCCCCGTTACGATCCATCAACTGTCAACAGATTGTATGACTTAGGATTCAACTGATTATATTTATGATCAGTTTTTTAGTGTAACTTAATTATAAAATGTACTAGACTCTCATAAGACGTAGTCATATATGGAGCAGAAATATTCCTTACAGTTGCAGCAGCTAACTCATCGAAGGTCTTTGAAAGGAATAAGTAAGTAATTCAGGTAGAATTTTTTAGATCCTTCAGAGACAAATATTGATGATTTGTACCATTTCAGATGTGTACCTTCCTTCACATAGTTGGTTACTTTGACTGTGCTTAATTTCATGTGCATCGCTTCAGCCGTTCAGGAGGAGTATTTGTAAAACAAAAGCAGAAGTGTAGTATAAAAGCTAAGAGCTTCGCTCAAAAATAATTTTATTAATACTTGACAGGTGTATTTTTTAAACCATCGTAGCAATAATCATATGATAAACTTTACTATGATAAAATGAGAAATGAAGGAAAGATTCTTTAAATGGCCCTTCCAAAAATAGTAGTTTTAGATCATTTTTTTTATGATATGACAATATTACAATATCACCTGATTCACCAGCTCTGCTCAATTTGTGACTGAAAAGTAGTATTTCATCCCATTTTCAAAAAATTCTAAGTTGACACAAGCCATTACCCTAAACAGACAGGCAGACAGTTCGTTTTTTTTTTATGATATGACAATATTACAATATCACCTGATTCACCAGCTCTGCTCGATTTGTGACAGAAAAGTAATTCTAAGTTGACACAAGACATTACCCTAAACAGACGGGCAGACAGGTCGTCAGGGCGAGTGCCTTTGCCCCAGGGAGAGATGCCGACAAACAACGTGTGGAACAGGTCGTAGTCTATGCTGTAGGCCTCGTAAGGTGGCCGGGACGGGTCGTAACGCTCCTCGTGCTGCTTCTGGTTGCCTAGCAACTCCTCTCGGATAAACTGAAGTAACTCCTGGAACGGACATAGTTAATGAATCAAACTATGTTAGCTCACCAATCTTAACGAGCTCCAACAGCTGATAAATTGGATGCAAAACATAACCAAACTACCACTTATAGTCATATGTCATCTCCCTTCTTCACTTATAAGTCAAGTCTTTTGGGAGGATTTATTCTTCGCGATGACTTTCTACTATATACGTCTTTAACTCCATTTCCAGCTTTAACTATCTAAGGGAGTACAACTCAACAAAAACATCTGATAATAAATATACCAGAAATGTGCTGCAACCTAAGAATTACTTTTGAACGAAACTACAATAGAACTCCAATTATCCGAATCAATCAGGACAGGACCCCGTTCGGATGATATAAAATTTGGATGATTGGATTTTTTATTGAAATTCAGAGTATTTTTAAAGAAAGTAGGCAGAGCCATGCTGAACTTTTACTACTGCGATTGCAGAACGCGTCTGCAACGATTTCGTGATCTGAAAATTTACGCATTTGCAGCGATTTCAGAGTACGATTATGATTTTCTGTGACCGCGGGAGAGGATGATGGAATCAACACAATCATAGGATATATTTAACATTTTTAAGCAATTTGGATAGTCGCCGATTTGGAGAGTTGCGATTTCTCTTCTATGTATTTGAAAGCCTTTTTGACAAGGATACTTCGGTGTTAATCTTTTCAAACTGATCCCTGTATTTTAAAAACCATAATTTTACTAGGTAAATCATATTTAGAATTTTGAATAAATAACTTTATTTTTACTTTTAGAAATAACAAAATCACTGTATTACTTTTCTATTATTGCTTCCAGTTTGGGAGAGTGAAAAAGTAAACTAACTATTTTTATCCATTACACTTCTGAGACTGGCTTGGAATTCTTATCAATGCCTTTTTAAAATACTCCCCTGACCTCTTTGGTAAAACTGGTGAATTTTCAGTTACATTAGAGTAGATATAATATGAGGGTTTTACCTCACTTTCGGCGTTTTTGGACTCAGGACTTTTGAAATTTGTTGGCGAAAAAACACCCCAAATAGGTAAAATATGATGGTTTTACCCCATTTTTGGCGTTTTAGAGGCTATATGGGGGCATTTTTTGGTGAAAAAATGTTATTAATACTGAAAAAACAAGCCTGGAAAATGGCTCATTTTTTTGGCCACTTTTTTAAAGACCCGGCTCTCGGCACGCGAACTCGGGCGTGCTCCTAACCCATAGGCACACTTCCGATCCCCAGCGATGACAAACTAAAAGTCTTATGAAAAAATGTTTGAAACAAAAATTGAGTAACATCTAATCATCTATACTTTTCCCACTGACAGTTTTTCTCTGACCAAAAAATAAAAAAAATCCTCGCTTACTTACTTTTTCATGTTTACTTAGAGTAACCTTTTTATATTTTCCTTAATTAATAATTACACACTAGCACAAATTAAATTATATTTATATTGTATTAAACAGTAGTTCATGTAGAATTTTAATATATAAATTTCATGCTATAAATATTTTTATTAGAAGCTAGACCAATGTGTAAGTGATAGGACTAGGAGGCGCATCACTTTGAACATCATCACGCCCCCGACACTGCCGTGCTGGCAACACCTGGAGTTTGAAACCATTGTCATTGTTGAAATTATATTATAACATATTCACATACAAAAGAAACTGGTAAATGGTTTAAAATTGTTTAACTTTTTATGCTGTATTATTATGTTGAAACCCATGTACTAGGCTGGAATTTTAGCCGTTTTGTTTTATATCAAGCCTTTTTGAGATATAAGAACTTTTAAACAATAAAGGAGACCTATATTTACTAATGCTGATATTATATTACAATGCATTGGCATACAAATGAAAACAGTTTGATTTATTTGTACTCATATAAAAAAATATAAAATTTTGAGTTATTGGAACCTCTGGTGATTAAATTACAAATTTAGAACATTTATAATGGACTTTTAAAATAATGGAATCAAGTATAGACTTATAACATTTTCATGATAACTGTTTGATTTATTTGTACTCATTTAAAATAATGTTAAAATACTATTTGATTTTTATGTTGTATTATTGTTTTTTTATCAAAAGTTGAAACCAATGTAGTGTGCCTAAATCTTTATTTACTGTTTTGCCGTATCTCAAGCAGTTTTTTTTTTAAATAAGTATTTTAAAACGATAAAGTCACACCAGTAATGCATGGAGTTTGTAACCATTTCCAACACTGATATTATGTTATAATACATTGTCATACAAATGGAACCATTTAATTTATTTACCAAATGGTACTCATATAAATTTTAGATTTTTAAATTTGTATCCTGTATTATTGTTTTTTTACCAAAAATTGAATTCAATGTAATGTGCCTAAATGTTTATTTACTGTTTTGCCGTATCTCAATCCAATAGATAGAATAGGGCAAAGAGGTGTTTTTTTTATGTTTTACCTATGAGAATAACATGGGGAGATGTTAAGCCACTTTTTAAAAATCATGCTCATTCTCTATATATTTCTATACAAATAATGTCCAACTCCAAAAATATTTCCAATCCCCATTAATCTCTGTATCATGTGAGTTTTGTACCAGTTGGTTTGAAATATTTATAAATATAATGTGTTGCTGGAATCCCTTTAAATGGCAAGAAACACGTAGTCTTGAGACCTCTGGTGGATTTTTCCTTGTCTGAACTAAATATTTGTAAAAAATTGAAAAAAATATGTTTTTTACTCAACTATTTTAGGATCTTGAAACATGTATTACCGAGGAATCAGGCAAATATTTCGTGCCGAAATTATATTTAACCTTATGTGAGGACTAGGAATTGCTATTTAAAATTAGTCTTGCTCCACAGTATTGTTGTAGGCTTGCTTCTCGTCCCAAGTGATGAATTGCGTACAGTTTATGTGTGGTGCAAAGACTGGGTTCTCTTTTTAGTTGTGACCAGCTCATTCCTAAGATTAGTAAGGCATGCTAGATGGTATTCAGTTTCTCTCTGAATGTAAGCAAAATATAATATTCAGTTTAGGACTTAAAGTTAATGTCGGATGCGATGCCTCTTTGATTGAAAGTTTGGGCTGTGATGAGCTCAACCCCTATCACTAGTATCAGCATAGATCCATTGAACTATTATGTGTTATTGTACTTTGTGCTGATTAATATGTGTTTGGCACAACACACAATCCCACATCTTGCTAATTGTAGTTGGTAGTTTAGGTGGCCAAAGTTGAAGTAGGGAGCATTGACTTTCTACAATCATGATGAGATATCCAGCCAGAGCCTCAGACTACAATAAAAAAATAGATGAAAATGCAAACTCTAAAGGCCCCGACCGTGTTTTATACTTCTAGGCTGGAACAACCTTTACTTGGAATATCGTACATAAATTGTTTGTATATATAAGACACTTGTAGTGAATGTACTCTTCGATGAAAAGACAAAATAAAGATGAAAACTACTTTATGCAAAGAAGAGAAAGTAATTGTGAAGGGTAGCTACAAACAATTGCATTTTGGTGAGCAATGAAAGTTGCTATAATTATTGGGATCGTTTTGGGTAAGTTTATAGATATGCATTGTGTTTACAGGAATTAATCATAGTAGGGATGCCATTTACATTGAGACATATCGATTTAGTTAAAGTGGTAAAACGAAGACCATGAAAGTGGTGGATAAAGATTTTATTTGTTGAGCAATCGATATGAGAAGGAGTTTCTTGTTAAACAATAACCTGGAAAACCAATACAACGTAATGCATTGTCATCCCTCATTGGTATTGTACCTTACAAGCTCTGTTGTTCTTTACTCATTTCCAAAAACATATAAATTACAAAATAAGCCATTTTTTTGTTTATTTTACTGTTATGTATTGTAAGTTTATATATTGAAATAAATGGTTAAATAAATGTAAGTTGAAAAATGAGCTTTATTTTGTCACTAGTTTATTTACATTGATTTGAATCACATTTTTGAACTAACAGATGATTAAATTATTAATTGCATAGCATTTGAAACATAGAGATACAACATTTATATTATTAACTGGAAACTATAGGTCTATATTACTGTATGAACATAATTTATGTATTTCATATACGTAAAAACAATGAGACCATGCTAAATTACAGAATTCAGTAACAAAGGAAGTTGATATTGTGCTATATACCTGAGGGTGTAAATATAGAGGTGGGTATTTCCATAGAGACCTAATGATGAATCAGAATGTGAAAGTTCTATGGTAGAAATATCAAGAAAGCAAGAGTGATCATCAGAGGTAACATGGTCATTAGGGAATTCATAGAGAGGGGTCAGTCAGGTTGAACTAGTATATTGCAATGATTCATCCAATATAGAAACAATAGTTACAAATAACCAGAACCAATCACTGAATATTGTAGTTAGTCTTCCTATCCTACTGTTAAAATATGAAACTCATTTTTACATGAGTTAGTGAGTTCATGCCCGGCAACATGAGTGTAATAATGGTTCCAAATGTATTTATCTTATTTTATGGTAGATTTCATTGTGTATGCTTACTCTATGGTAAAACTCTTTGAGATCATTTAATATTTAACACACTTAGAGATTAGTGAATAAATCATCAAAGTGTGATATAAATATGCTGGGTGAAATGTATTAAAACTTGCTATTATGTGTTATTGTACTTTGTGTTGATTAATATGTGTTTGGTAAATTAGCATGGCACAACACACAATCCCACATATTGCTAATCGTAGTTGGTAGTTTAGGTGGTCAAAGTAGAAGTAGGGAGCATTGACTTTCTACAATCATTATCAATTAATTTTATCAATTAAAGGATTGTCAAATGTCTCGGTTTTGCTAACTATGACCTGGTGTCCCGAAAAGGGCTCTTAAGACCATAAGATGACTATACATAAAGTTTGGACTATTGAATGTGATGTGAATTTATGCATACTTCATCATACAAATGTTACACTATAGTATTTTTACAAGTTCTGACTGTGACTGTGATGTGAATTTGTGTGTATTTCATCACATAAATTTCACACTATTTTCACACATTTCACACCACTATTATGATGTGTTGTGCCTGCATGGGTGTGTTGAGCCATGGATATCATAAACCACAAAGCTATAAGGACGTATGCTAGAACTGATCTAACCTCTGCCAAACCCTGAATACGAGCCTGGAGGCACAGACTTCGGACCAAGGATCAATTGTAAATAGACAAACCTGCGTGATAGGATATAGAACACTGAATAATGCAAATGTTAGAAACTTTAGTCTTTTACTTATTTACCCTTACCATCCTCTGTTTTGGAGGAAACTGCCTTACAACCAACATGATGAAGATTGTATTAATACTTGATCATTATAAAATTGATCAAA
This sequence comes from Macrosteles quadrilineatus, assembly GCF_028750875.1. Taxonomy (NCBI): domain Eukaryota; kingdom Metazoa; phylum Arthropoda; class Insecta; order Hemiptera; family Cicadellidae; genus Macrosteles; species Macrosteles quadrilineatus. The sequence goes on from NW_026542594.1 coordinate 182,671,938, forward strand.
CATAAATCTGTATTTGCCATTATTCATAGACCTTTCCTTGTCTATTATGAAAAAGCCATCAAACACTGGTGGTATTGATTAAATGAAAAGTCATTATTAATATGATTGTTAAATATAAGGTTTTAAATTTATATTGCCTTGTTTGGATAATATTAGAAAATGTACGTTATCGCATAAATGTTTGTGTACTTTCTAAGTAAAAGCAGTTAATATTTTTATGTTGACCCATTGAGAGAAATTGTATACTATTTGTACTATAAAAGGTCTATTCATGCATATCAGTCCAGTAAAAGTTCTGTTATAATCCAGTCATAGGTCAGTCTCAATTGCATCCATAGTTTCTCAGTCAACCTGTCAGTCATTTGGTTACAGTCTGTTTTTTAACTCTTCATTAACCGATGTTATATAACATTTTTTATTTGAAAGACAATATTCTATAACATTTTCATTGGCCAGTTTTTGTTGATTGTTATAAACTGTACTTGATATACAAACACATACGTTGTCATCAGTCAGGCGTCCAAACAATTAAAAAATATCGTTGAGAAGAAATCGGTTGTTGTATTTAACAACATAAAGGTCGATTCACAAACGGTATGTAATAGTTTAATCACGTCACAGTGTATACAGCAACTGACTGTGACTGTGATGTGAATTTGATTAGTTGTGTGTAATGTGTGAAAATAGTGTGAAATTTTTTAAATTGCTTCCAGTTTATATGTTGTCATTAAGCAAGCGTTTAAAAATCCAACAATATCGTTGAGAAGAAACCAGCTGTTTTATTTGACGACATAAAAATCAATTCACACATAACACGTCACAGTTCAATCACATCAGTTACGACACAGTGTATACACCAACTGACTGTGACTGTGATGTGAATTTGTGTGTACTTCGTCACACAAATTTTACACAAATTTCACATATATTTTCACACATTTCACACAACTATTATGATATTTGTGTGAAATGTGTGAAAATATATGTGAAATTTGTGTAAAATTTGTGTGACGAAGTACACACAAATTCACATCACAGTCACAGTCAGTTGGTGTATACACTGTGTCGTAACTGATGTGATTGAACTGTGACGTGTTATGTGTGAATTGATTTTTATGTCGTCAAATAAAACAGCTGGTTTCTTCTCAACGATATTGTTGGATTTTTAAACGCTTGCTTAATGACAACATATAAACTGGAAGCAATTTAAAAAATTTCACACTATTTTCACACATTACACACAACTAATCAAATTCACATCACAGTCACAGTCAGTTGCTGTATACACTGTGACGTGATTAAACTATTACATACCGTTTGTGAATCGACCTTTATGTTGTTAAATACAACAACCGATTTCTTCTCAACGATATTTTTTAATTGTTTGGACGCCTGACTGATGACAACGTATGTGTTTGTATATCAAGTACAGTTTATAACAATCAACAAAAACTGGCCAATGAAAATGTTATAGAATATTGTCTTTCAAATAACTGAGAAACTATGGATGCAATTGAGACTGACCTATGACTGGATTATAACAGAACTTTTACTGGACTGATATGCATGAATAGACCTTTTATAGTACAAATAGTATACAATTTCTCTCAATGGGTCAACATAAAAATATTAACTGCTTTTACTTAGAAAGTACACAAACATTTATGCGATAACGTACATTTTCTAATATTATCCAAACAAGGCAATATAAATTTAAAACCTTATATTTAACAATCATATTAATAATGACTTTTCATTTAATCAATACCACCAGTGTTTGATGGCTTTTTCATAATAGACAAGGAAAGGTCTATGAATAATGGCAAATACAGATTTATGTTTGATCAATTTTATAATGATCAAGTATTAATACAATCTTCATCATGTTGGTTGTAAGGCAGTTTCCTCCAAAACAGAGGATGGTAAGGGTAAATAAGTAAAAGACTAAAGTTTCTAACATTTGCATTATTCAGTGTTCTATATCCTATCACGCAGGTTTGTCTATTTACAATTGATCCTTGGTCCGAAGTCTGTGCCTCCAGGCTCGTATTCAGGGTTTGGCAGAGGTTAGATCAGTTCTAGCATACGTCCTTATAGCTTTGTGGTTTATGATATCCATGGCTCAACACACCCATGCAGGCACAACACATCATAATAGTGGTGTGAAATGTGTGAAAATAGTGTGAAATTTATGTGATGAAATACACACAAATTCACATCACAGTCACAGTCAGAACTTGTAAAAATACTATAGTGTAACATTTGTATGATGAAGTATGCATAAATTCACATCACATTCAATAGTCCAAACTTTATGTATAGTCATCTTATGGTCTTAAGAGCCCTTTTCGGGACACCAGGTCATAGTTAGCAAAACCGAGACATTTGACAATCCTTTAATTGATAAAATTAATTGATAATGATTGTAGAAAGTCAATGCTCCCTACTTCTACTTTGACCACCTAAACTACCAACTACGATTAGCAATATGTGGGATTGTGTGTTGTGCCATGCTAATTTACCAAACACATATTAATCAACACAAAGTACAATAACACATAATAGCAAGTTTTAATACATTTCACCCAGCATATTTATATCACACTTTGATGATTTATTCACTAATCTCTAAGTGTGTTAAATATTAAATGATCTCAAAGAGTTTTACCATAGAGTAAGCATACACAATGAAATCTACCATAAAATAAGATAAATACATTTGGAACCATTATTACACTCATGTTGCCGGGCATGAACTCACTAACTCATGTAAAAATGAGTTTCATATTTTAACAGTAGGATAGGAAGACTAACTACAATATTCAGTGATTGGTTCTGGTTATTTGTAACTATTGTTTCTATATTGGATGAATCATTGCAATATACTAGTTCAACCTGACTGACCCCTCTCTATGAATTCCCTAATGACCATGTTACCTCTGATGATCACTCTTGCTTTCTTGATATTTCTACCATAGAACTTTCACATTCTGATTCATCATTAGGTCTCTATGGAAATACCCACCTCTATATTTACACCCTCAGGTATATAGCACAATATCAACTTCCTTTGTTACTGAATTCTGTAATTTAGCATGGTCTCATTGTTTTTACGTATATGAAATACATAAATTATGTTCATACAGTAATATAGACCTATAGTTTCCAGTTAATAATATAAATGTTGTATCTCTATGTTTCAAATGCTATGCAATTAATAATTTAATCATCTGTTAGTTCAAAAATGTGATTCAAATCAATGTAAATAAACTAGTGACAAAATAAAGCTCATTTTTCAACTTACATTTATTTAACCATTTATTTCAATATATAAACTTACAATACATAACAGTAAAATAAACAAAAAAATGGCTTATTTTGTAATTTATATGTTTTTGGAAATGAGTAAAGAACAACAGAGCTTGTAAGGTACAATACCAATGAGGGATGACAATGCATTACGTTGTATTGGTTTTCCAGGTTATTGTTTAACAAGAAACTCCTTCTCATATCGATTGCTCAACAAATAAAATCTTTATCCACCACTTTCATGGTCTTCGTTTTACCACTTTAACTAAATCGATATGTCTCAATGTAAATGGCATCCCTACTATGATTAATTCCTGTAAACACAATGCATATCTATAAACTTACCCAAAACGATCCCAATAATTATAGCAACTTTCATTGCTCACCAAAATGCAATTGTTTGTAGCTACCCTTCACAATTACTTTCTCTTCTTTGCATAAAGTAGTTTTCATCTTTATTTTGTCTTTTCATCGAAGAGTACATTCACTACAAGTGTCTTATATATACAAACAATTTATGTACGATATTCCAAGTAAAGGTTGTTCCAGCCTAGAAGTATAAAACACGGTCGGGGCCTTTAGAGTTTGCATTTTCATCTATTTTTTTATTGTAGTCTGAGGCTCTGGCTGGATATCTCATCATGATTGTAGAAAGTCAATGCTCCCTACTTCAACTTTGGCCACCTAAACTACCAACTACAATTAGCAAGATGTGGGATTGTGTGTTGTGCCAAACACATATTAATCAGCACAAAGTACAATAACACATAATAGTTCAATGGATCTATGCTGATACTAGTGATAGGGGTTGAGCTCATCACAGCCCAAACTTTCAATCAAAGAGGCATCGCATCCGACATTAACTTTAAGTCCTAAACTGAATATTATATTTTGCTTACATTCAGAGAGAAACTGAATACCATCTAGCATGCCTTACTAATCTTAGGAATGAGCTGGTCACAACTAAAAAGAGAACCCAGTCTTTGCACCACACATAAACTGTACACAATTCATCACTTGGGACGAGAAGCAAGCCTACAACAATACTGTGGAGCAAGACTAATTTTAAATAGCAATTCCTAGTCCTCACATAAGGTTAAATATAATTTCGGCACGAAATATTTGCCTGATTCCTCGGTAATACATGTTTCAAGATCCTAAAATAGTTGAGTAAAAAACATATTTTTTTCAATTTTTTACAAATATTTAGTTCAGACAAGGAAAAATCCACCAGAGGTCTCAAGACTACGTGTTTCTTGCCATTTAAAGGGATTCCAGCAACACATTATATTTATAAATATTTCAAACCAACTGGTACAAAACTCACATGATACAGAGATTAATGGGGATTGGAAATATTTTTGGAGTTGGACATTATTTGTATAGAAATATATAGAGAATGAGCATGATTTTTAAAAAGTGGCTTAACATCTCCCCATGTTATTCTCATAGGTAAAACATAAAAAAAACACCTCTTTGCCCTATTCTATCTATTGGATTGAGATACGGCAAAACAGTAAATAAACATTTAGGCACATTACATTGAATTCAATTTTTGGTAAAAAAACAATAATACAGGATACAAATTTAAAAATCTAAAATTTATATGAGTACCATTTGGTAAATAAATTAAATGGTTCCATTTGTATGACAATGTATTATAACATAATATCAGTGTTGGAAATGGTTACAAACTCCATGCATTACTGGTGTGACTTTATCGTTTTAAAATACTTATTTAAAAAAAAAACTGCTTGAGATACGGCAAAACAGTAAATAAAGATTTAGGCACACTACATTGGTTTCAACTTTTGATAAAAAAACAATAATACAACATAAAAATCAAATAGTATTTTAACATTATTTTAAATGAGTACAAATAAATCAAACAGTTATCATGAAAATGTTATAAGTCTATACTTGATTCCATTATTTTAAAAGTCCATTATAAATGTTCTAAATTTGTAATTTAATCACCAGAGGTTCCAATAACTCAAAATTTTATATTTTTTTATATGAGTACAAATAAATCAAACTGTTTTCATTTGTATGCCAATGCATTGTAATATAATATCAGCATTAGTAAATATAGGTCTCCTTTATTGTTTAAAAGTTCTTATATCTCAAAAAGGCTTGATATAAAACAAAACGGCTAAAATTCCAGCCTAGTACATGGGTTTCAACATAATAATACAGCATAAAAAGTTAAACAATTTTAAACCATTTACCAGTTTCTTTTGTATGTGAATATGTTATAATATAATTTCAACAATGACAATGGTTTCAAACTCCAGGTGTTGCCAGCACGGCAGTGTCAGGGGCGTGATGATGTTCAAAGTGATGCGCCTCCTAGTCCTATCACTTACACATTGGTCTAGCTTCTAATAAAAATATTTATAGCATGAAATTTATATATTAAAATTCTACATGAACTACTGTTTAATACAATATAAATATAATTTAATTTGTGCTAGTGTGTAATTATTAATTAAGGAAAATATAAAAAGGTTACTCTAAGTAAACATGAAAAAGTAAGTAAGCGAGGATTTTTTTTATTTTTTGGTCAGAGAAAAACTGTCAGTGGGAAAAGTATAGATGATTAGATGTTACTCAATTTTTGTTTCAAACATTTTTTCATAAGACTTTTAGTTTGTCATCGCTGGGGATCGGAAGTGTGCCTATGGGTTAGGAGCACGCCCGAGTTCGCGTGCCGAGAGCCGGGTCTTTAAAAAAGTGGCCAAAAAAATGAGCCATTTTCCAGGCTTGTTTTTTCAGTATTAATAACATTTTTTCACCAAAAAATGCCCCCATATAGCCTCTAAAACGCCAAAAATGGGGTAAAACCATCATATTTTACCTATTTGGGGTGTTTTTTCGCCAACAAATTTCAAAAGTCCTGAGTCCAAAAACGCCGAAAGTGAGGTAAAACCCTCATATTATATCTACTCATTAGAAACCCTTTTAGTCAAATTTGAAATTACTGAAATTACCGTTAGACACCTTATTGTATTCCCTTTCATTAGGTGTATTGTGTATTATTTATTTAAGTTCAACGTAATAAGTCACAATAAAGCTTCAAAGCTCCAATATTCAATTAGATACACCCTGAAGCTCGAACGAAAACTTTTTGCCAAAGTAAAATTAATTGAGATAATCGACAATACCATGAGCTCCTCCTGTCGGAAGTAGCCGTCGGCCACGATCGACCTCATGATGTTACGACTCAGTCCGTCTTCGAGCGACTGCACCACTCGGAGCCGATGTTTGATCCTGAGCTGCTCTATCTCTCCGGTGGTCAGAGAGCCGTACTTTGTGTACGCGTCGTACAGCAACGACTGCACCGACACACTCTGACGACAAACAGCAGAACTTGGTTAATAAGTAATGTTACACAGTTAGTAAATCACTGGGTGCATGTATGTAAAAATAATGTAAATTTAAAAATACAACAGTATAATATGTGAAAAACACTTGGATGTGTGTTAGCATTTGACGCACAGTTATTTTAATAGCTAGATGCTAGAAAGGTCATTCTGCTAACATTATAAATGTTAAGGTTTTTGAATGTGACTGTTGGTGTATAACTCTTAAGTTCCATCACGTGAAAACTACTGGACTGATTGAGCTGACATTTTGCAGATAGGTAGTCTTGAGAAACACAGGCATATTAAAATTGTGAAAAACTTGTACTGTGTGAATAAGGAGAATTTGAATTTAAATGCATTGATAATTTTAAAATATACAGCAGTAAAGCCGGGGTTTCCAAGGCGTGGAAGCAGAGAACAGAGTGCGGAAAAACAGTTTCAATGGCAGTCCACTCCGCTTCTAGGAAAACAGTAGTACAGTACACCTTCAATAGTTCGACACTCGATAGATCAACACTCCTTGTAGTTCAACACGGGCTAAGGCTACCAGTATAAACATTAGCGATCGATATTTTGATTTTAGTACACCGTTCAGAGTGAAATCAGAGTAAAAACAATCGAAGATCACAAAATATTTAATGTAGTGATATTTAATGGTTACTATTGTGATTTAAGTTGACTTGAACATTAATTTGTCATAAGTTTTTTAGTATAAAATAAATTTGGGTGATTTCTATATAAAACTTTTTTATTTTTACATAACTTTCCTTATATTAAACTCCATTTACTACCTACAGTTTGACACTTCAATAGTTCGACACCCCTTAAGTCCACAAAGTGTCGAACTACCGAGGTTGTACTGTACCATTAAATTATCAAAGACATGAGGAGAGTGGACCCTGCACTCTGCATTCCATGCTCCGCTTCTACACCTAAGAAAACCCATCTTAAGTATTCAAACATCATCGTTACCCAACCGTTGTGAGATTGTTATAAATATCGCTTCATCAATACACAAACGTTTACTGCACACTTATGAAATAGCTATATTCATCGATAAATGTTGAAAATACACCTATACCTATACAAACATCACTTTCTGTGATTGGCTAATACCATAGGTAAGTTTACCCTCTTGTTTACTGCTTTTTGTATATGTCACACAGTTTAACCTTTATTCTAAGAAGTTCTTGACTAACTGTAGGTGTATTATTCACCTTGTTGACAGGTATCCCATCTCTGATGATTGCCCGATGAGGTTCTTCATCATTGAAGACTCCCGACAGGTAATCAGACAAGATCTGCATAGCTTCACCGTCATCAGTGCACGTCAACAGTTTGTCTTGGTTTGTTTCCAAAATGGTCAACGCCACCTGAAAACATTGTTTTGCAATAAGATAATAACTAATTTTGAAAAGACATATTTAAAAAAAATGTTGTAGTACAGGCCTAACATTTTTCACTTGAACGCTGCAGTGAGTACTATTGTGATAAGCAGAAAACCCCCTCACACTTCACAGGTTATCCTGCATATACACATGGGAGCGTAGCTTAAGTGAAACCCGGATCATTAACTTTATATAACTCTAGTTATGAGCTGGGTGGCTGTTAAATGAGAGGATCAGATTAAATTCAAAGCACTGAACCTTTTTATTACCTTAACTTAAATCAATCAACTATCCTATACAATAATAAAACAGTTATAAACAACAAACCCACTAATAAATGGCTAGTCGGAAACGTCCTGTAGGCAGCTAGAACTCTGAGTATGGAAAATCCCAAATACGAATCTACTTCCTCGTAATTTAATCAAACAAAATGTCCGACCCAAAAGAATTTCCCATATCAAAAATCACAAATCCTAATTAACTTATAATCCCAGTAAAACAAAACTTCCCCTTACAAAAAACATGCAACCAAAGGGCCTAACCCTAAGTTAGAGCAAACAGTACTCACCCAACTCTTCTGGGCACCTTGCCCTGGGCAACTGACCCCTTTCTCTACCTCAGGCGGCCTATTTATTCAACCCGACAGCTATTGAGTGCAAAGCACCCAGTGCTTACAAAACACCTCCAGCACGTTTCATAGCAAGCAAGGTCTGACCACAGGTCATCAACCTAGCTTGCCTAGGCTACCCTCCATTACACTATGAACTATCAAATGGTCTATCCTAATCAGATAAACATGCTTATGGAAACATAAAAGTGTGTAAACAAATAGAAAAGTATTTTTCAAGTTCAACTTTAAAAAAATATTAAATTTCTTATTTTTTATATATTTTTGATTTTTTTAAATACTTTTAATACCTACATAGACGGTTCTTTTCACCTAACAGACTCATTTTATTTTACTTGATAAGTGGCCTTCGGCTTAAGGTGGGCACTGAACCACCAGGTCACAGCATGTAGATAAAATAAATTGGCTTTTAGCTGGATTTTAAAAACCTGACCTACAGGAAAGAAATCACAGGCCTTAACCACTACTCCAAACGCATCCTATTTTTTATTTTACTAAGTATTGCCTTATGAGAAGTAATTTGTAATTAATACTATCCATGACTGAAAATTTTCTACAGTAACAAAAAATGTGGATACTTGGCAATGTACTTACTAAAATAGTGTTAGTATTATGTTATCAATTATTTGTAATTTACCTGGAAAATTACTTTAGCACCGTCGTAGAAAAAACAGTCCACAATGTTGACTGCACTTCCATACGGCATTACACTGGAAATAGAAGATCCTTGTCAACAATCATAAGTTTAGAGCAATAAAATAAACATACCTTTTTTATATGTTCAGTTAAATATTGATAAAAATGTAGCGTATATCTAAGTTTGAATGTAATTAAACACTCATAACCGTTTGATCAAGGAATCACAGTAAATAAATCTAAGAGTAAGGTTAAAAGGGGTTCTAAGCAAAAGCATTAAACGATTTAGATTATCTAGATATATCAACACTAACTATATAATAGATCTTGAACTACTTGTACATAAATTGTTTGCAAGTTTTTTTTCATATTTTCAAACTGAAACAATCATACAATGCTTGATAGTTGAGTAATAATAACAATGTTAAAGCACAAAATAACAGATGTTCAATCATCTGATTTTTAAACCATCAGCTATGATTACCTGAGAAAGATAGTAAGGAACCAAGAGAGTGAGATCATTTTGATCATGCCCAGCTGTTGCAGGGCCGTGTGTAGATGTGGCAGATGTTCTGCGATCAAATCATCTAGAACACCTTGGTCTACCAGAGCTCCTACAACCTGACGATTAAAATAAAATAAATAGATAACATAGTAGTTCTGGTCCCCCTAAACATCTTCACACATTTTACTTTGTATTTTTAATTTATTAGCCAAACGTTTATGTGCGTGTTTGTTTGTATATTTTCTGGTGTTATTGTTTGACAAAAAATTGACGTGTTCTAACTGAATGAAAATATATTACCTTGTCGCCTGATGAAGACTTCCTTTGAGAGTCGAAACCGGAAGTCTATACAGACTACATAAATCACTTCGGCCGTAAAAGGTATTTAGAACACTATGGCACTATTATATTTACTACAAGTGCTGTAAAAGTTATTCGGAATCTAACAACATGAATATAAATAGATAAACTGGTATCTTTGTTTATAGAGGAAGCTTGATTTTATGGGCTAAAACTTGTAATATCAGCTTTTACAACAATGCTTCCAAATTTACAGGTAGGCTACTATCCGTTTTTGTTTTAGTTTTTTTTTTTTTTAGTAATTTAATAGTCACTTTATGCTTCAAAGAAGTAATTCGGAATTGGAATTGTTTGTAAAAATTATTTTACAGTTCTCTAAATACCTTAAAAATATTTTTTATTTTCCTTACAATTCTGATTGATCTTCCAACAATAAAATCAATAAACAACCACATCATTTTAAAATATTTTCACACGTACCTTAGTGTTGTAGTAGTCCGGTAGAAGATTTTCACAAACGCACACTAGTTGCCAGAAAGCTTCTTCTTCAGAGCAGAAGATCAAGAGAACGCTGGTCACTATGTTCATAGCCTGGCAGTAGCCTGAACAAACATAATACCTCTGAACAACTAGGTATCTCCAAAAACAATATGTATCCCTACAGGTATGACACAGAAGATATACATACATGGTCATTGTAGTTCTTCAAAATGTTCTTCATGCAAACTATTTGAACTTTCACCAACCACAAACCACAAAGATCACAAACTCACCACATTCATCACCCACACAACCCAGTGCTCCTACAGGTTAAATACTCAGCTTTTGTTTGTAATGAACCCAGCACCTGTGAAAGTTCCTACGGCTGAAGAGAGGCTAAGCCTAATAACAGCCTTAGTGGGTTCTTTGCCTACTCAAACAGATAAGGATAGCAGCTACCATTGATTTAAAAGGTTAAAAATCTTATTGGTATATGAGAGGTTTATTATACAGAATATGTAACAGTAATCCAACAATAGAATTTTAATACTTTACATTATCCCAAAATTGTATAGAATAAGTAGTTTTCCAGGGTGTCCACAGAAATTTTTTCATAAATTTCCCTGAATTTCCATGACTATCCATGACCATTAACCATTGATTTCCATGACTCACTCAAAAATTATAATATACCGTACACAAACGAATAATACTGCCTAGACAAGTTATTTCACAGAAAATATTGAAATATATATTAACAGATAACAATGGAGTACAATAGGTACAACAATGAACTAATACAAGCTCAAAACCCATAAACTAAGACAACTGTATAAATTGAAATTGTTGTACATTTGTGAAAAATTTGGAAAAATGCCACAATAGTCGCGGTTACGGCTGACTAGAGCATTGAAAGGTCCCCTGAAATCCATCCATCATTGGGATTTCCATGACTTTCCATGACTTTTTGCCTATTTCCATGACTTTCAATGACCATAATTTTTTTCCATGACTTTCCATGACTATCCCTGACTTTCCAGAATATGGACACCCTGTTTTCAACATAAAATTTTGTTTTGAATCCCGTTTTTTTGTGGTAGAATAAAATTTATGTTTCATTAATCTTTTTACAAAAAACTCTTTTATCAAAAAGCTGACTTTTTTCAGGTGAAACTGGGTTTAAGTTAGCAAAATTAACTACAATAACAGCAAATTAAATTTTGTTGCAGGTAACTAACTGAAAACAACACTCACAAAAACTAAATCATGATTATCAGACTTACCGATCTGTGGATTGCGTGCAGCGTAGGCTACCAACACTCGCCGTAGAGCTCCGATGCCCATCTCTGACTGGAACGCAGGATGCTCAGGCAGAGAGCGGTGCAGATCTCGCTCTATCTCGTCACTGGCTGTAGAGTGAATATTGATGTTCTTGTTGACCAAGTCTCGGTAGACTCCGGGATTACTGGCCATCTCGTTTCGCGCTCCTGGACATAAATTTGTAACTTTAGGAAATACTTTAAACAAATATATCAATTTTTATGTAATCTACGATCATTTAACCTACTGTTGCCCACTGTCTTGGGCTTTCGATGCAAGTGGGACTGGATTGATTCTTGGTAAATCTAGCTTCAAATTTTACCATGGATTGTTGTGAGATCTGCATCTATGCGATCTGAACCGTTGAGGATTGGGAACTAGTTTCGACTCACATACGTGTCATTCTCAGGCCAGTACTAGGGTGTCTTTTTGCTTCATTTGAAGGTCGTGAATTAATAATGATAAAAAAATGCACACAAACACGGACATTAAAAAACTCATCATTTAAGCAACAAAAAACAAAAGAACAAAATATAACACTGTACGGTGCAGGACAGCACGTAATCTACTGCAGGAAGTTGTGTCTACTCTGCCTGGATAATAGATATTTCATTATTACATGATAAATTAGTTAACCACAGAATTTGTGTGAACAGAAGCGTCAACAAAAAGAATATGACACAGGAACTTGCTTTCTGCGTGAAAACTAATCAATGAAATGATTCATATAGGATTGGTATCTTTGAAAGTTAAAGGAGTTTCACAAAATCGGATCAATAATTTAGTAACACGTAAACATTCCGACATCCATTTTATTTTATACTTAAAGATTAAGTTCTTACCAGAGAAGTTTATCCAGACCTCCCGTCGTAGAGAGTCCGGGATACCCTGCAGCACAAGTTTGGCGATCTCAGTCGTGCGATACATGGAGATGCCTCGACCGTACTCGGAGAAATGTAACTCCCACTGTTTAGCCTGCAAGAGAGTCGAGTTTTGGTAAACAGTCTGATTTTAGGAATGAACAATGTTATTGCAGCTGTGGAGCTGTGTTCTATAAAAAATTTGTAAAATACTATTTTTATTTTTTATCAGTAGTAAAACTATTTACCTTAACCTCCTGACGAGCTTTGCATTCAGGCGAAGGTGTAGGTTTGAACACTGTCATCATCGGTGGCTGCACTTGCCAATCTAAAGGCAAACAGTTCTTTACAATATAAGATCTAAAGTAAGTTAGAAAATAGCGATAAGTAAAGGATAAATAATATTTTAAAAATCGTTTAACTCTTTTGTTTTTTGTATGTTTTACAAAATTAAATAGGTTATTGTATATGAGGTTCAATTAATCAGCTATGAGGCTGTCCCATACAATTTTTTTATAGAGTTAAATATCTTTCACCAAATGACCAACTACCAAATCACCAATGACAATTAAACGTCTTAAGAACTGATAATGGAACAACTACATAACTATATGTTAAATGAGATTGACCAAATTTTAAGAGAAATCAAGGACTTTATAAAATAGTTTAATTAAACTGTTTCTTGAAATATCAACTTACCACTGTCTTCAGTTAAAGGACTTTCTGGATTTGTGCATCTGAAAAAACACAAAATTTAACAACAAATTTTATAATTTTGAAACTTGCGAAAAAAGAACAAGATAAAAAGTCAACAGTAAGATAGTAAAACATTAAATACATTTTGTGAGCAATAGTTTCTACATTTAATAGCATTTCTAGGGAGGATATGTCTTGTGTCTAAGTACCAAGAACATGGTTAATGTCTGACATTCACATAAAAAAAACTTTAACTATGAACTAACAAACTACAACCAGGGTCATATTATACACAAGAAAACACTAGACCATGACCAAGCACATCAGCAGGCTAAAACATGAAAGGGGCGTCAAAGACAGTTTTGAAATGAGAGAAGTAGGGATGATCTATAAATCTCAAATCTAAAAGTAAAAATAGCATTATTCAACAACCACAACAACAAAAGTCAAAATTAGCAAGATTGTATAAAAGGGAGTAAGAATTTGAACACTAGTGTCAAGCCATTTTTTTTAGATTTAACTTTAAACCATTTAAATTTAGATTTGAAAATATATTTTATCTCAAAACCCAATCATTATCCAAACAAAAACCAGTATGATAACAACGACTATTATATAAATGACATTAATGAAGAGGAAAGTTAATATATTCACTCCCAATAGTTGTCAAAAATAATAAAAATCAAAATCAAACAGAAATAAGAAAACAATGAAAAATATTTAACTACAAAATGTAATAAATTACTCAGGCAAAACTACGATAGTAAAACTAACTAACCTTAGTTCCCTCGCTAATGCTACCCTAAAAGAACAAACATTACATTACTATGGTAATACGGTAGAAAAATCTACATGGACATACTTATAGCTAAAACTACAGGTAATAATTAGCCAAAAATAAGTGAATTCCTCATTTAAAACAGCACTTTTATTTACAATTCCCAGGGGGTAGGCATTCTAAACTCTGATAAAGTCCACTTTTAAAGCAGCTTTAATTTTTACGCACCTCTAATTCAGTAAAATATGTATTTTTTTACCAACACATTTTGTTCAAGAGGTTGGCGTTTTACTTTCCATATCCTGTTCAGAATGGCCTGAGTCCAATTTGTGTTACAACCAAAGCAAGGGATGAGACAGTACAGTACTGGTATACCTTTATTTCCTATTGTGGTATTTCCTGACCAATTATTTGACAAATAAAGAGGTTAAATTAACTGTCGTCAGTTTGTCTTACTGGATTATGAACATTTCGGCATGAAACGTCATCGAAGGTTGATTTAAATTTTTACCTAAATTGTTAGTGGTTGGCTCTTTTGGTAATTTGTGAAGATGTTGCAGTGCTAAAACTAAATTTGAAATTTGAGAACTAAGATTTTGAAAAGAAAAGGTTAAATTACCTGTTGTCGCCTTGTGGTACAAATTTTTCCTATTGGATTATGTGCATTTTGACGGGAACACCATTGTCATATTATCTTTTAGCGAATTTACCATATAGGCCTGAATAAGCTATTACCGTAGGTCTCATGGTAAGACCTGGGCCCGGGACCGATTTACTTTTTTGTTTTGATGTCTCCAGAGGCCAAAAACACCATCCGTTCCAATTTATATATAATGTGTGTGTGTGTGTGTCCGTTAGCACGATAACTCAAGCAAAAATTATCCGAATTCAATGAAATTTGGTACAAACGTGTAAACCTGCGTTTATTCAGATTTTTATCTGAGTAACCGTCTTTGGCAAATTTATTAATTTATTGTTAAGCTATTAATGTTTTACTAACACAAACACACTTTATTATTTTACCCTCCCTGCAGTAGCAAACCTAGGTACTTGTTAAACGTAATGTTATTTAAATAGATTTAATTTAAAATCAATTCTGGCAAATGGAAATTCGCTTAGTCTGCAGGTTTTCTGGGGCGGGGGTATTTACTTATAAATCTTTAGTTTCAACACTGTAACAGCTTCACAGACTACCTCATTTTTCGTTAGGCAAAAGATTAAATCAACCTATGATTCCACCATATTTCCCTCAATGAAGTCATCAACTGATTTTAAAGGAACAGTAACTACAAAAACCTTCAAGTCTACTCACATGCGTATCTTGGCCAAGAGATCTGACAGTTTCTGTACCACAAAGTCCCTGTCTTGTATTTGTGAGAAGAGGAAGGTAGATCGTTGAGCTGTCCGAGTGGTGATGAGGATGGAATGGTCCACGGAGGGGTTGGAAGCCTGGTTTTCCGCTCGCTCTATTTGCACCACATCTCTCAACGGCAGTACTAAACTGACCAGCCCTTTCACCTGAGGATAAATTTGTGTTATGAGATTTCTTCACTAGTTTTTTGGACCACAATCATACTTAACACTAGGTATAAAAGTGATTTGTAATTGGAAACGCATGAATTAGAATATTTTATGAGAAAGACAACATTTATGAATGCCAAATTATCTATCAGATTGCCTGAAACTGAAAGTTTAAAAATTGAGAATAATATAACGAAATTTAATAAAAATTTAAAGGAATTTATGATAGATAAAATAGCTTGTATTTCAATTAATTAATTATTATTTCTATGTACCTGTAACCAAGTTAATGTTATGTACTTACTTTTGTTTCTTAGAAATAAGATCTGACACCACTCATTGTACGGTTGTACATTATGAATTTTTTGTCCTAAGACGCTAGGCTTGAGCCTGGGATTGTTTTTCACATTTCTCACAGACTACATGTAGGGGTTGCGGCATTATCACTTAGATAAAATTCATTGATGATTGGCAAGATTTTAACCTGGGACCACAGGGACCGAAGTCCCGCACTCTAACGACTAGACCAGCTCGAACCCCGGTGTACATTATGAATAAATATTGTATTTGATACAATACGACTTTACCCTGTTGTAAAGTAGACGTGCAACAACTACTTAAACCCATACAACTGATAAATCAATTCAACAAAGTCAAACCATTTATTGTCCCAACACATTTACAATGTTTGACAAAGTAAAAAATACTGTAAACATAATTGTTTACAAAACAAATCAATAGCTTACATCAGTCCATTGATTAAGAATTTTCAATGAATTCATTCACAGAATATAGGCCCTACAATAAGCTGTAAAATTATTCATTTGACCTATTTCTTAAGATCTAGGCCTATAGGTTCTAAACTTTTAAGGCCAAGTGGTAACATATTGAACGGTCTTATTCCTAGCTCGAAAGAACTTAACTATCATTCAAAAGAGAAGAAGAAGAGAATTCAAGAAATTAAAATCCCTCCACCCATTTATTATGATTATACGTGACACCTAAAGCTCTAGAGTTAAGACTGGGACGGTGGCGTCCTATAATCCAGCTACTAGGAGGTCACGAATTGTGGATATTTATAGGCATGCTGTGTGGATGTGATACTTCCTGGTGTGGATTAACGTAGGCACTAGTGAGTACTACGACTATCCACAGTACTATCCTGATAATTAGACCAATTCATTAATTACAAGGCAAAAATGTAGTCGGATTCCACTATAAACTGTAGGTCCCTTAATTGCCATTGGCTGTATGGGCTATTAATTAACAGCTGTGTCTAAGGAATATGTTGGCCAGTCGCTAACAAGACTAAAAGATCGTGTCACTCATCCTACACTCATCTCCATTCATACTTGGTTTAAAATACCTGCATTTGTATGGTCGCCGTTTCAAAGTTAATTATTAAAGTTTACGTCTTATCTCTCACCCGGCTGTCGAAGCAGATGTAGTTTTGCGAGATGAACATTCGCCCCCACACGTGTGTCTTGTTGTATGGTGTCCACAGTGTCGCCTCCGTCGATCCGTCCAACTTTTCGCTTTGAGGAAGGTGGAACATGAGACGATACGCCTCTGAGAGCGAGCGAGCATCCAGATCACGCTTCAGAAACGACTGTTTCTTGGCCACGTTTTTACTGTGGAAAAAGTTAAAACCTCACTCAACGAGAACTATGACCCTTAATCAAACTGTTTTTTTAATTAAAGAGGTTAGCAGACATATTAAACTTTAAATTTGCCCTTCCAAATGGGTCTTGAACCTGAGCATTGAGCGTATCAAACAAAGAATGAGGTGAGCCCGTAAAATACAAAACTGAACTGTAAAGATAAATTTAACCTTTCTGCCGCCGCGGTCCGATATATCGGACGCTCACCATATGCTATTTTTCGGGCTTATTTCCTATCCAGATAGTACAGATTATATATGAATGGCGACACCCAGTCACGAACCCACAACTCGACTACCTTGGATTCTTAGTTTGTTGCACTGCCTACTGTGAGAGCATTTATTATTATCTGTACAATACAGTATTGTATGTAATTTTTAACTTTTGTTAAAGTGAGATTGCACTGTTTTCAAAAACTATCATTACCAGACAAAACCAAATGTTTATCCAGAAAAATCTAGGAAATGTCAATGAACTTAAGTCTAATGATTTAAAAAGTACCTCAGTTTGGTTAGAAGATCACGATCGACGCTGAATCCAGTTTTTTCATCAATGAGCCTGCAAAATATACAGGATGTCATTACAAGTATTGAAAACAGTGACTAACTAAAACATTGTGTTCGTAGATGGCTTAAGTTATGGTGAATTATAATTAAAATTCAAGATAATACGTAAAGTACAAAATACTTTATAAAAGACTAACCAAATAACTCACCTATATAAGTCAAATTGCAATTTTAAAAATCCTTTAATAAAACAAAAACTAGTATCATTTCTAAAAAAGTGTTTTTATTGAATTTCAGAAAATGGATGGGTTTCTAACTTTAACACAACTAATTGAATATTTTCGCCAAACAAGTAAACAACATATTTTGAAAATAGAGATTGCAGCAAACCTAAGTACTCGTTAAACTAATTCTATTTAAAGAGGGAATAAATATGATATTTTTAAGGGGGCATTTTAGTGTAAATCCTATCAGGCTAAAGGAAATTCGCTTAGTCTGCAGGTTTGCAGCGGCGGGGGGTATTTTAAATATTAATACTATTTGTCACTATTACTCAGAAGTCAAAACGAAGGCATGAGAAGTAAACAGCGAGAAGGCTCAGTGCAGACTAGGACTAGGAGGACTTGTGGAGAACACACGACATCTGACAAAAAATCGTATAGTGGGCGAGCGCCCATTTGATCGTACACGCCACTGCAAATTGGACAGTCGTACGACAGTCGTGTATCACAGTGGCAGTGGAAGACTGCTTCACGACAGTTTGTCGTAGTCGTGAGATTATCGTACAGTGGGCGAGCTCTCATAAGATCCAATGGTTCACTGTTGAAATGTTGTCGTTCCGACACGGTGTCGTACGACCGAAATCGTATAGTGGGCGAGGGGCCTAAGATACTGGCAATTCTGAGGAAATTTAAATAATTGTAAAACAATATTATTTTCTGCCATAACCCAGCTTTACTGAACAGTAGGGGGCACTGCCTTCTTAGCCTGGTCTGACTACTAAACTAGACTGAAACTTACTGTTTCATGGCCAAGTTGATGAGTTGAGTCATCAGCGTGTAAGTCTCTGCTTTGTGTAAAAACATGGAGAAATAGAACTGAAACAAAAAACACCACATTTACTAAAATCTAAAAATATTGGCATTTCAATCACATACAGATGTTTTAGTAGTGGCGGCGAGAAGGTCCCAATTAAAAACGTCAAAAAGTATTTTGTCACAGTTAAAAATTATTCGAAGGGCAACTATTGACGGGGCAAGATAAAATATGTGTTGGGGTTTTTGTCAAACATCAATATTATTTGAATTTTAAGGGATACACTATTGTCTCAGTAGTTTTAAGAATATACTTACGTTTAAAGCGAGACAATATCATCTTGAAAAATTTTTTTGTTATGGTGAAATAATAATAAACCTAATGTGAACCTGTTAGCCTGGGAATTAATATAATTGATGTGCAGAAGTGGTATATGCCCTCACAACACAACGAAAGTCTAGAGTTTTAGCCAGACCCGCAGTTGTTAGATGATATAGGCTGGATGATATAGATAACGCTGCAAATATGATTATGGGTTATGAGACGTCCATCTACAAAGAAGATGTTCTTTATTATATTTGTGGTGTTTTAGTTAGAAATATTAAAAGATACATAGTGGTTGTTAAGACTGTAGTATGGTTCTCTGTAACCAAAGTAGTAAGGCGGCATACTAATTTTTTTCACAGATTAAAAATTTGAGGGTTAATTTATTATGGCAAATCAAATTGTACTAAGAATAGTAGAAGTAAGAGTAGTAAGAGTTATATTTTTTTGTATGCATACCAAATGAAATTGTAATGTGATGACTCTAGTGATAACTTTAAGTCAATTATGCAAGTTTGTAATCCTTTTATAAATGAAGTTTTTAGAGATCATATAACCAATTACGAACTTCAAGCTAATGGGTACAAACACGATTTTGTAGACAGATTAATCAACAAATGTAAGAACAAAAGAAAGCAAGATACTAAACCAGATAAGAGTGAGAGAAAAAATGTTTGCGTGGAGTTGAAAACGGTCTCAGAAAAAGAATTAAATAGGCAAGGCATCTACTTGACGTTCCGAACCACCAACCGCACTAGAAACATTTTGCACAACAACAAAGGGTCCAGCAATGAATTAAACAAAACTGGTGCCCATGCAAATATATAGGCCAGACGGGTCGGGCATTTGATACCAACAGGGAACATTTAAAAGTAAAGTCAGAATGGCAAAAAATTAGAATAGGTGTGCCTCAAGGTTCGATTTTGGGGCCTCTTCTATTTCTTATATATATCAATGATCTTCCAAAAAATGTTTCAAATAATCTAATTCTGTATGCAGATGATACTACTGCAGTAGTTAAAACAATGAGGGATTAAAACATAAAATTGAAGAAAGCCTAACCGAATTGGGGAAGTGGTTTGAGATCAATGGATTGAAAATGAATGAAGAGAAAACCAAATTTGTAAGATTTTGTACACCTCAATCAATGGCACTCACTGATCAATCTCAACCAACCGATGATAATGTAAAATTTTTAGGGCTATATATTGATAAACACTTGACCTGGAGTAAGTGCATTCAGTCGGTAATTGGAAAATTAAATTCAGCCTGTTTTCAAATGTTATGCTTAAGAAATTCTATAGACCTGAAAACTTCTGTCATGCTCTATTATGCTTACTTTTATTCAATAGTACAGTATGGAATTAAATTTTGGGGGTTTGCCTCTGAAATTGAAAAAGTTTTTAAAATTCAAAAAAAGTTTATAAGAATTATGGCTTTTTTACCATGGAAATCTTCATGCAAAACCGTTTTTAAAGAATTAAATATTATGACTATTCCAAATTTGATTATTTACAAAACATTGTTAGCGGTGCATTCAAATTTTGATGACTACATTAGCGAAAACTTTGACCACATCTATAACACTAGATTTAAAAATAATTTCCAATATCCAAGACACAGACTGAAGCTTGTAGAAAAAACACCTAAATACATGGGAAAAAATTTTTTTAATAAACTACCCTCAAATCTAAAAACTTTAATTAATAATAAATCTTTTAAAAGCTCTGATAAGTAAAACATTTTACAGTGTTAATGATTACCTCAATGGAACTAACCAATCAATATGACTTTTATTTTGTATGACTAGAAACTTATTTTTTCCGTTATCGTTTAACCAATTTTGCTAACTTGTTTAAAACATTTTTAATGCATAAGACATATTGTTGTACATTAGGTTAAGTTAGTTTAGTAATAATCTTGACAATGTCATCTGTTTTTTAGCTGTGCTATGATTCAAAACGTTGATGTGACAATAAAGAATTATTTATTTATTTATTTATTTATTTATTTAACACAGGCCAACTCCAAAAAATCAGCCATTACCCGACACCTGATCGACTGAAATCACTCGATGAGCAGCATTGACAAAGGTTTAGAAATTTTACATGTCTGTGGGAAAGGTAGTAAACTTGACACCTTGGAGGAGTTCGAGATTTATAGTATTTATAATGACTAACAGTGTAAGGACCACATCCTTAACACGTTTGCTACCGCAATAGTAAAATTTTCTTCATTCATATAGACAAGCGACGCACATATGCAACCGCCAGTTTCTACCCATAGACTGTCACATTAAAATAGACTGACGACGCGTATTTGCGTCGGTGTTCCAATGTTATCAAAAGGCTTATATCTTTGTAACCGTCTATTGAAGGCACTGAATTCTCTGCAGTGGTCTACATGGAGGTCTGGCGCACAACTGCGTCGCTTGGTCTGTGGATGATGATTGGTGACGTCTTATGATAGTATGAAAAACTGTTCTTTACTTTTCTGCATCACTGTATGTATCTGTATTATCCTAGGATGAAATGAAAAATCATTTATTTATACAGGCAAAGTTAGGGCCACATGGCCCTTTCTTACACTTAACCTGTACAAACCTAACCTGTAGGATGCTGTATTATCCTATGTAGCTTTAATATTTGTTCAATTATAAACTGTTCTTGAATAATCTGTTTTTGTTTTTTTTTTCACTTTCACCTCAAAGTATAAACATAAAAAATTAACTGTCGCATATATGCAACATTTGAGCTATTTCAAGAAAAACATAATAATTTTTAATTTTCACTATTGTCTTCACTATAGACCGGCCGTCGCAAATATGCGACATTACAAAAGGTGATCAAAAAATATAAAAAAACAAGAATAAATTATTTTCAAACACGATTGCAGCGTATTACAAAGTAAATGATCACTGTTTAACAGGTTTTCGCCCATGGTCTGCATGTACTGTTAACCAAGTGACAGCCGCCCTATGTGTAAGATTATATGGTATACCTCGGTCCGTGGCAATGATCGCGGAGTAGCATATATGCAATGCTTGGTAGCGAACATGTTAAAAAAACTACAGTTACGGTCTAACTCGATTTTCAATACAATCATAAACTCAGAAACAGCTGACCAAAGATCTGATAACATGAGTGATAACAGTAGAGGAGACGACGTGACGTAGACCTCCAAGTCTGCTACCAACCCCACGCCACTCTGGACCAAATCAGTATCATGATAGCGCTATAAATGTTTATTGCGTATTCATACCATTTTAATGTTTTTTGTGTTCGTGTCGTCCATGTTTTAAATGGGTTTTTGAGTTGCAAGCTTTGAAAATGTTGTCTTTGCAACGAAACATGTAAGCTGATGAGCAATATGAAACATTAGACTATTTGACGGAGGTATGTCCAAACCTATTATTGTCTTAACAAAATAGTCCAAGGGCCAGAAACATGAATTTTGATTTAATTTTAAGTTTGGTTTAAATGTTTAATGTTTTATGTACTTACTTACTTACTCTTACTCCTGTGGCCATTGGAAACCTAGGTGGTTTTTGGCCTCGCCAGCCATGTGCCTCCAAGCTCTTCTATCCTCTGCCAGCTCCAAGTCTGCTCCCATTCCTCTCAAGTCCTTCGTCACCTCATCAACCCATCGCATTCTTGGTCTACCTAATGGTCTCCTTCCTTCTGGTATACCTCTGAGTACCATCTTTACCATCTCTCTCTCACTTCTACGGTTAATATGGCCCATCCATCTCAACCTCCTACTCTTAACTATTCCCACAATATCTGGTTCACCATATAATTCTTTTAACTCTCTATTTTTCCTTATCCTCCATGCATTTCCTTCTTTTACTGGTCCAAAAATTCTTCTCAAAATTTTGTTTTCAAAAGTAATAAGGCGCTTCTGGGATTTTTTGGTAAAAGACCAAGTTTCTGACCCGTATAGCAATACAGGTTGCACTATAGTTTTATACATTCTTATTTTAGTGGTTTTTGATAGCAGTTTGCTTTTGAATAATTTTATTAAACTCCAGTATGATCTTTCTGCTGCTGTGAGTCTGCTCTGAATTTCTATTTCTTCTCTATTATTGTTCTCTATCATTGAATTTAATGTTTTATGTATGGACTTAATTTTGACAATGCACTTATTCTAAATGTTATGATGGAATACTGAATGTGTTAGAAAAGTATTAAAGTATTAAAGTAGAAAAGTATTAAAGTATTTAAGTTTTGAGCAAATAAAAAATGTCTATTTCTGTCTATCCAAACAATAATTGTTTTAATAGCTTTTACAATATAATTTTAGTTACACAGCTGGAACCACACTTGTCACCGTGCAGTTTAACATACCTTAAACCAAGCTTATACCACGACTCTTGTCTACATATACGCAACGTTTTATCACTATAGTGAAACAGTGTTGAGATCTTTTACTCTTATCACGACATTTTGACATGGCGTTGACTGTCATTGCTACAATTGCTATCTTGGCGTTGACCTGTCTAAAAGAGATCCAATCAGTTTGTGATCCTGCAACGCTAGAGAAGATCAAGGAAGGATGGAATGGCAATGCTCCTAAAGACCTTAAATGGTTGAATGGTCTTTGGACCATCTATAGTACAACCGATCAAAAAATGACAAACAAGCCGACATGTTGGCAAGAGGAAGTTAACACACAATCCTCTACAGGGACTGAATATAAATACATCGGCTCCAGGACAGAAACCTCACCCTTTACGTTTTCCCAAGTAAACCCCGGAGTCTACAAGCAGGAAGTTATACATAATGGTAAAAAAGTGGAGATGACTGTGTATGTTCTGTACCTTAACCTTCACAATGACATCGAAGTCCAAGCGTTCTTGATGTGCTCTTCAAATCAGTATGGAGAAACCTTCATAAACATAAAAAACGTTGAGTGGAAGGAGAGTCCGGATTACGAGGGAGCGATCCAAGAAGCTTTGGCTGCGTTCAAGAAGGTGGGTCTGCCGGAGCCACAGAAGTTTACGACTAACTGTCCATACGACTGACTGTGGTCGCGTGACAACGTGAGTGAACTTGTAAATATTGCTAGAATATTTTCAACATTTTCTTAAATAACACATACCCACGTTTGAGACTGTCACGACTAGATTATAAGTGTCATTTGTTTCCATCGCACGTTGTTTAATGTTTTTCTCTCATACATCGGAGAAGCTGTGGTTTTTAAAGGAGTGTGGCAGAGGCTTGAGCTTGGCTCTATAACAGATCATAGATGCTTGACATTGCTTGGGGAAGAAATTAAAGCCCAACTATCTCATCAGTATAATTCCTCCGCAACCAAGCTCTTACGGTTCCTGCAAGAAGCATTTATTGAAAATCGGAGTAAAAAAGAGGTGATTCT
The DNA here is from genome assembly GCF_028750875.1 of Macrosteles quadrilineatus. Classification (NCBI taxonomy): domain Eukaryota; kingdom Metazoa; phylum Arthropoda; class Insecta; order Hemiptera; family Cicadellidae; genus Macrosteles; species Macrosteles quadrilineatus. The sequence continues at coordinate 182,696,626 of NW_026542594.1, forward strand.
ACTAGGCACTTGGATCGTCTGGTGTTCGCCAAAAAGACTTTCAACGGAAATTAGACGACTTCTGGGAGCGGTGCAAAAGATGAAGAAAGAAAAGACTTTATATGAGTAGGCCAAAGGAAGCAAAATGTTAAATCGGAAACACGTCAAGCCGACCTTGATAAAATATATTTTTTTAAATAGTTTTAACATAAAATTTAAGGAACTGTATAATATAACATGTATCTTTTAACATTCTCTTCTCAGTTACTGTTTGTGTAGAGATGCTGGTTTTTATTTTAATAGAAAGGTTTTTGATTAACACTTGTCATTTAACAATTAACCATTGACCGTGATGGTAACATGTATATTTATGGCTTATAATTCATAATATGTTATCTGTGCTACATTGTGCTAGTGCAGTAAGTATCACGAGTGGATTTTATCTTCTATCTGTAATTCTGTATACTATATTTTAATAAATTATGAATGAAAGATGATGCTAAAAAGTTTTATCAAAATGTAAAGAAACAATTTTTATTTATTTATTACTGGACTATTAAATTATGATAGCTTTCCAAAAGTAATTATTTGATAATAAATACGGATAGGTTTTCATGAAATGTTTCTTCATTTAAATACTCAATTATTGAATGCTTATAATTTACGCTATTGGTAAGAGTAGGAGGTATTATGCTGTTGATGTTTGTTTTTAAAACACCATAAGTAGAAAATCTTCACAATCCTAAACACAAACAGTGGACTTAGTGTCTGTGTTTAAATTGTTATGTTGTGAACATATATTTTATAATATTAGCTAGTTGCGGGTTTGAGAGCAGACGAGAAGCAACACTTATATATCACCATTGTTTTAACGGGTTTTGTTAACACATAATATTATCTCTATTGCATTGTGTTTTATGAATAAACTGTTTTCACTTATGTGTCTATTAAAGTACCTGGTGTATGCCTAACTTGATCTAAGTTAAATGCTATGTTTGCTATACGCGATCTTCTCTGTGCGTGATGTTTGCTGTACACAATTCAAATTTAACAGTGGGGAAAGGTAAAGATGAGTTGGAAATTTTGGCATTTATAGAATTGCATAATATACAGCAATTTCTAAAAATTAATAATTTGAATCCTAATACAACAATAACAAACTTTATGTCCTTTTCGACTAAACATAGTAAACAGAAACTTGAACCCAATTTGATCATTGATTCAGAATCAATAGAACAACTTTCTAAAGCCAAACGTTTAGGTCTCTATGTAGATGAACATCTAAGTTGGAATATTATTAAAAAAGCTTAATTCTGGAGTGTACGCATTGAAAAGAATGTCTTATTTGTGCAATTTAGATGCACTCAAAAAAATATATTTTGCCCACATTCATTCTCACATAAACTATGGCATTGGACTATATAGGGTAACTACAAATAAAAATTTAAATCTATATATCTAATTCCGTAAGCCCAAAATTTTACAATGAAATTGTGAGCGAACCGGAGGGCGTAGAAAGCTGGGAGGGGTCTCATTTTAAAGGTCTGGGCATGAAATTTTGGGGAAAATTATTCATTTTTCTTAATTATGCACCAAAAGGTTGTGACAGAATAAAATAATTCACATTTAAATAACATGGGAATCTAGGTCATGTTTGCTTTGTTTACATTAAAACATGTGGTTTAACTTTATTTAAAGCATATGGTAATATGTAATATGCACTGTAATATGTATCTAACAAAAAACCACTAAGTGGTAACACTTTCCCCGCCAAGTCAGCAATCCAAAAAAGATAATAAATCATTACTTTTTCCGCCAAGAAAAACAATGTAATGTATGTAAGTTTGGCAACTTGCCGGCAGACTTTTGCTCGATCACTTTAAAAATACCATAAAACTAGTTTCATTGAGCAAGTATCTCTCCCATTAGTACATTGCTAGGTGAGAGCTTATTTTACAAAACTTGACCTTATTTGTGCCACATTTCATAAAATCATAATAGTGATGGTTTTATATTTACTGATTACCTCGAAATTATTATACTTAGTTGGACTAATTAATTAGAGAAGTTGATTTGTGAAATTATCCACGAACGTAACTTAAATGAAAAAAAACCAAGCAAAAGTCTGCCGCCAAGTTGCCAAACTTACATACATTACATTGTTTTTCTTGGCGGAAAAAGTAATGATTTATTATCTTTTTTGGATTGCTGACTTGGCGGGGAAAGTGTTACCACTTAGTGGTTTTTTGTTAGATTTTATTTATTTTTGTAGAAAATTAACCGTTCAAATAAAAATACTCTTTTCTCTGAAAAAAAAAATAAATTTTAATGCTAAAGTTGACTGAACTCTCGATCTTCCGGTAGTCTTTGCAGAGGGTACCGGTTTTGTACTCTCATCCTGCACTTTTTTGACATTTTTGGTCTGGCACCATCATTTATTATGGAGCATTGGTAACCAGTTGAACAAAGACACACAGAATTGTTGGGTAAAGCAGACAAGTAATCTCCTAATAGAGAAAGGTTTTCACAAGCAGTTTTTCCATTAAGATGTATTTTCTTGCTTTCAATTAGACGGATGTCCTCAACGGTCATATTGCCTACTCTGACTTTGCTTAACACATCAGCAAACTTAGAATCTTGAGCTTGTCGCATGTTTGTAGTAAGTTCATCATAAGAGAACTGTTCAGACCAGATGTTAACACAAGACAGAGAGCCAACAAAAGAACTAAGTTTGCTACTGTCAAGTTCAATGAATGGGGAGTCTTCGTGTACTGGTGGAAGTTGTAAAAGGTCTCCAAAGAGCAGTATATGTTTTTTACCAAACCAGCCGTTACTTTGGTCTGAGGTGTTGAATATTTCACACAATCTGAGATTTATGTACATCAATGTTAGATTGGAGACCATGGACACTTCGTCTATTATGAAGAGCACCACATCTTTCAGGTTGGATCTCAACATTTTTAAAACATCATCAGTAAGAGCTTTGTACTTTGGAGTTTTTCCATGCTCAACTGGCAGCTGAAACACTTTGTAGATCGTAGAACCATTGATGTTGTAAGCACTTAGTCCTGTGGGAGCTGATATTGATGTAGAGGCTTGAAGACATTTTTTAGTCCAAGAGCTGATAGTTTTTATGAGAAAACTCTTACCAGTACCTCCCACACCACTTACAAAATGTCTGAGAAATTTATCTGTCCCATCAGAGTTTGCAACAACTCGTTTGACATAATCAAACACTCTCTTTTGGTCGTCATTGAGTTTTTGGTATTTTTTCTCAAACGGCTCGTCATTCGGCGACCAATTGCTGTCCCTGACAGGCTGGGATGCGGGGACAGGTTCATTAAAGGGCTGAAAGGCTATATTGGATGGATCAGCAACCTCTCCTTCTTCTGCATTGATCTCTTCAACTCGGTTTTGAATTTTGTCTCTTGCATTCTCCGATGCCGCAATAATGTCTTTTAAACGTTTGTCATAGTTGAAGGCTTGAGTGAGAAGTGTCCGCTTGGCCATAAAAGCATCTGTGTATGTTTCATGAGACTCTTTCAGCTCATCAGTAGATCTCCAACAAAGAAACATAAGAAGTAATGCATGGTAGTATTTTTCAGGATCCTGAGTGGGGCTGTACTTATAGTGATTCAGTAAGCATGGTCTGACTCTTTTAGTGAGGAATTTGCCTGAATTCAACTTATGCACTTCACGGTCGCCTTTAGGTGGTTGAGCAGCTATATCGTACCATCTCACAAAGTCGTATAAGTTCATATCTTCTAGTTCGTCTGGTCTAGTTGGGTAGTGGTCATCAACCCACGACTCGTAGAATATGTTCGTTGAACTTGGGTCCATACTTCGTATCTTGTCGATTTTTTGTAGTCTTTTGCGTCTGGTCATGCCTACATCCAACCATCTTATTGTTGTCTCCGGGTCCGTGCCGTACAATGGAATGCCCAACAGTGTGTCACTAGCTTCTAAAGAACCACACTCACGGTTGTTTAAAGCTCTAAGGCCAACGTTAAACAGTCTACTAGCTAATGATTTTGTAGAATTAATCTCTGTAAAAACTTGGCCAGCATGACTTTGTTCACTTTTGGTAGTGTACTTTGTGACATACCAATGTAGGATAGAAGTGCTTTCGCCTACATACTGGATGTCCACGTTTCCATTCCAAGCTAGCAACATGGCCGGGTTGTAGTCATTGACAAAGCTCTCGCTTGGTGTTCTGGGTAGGTCATAAAGACGTGACTTAGACTTGAGAGCTTTTCTGCCAGCTACAGACTCGACAACGTCACGCAGAACAAGATTCCCTGTGATTGGCCGGGGGAACCCGAAACGACAAGCCTTACGAAACCCGGTTTTGGTTTTCTTTGTCCGCATACAGTACGAGTTGTGGTGATGCATTTGGTAACTTGTAACTCTGTTGTTGAGAGTAGGTGAAACGGATGCATTTGGAACCTTGCAAGTAATGTACTTAAGGATAAAGTCGGCTACTTCTGCGTTGCTGGACGTCCCCATTACAGGAGCATTTTCTACCCACAGAAGAAGATGGAAATGTTGGAGACCTCTGCTTTGGTATTCTCGCCTGTAGAAGTAGTGACTTACTTTTCCTAAAGGAGCAGCATCAGAGACAATAAAATCCAACATTGCCTTGAACTTTATATGGATAAACCGTGACGCACTGATAGGATCCATAGCCACAAGTTCACTAGTTTGTTTTTTTTCTGCGCCTGGAACACTCCGGTTAACTTCCCTAATGAACAATGCCATGTCATCCCAGTTCCAATCGCTTGGGCTTATGGTTAAAAACCATGTAGCTGGTCCATAATGCTGAGCCATGCAATTGACATCATTTCTAGGCTGTATCCAGTACTGGCTAGTGTTCCTGAGTTTGGAGAATACTGATGTCAGGTTCCCCTCTAATTCTCCCGATGCAAGGTTGTTCAAACAGTCTCTAGCACTAAGAGAGCCACTGAATCCAGTGACGTTGAGCTTGTGGAATACTCCTTGTCTTAACTGCCGAAGGTTTGCATCGTGCAGCAAATAAAAAAGGTACTGCTGATTCAGTCTGAACTGAGAATGCTTTGAAAGCAACCGACATTTGATAAATTCAGCAGAAGAGAGTTTAGTTTCTCTGGAATGAAACTGGCCAAATTTACCTTCGGGATACAAATCAGGGAAACAAAGCACGTCAATCTCTTTGTTTTCATGACTAATCGGAGGTTCATTCACTTTCAGCATCTTATAGAGCTCGGTGTCATCACTATAAGATTTTGACTCATGAAGAGCGTGGATTGTATAGTGAGACTCTTCTGAATCCCATTCCTCGTGAGTTACCTGAGTTAATATAGCACGTCTATGTAGTATTTCCTGAGGTGGCAGTTCGTTTTGATGGGTAGATTGAAACAAATTTGTGTCATCATTAAGGTTGAAGAGTCCTTCTGGATCTGTAGGTAGTACGATGCTACCATAATGAGCGTTGTTTTTCTTTAAGAAAATTAAGGCTGCGTGTACCTTATCCACACTAACCAACATTTGCCAAACTTTCTTTGCTTTAGTCGGTACCCCTCTGACCAAAACGTACAGCTCGTGGTTTGGATTCAGAGGGTCACTTGGTTTGGGCAATTTTTGCAGGGTTTCTTGAAGGGGTAGTGGCAAATGAAAACTTCTTCCAACAACTTTAGAAATTTGTTGCTGAGCTCGACTTGTTCTTTTCCCAACTGTGTTCATTTTTGTAACAACCTGAAATGCTTTGGCTCTCTGAATTAAAACTTTTTCATAACTGTTAAGGCAAGTTAGCTCTTTCGGCTGCGCACAAACATAGAGATCGTTAAGAATGCAAGTAGGAGGCATCTGACCTTTCCTTAGTTTTTCGAGGCAGCCCCGACAAATCCATCCTGTTTTGCACTCTTCTTTCTTTATGTCTTTTATTCTTTTCCATATGTGTCCTACAATTTGATTTTTTAGGTTTTTCAAAAGGCTTACTTGCTGCTTACTAAACAACTTATCGCATGAGACACAGGGAAACACTGGGGTTTCAGAAGAACGCTTCTCCAATGCCTCAAATGCTTTTTGATATTTTTCGAACAACTGAGACTCAGATTCAGGGACCTTGCTTTCACTTGTGTCATCTGTAAGAAAGGCTTTTGTTTGCTCTTTAAATTCCCTTTCTATCGAAAACAACACGTTCACCTGCACGTTAAGAATACCATTTTTAATTAGCATAATCTTCTTAGTTATTTTCAACAGTCGGTAAATTTTGGAGACAAGACTACGAATTGCAGGAAAGTGAGGATAGATTGTTCTCAGAAAAGGAAGTTTCGAAACACATGCTCCTGAGTAACAGTCCAAAGAGTGAGGATGAACACCTACACGAGATGATACACCACTTTGACATGAGTGCTCTCCCATGCTGACAATAAGCTTAGAACCTTTAGTGAGAGAGCTGGCAACTATTTCATTGTAAAGAGATTTAAGTTGCTCTAAGTGGTCAGGCTCAATGAAGCACATATCTGAGTTGCATTTCCACTGTTTCTTTGGAGAACTATGAGCTGTGCTGGGCTCATTACCAACAGTTATTTGTTTACCAGGAAACACTCTATACGTAAACTCCCACAAATAAGGCTCCGACGTGGAAACATGAAGACTGTGCCCACACAACGCCTCAACATTGTCTTCAAACGTGCTTGTTGCAGATAGCTTAGCAAGAGACTCTTTAGCACGATTTTGCAGGCTAACAAATAGCTTAAGGAAATTGTTTTTGTAATTTTTATAAGCATGCAACACCCATTTCAAGAGCTCTTTAGCCCTTAGCAACCTTTTGGTATAACCTTGCTCAAGTATTTTCTTTGCTATAAGTCTGGCTATTTTCTCACAATTTATTTTCCCCAAGAAAATATGTGAAGCTGCAACAGTTTTTTTAATTTTCCTTTTTGCATTTTGTAATGATTTTCTTTTCCCATCAGATCTATTTCTAAAAAAAAGCGTCTGCTTTGATAGGCTGCACACTTTCGCACCCTTTCGTGAAAAACCTTAAGTTTATATCGCAAGCGAAAGTGGCCAGGGTGTTTTGCACAAAGTACTTTGTAACGTCTCCTGCGATTAGATTGTTTCATTTCTTGTTTTGCACCGTAGTTTAAACGTTGTTTAGCTTTATAATATTCTGGATCAGTAGAGTATTTCTGACGCACTCTAGCCTTGTGTGGCTCAGGATCAGTAGAATACTGCTGACGCTTCCTAGTCTTGTGTGGCTCAGGATCAGTAGAATACTGCTGACGCTTCCTAGCCTTGTGTGGCTCAGGATCAGTAGAATACTGCTGACGCACTCTAGTCTTGTGTGGCTCAGGATCAGTAGAATACTGCTGACGCTTCCTAGCCTTGTGTGGCTCAGGATTAGCAGAATATTGCTGCCGCAACCTAGCTCTGTGAGGTTCAGGATTAGCACTGTACTGCACACTTTTTCTTAACCTCTCAGTTTCAATATTAGCTAGATAACGTTTTCTGGCTTTGGATTTTTCTCCTTTAACATGTTCAAGGTACCAAGCTTTAGAAGTAGAACTCTTATTAGTGGATTGTATGCTAGCTTCTTCTGTTTTTCTTTTTTTTATAGCAGGGGCGTTTTCTAAATACCATTCTTGTTTTCTTTTTCTTGCCAGTCTTTCTTTAGAAGGCATACTGATGTTAGATTAGAAAGAAAGTAAATGCAATTAAAACATGGACGTGGTATCTTACCAAATGATCCTAAGAAATGTTCTCAATCATCTCAATGTTCTTGAACTAGATCTCTTCACTAAACATAAACAATGCTGCTCTTTTTGTAAAAATAAACAAGACATCAAATTTTTTTTATTTACAGCTGGTAATTAAAAATGGTTATAAATAGTTTGGGTGAAATATATAGACCACGGCACAACTACATCTCATTTCATTTCAATAATATTGTTTGTGTAGAACTAAATTCTACATTTTTTGGTCTTATCTGCTATAAACCAATTAAAAACTTTTTGACACACCTACCAAAATTACTATTTAACAAAAATTGCTACGTTGGAAGTTTTTGAAAACATGTGTTAAACGTATAGTCAACAGGGTGGTTGTTTCTATTTATGATTTTGTCAAGAATATGTTTATTTTAAACTAAACACACACTTTGAAACTGTATAATCTAGTCATCATCCATTAATATAGGTTCTGTGTCTGGGGCTGTAAATTCAGCAATGTTCATCTTGAACAACATAAAATGCGTTGGTGTTACATAAGTGTTCTGATAATTAAACCCGTATATCTAAAGACTAGTGTAAATTGAGCCCTTATTATAGAAGTAAAAATGTAATCAAACAGTTTAGGTTTGTTGGAAATAGCATAGGGCAAAACGAATATTGAAAAACTAATTAATCCTATATTTACATTTTAATTGCTGGTTTAACATACGTAAAGTGACTTTCCCGATTCTTTTATTTGTTTTAGTGTATCAAAACATAAAACAAACCTTAGTACTAGTACTAAGTTTCAAGTTACTAGGTTTCATATGTTTTGATAAGTAGTATTAAACTGTTAAAAATGACGAACTGCTGTACCAGTGTACCATCGGTACACTGCATTTTTCAATGGAAAGTATCGGGGAATATCACTGCTCTAAGTAATTTTATATAGTAAGTAGTTCAAATCATTCGGTATACCTGAAAAAATACTTTATGAAAGTTTTAAAATAATTTTTCAGCTGTTCCTATGAATTTCTCTAACATTTAAATTAATTGAGTTTTAATCGCAGCTGGTCCTTCTTTTGTTTTGATTTTAATCCCATGTTATTTAAATGGGCCAAAATCATACTTTGAGGGCTTGCCAAGGGTTTATGGTTCAACTCACCGACTTGAGACCCTCAAAAGGCACATCTACACGTTAAGGGCTTTCAAACAACATAAAGAACATTAAAATTGAGCCAGTGGTTTGGGCTGTAGGTCCGTCAACATTCAAGGAGAAGGAGAAGGAGGAGAAGGAGAACACGGAAAATTTGTGAATTTTCAAACTAGTTTTTCTTGGCTCAAACACAACAGTTTTTTAAATTCTTTTTTTTATTTTGTTGAGGATGAGTGCCCCTATCCAATAGATGAACAATTATTTTAATAGCTTTTGTTTCTTCAGAGCTATAGACGAGTGAAAAAGCCACTTTGTCACGTCAAGTATATATACACTGCAGCAGCTGTGTACCGCTGGGGGACTTGGCGGGGCGGAACGCTGCCGCGTTCCTTAATACTAACCCTTAAGAGAGGTTGAACCTACCAATTGACTATATTAATTTAATTGCACGATCTGGAATGCCACCACACAAATTAGTTTTAAAAGTTGGTTCAATAGTGATGCTCATTAGAAATATGAAGCTAGGGTCTGGATTAGTTAATGGAGTACGATTGGTTGTGTTAGGTATTACTGGAAAAAGTGTAAAGTTAGTAGTAATTACTGGAGTAGGCAAAGGAAACGTATTTTCCATGCCAAAAATAATACTAATATCCACAGATCCTAATATGCCGTTTAAGTTTACAAGGAAAATTTTCACAAAAATTGGCATTTATTTGAAAAATTTATCTCCATGTATTTTATCTAAGTGAATTTGTCTATATTCAAAGAAATGTATATACATTTAATTAATAGTCATGAAGATTATCATTGAAAATTATCCTTAGTTGTATTATGATTAGAAAGTTTATACTATAAACACACCGCATGAAAAATCCTTTGTAATTTTTATTTTTAACAGAGCAGACCTCAAAATGCATTATGCAGGTATGTAATAACTATATATACATAATAACTATAATAACTAATAGCTATAATAACTATAATAACTATAACTATAATAACTATAATAACTAATAACTATAATAACTATAATAACTATAATAACTGTAATAACTATAATAACTATACATATTATAATATACAATAATGTTAAACGATAATCAAGGTAGGGTAACCCATGGGACTAATAATTTGTACAAAATAATTACTACAATATATACATAGGGGCTACTGCCCCTACAAGCCACTAGTAAAATTCTAATCATGCAGGAAAAAGCCATTAGAACTATTATGTTACACCTTAAAAAAGATTATTCAGTTAAATCTCACTTCAAAAGTCTAAATATTTTAACAGTTTTTGCAGCTTATACTTTTGAAATAGCATGTATAGCTAAAAAAGATAACATAAAATCTGATGCAGTTGTGCCACATAGTTACAATACAAGAAATAAAAAGGATATTGTAACTTCAACCTATAAGCTGGAATTCTCCAAAAAGAAACCGAATATTGCTGGATCACTAATTCTAAGGAAATTGCCTGCCTCAATAAAGGAGGAATCAAATTATAAATTATTTAAAGCTAAATTAAAAAAAAATATTTAATAGGAAAGACGCCTTTACAATGGAGGAAGTCATTGAATAGATATTCATACTTAAAATTTATTTATATCTAGGCTAGTTTAGTACTTTATACTTGACACTAATTTTGTACCCATGTATATGTAATGAAAATAAAGATGTTTGGATTTGATTTGATTTGAACATCTCTGTACACGATCTTCTCTGTACGTTAACTTTAAATCTTCAGGCAACAACCCCCGTTATTGCCCGCTAGGTTGGTGACATTATCATCAGGCTATTTGCCAACTGGGCCCTGTTTCATAAAAATACTAGTCTAGTAATTACTAGTCTAGTAAATACTAGTCCCGTATTTACCTGTCCTACTAATTTGTGTTTCATAAATGTTTTTATACCACTAGTAAATACTAGTGTATTTTACTAGTCACGTGACCAAAACTACTAGTCACGTGACCAACTTTACAAGGTAAACTTTCAAAATAAATTTCTAACCTCAATCACACCTTTATAAAGGGTTTTAATTTTGTTTTCATTTGATACAAAAAGTCAATAGTTGTAGAAACGCAGTGTTTTCTTTTAATTAATAACTATATAGACATATAAGTAAAACAATCACACATTATTTATCAAACCGCTATTATTTATGTTCATCAATGTACATGGCGCGGTGCGGCGTCGCGTCGCTGCAATCAACACGGTGATTGTAGTAGCCGGTTGTAGGCCTAGTTGCAGCGCTCAACAGTTGGGTGGAAGTTGATCTGTTGCTGCCGCATTCGCTGTGATTTGTATAGTTTTTTTTTAATTCTGACATATAAAATTAAGCTTGCTATGAGTAAAGAAAAGAAGGCTCAAATTTTTAATGTAATTGAGTGTTATCGTCTAAGGACATTTTGTTTATTGGAACAGTTTCAAGAACCCTTACCTATGTTTTCAAATATTCGAATGCATAAGGTTGGGTTAAAAACCATTTGGTGATATTCTAATTTTGAGTCTACAAACCATGAATAATAAGCCTAAACGCTTATTGATGTAACAAATAATTGCAACACCGTTATAGTCATGTGGCGGGTCCCTCGTTCAAATCCTCACTATACTTTTTATTCCATTAATTAAACTTTTACATGTTTTTACATTAAAATAACATAATCAACGTCTAATTTTTTTATTACTTTGAATAACAAATTCAGAATACCAAAATGGATTAAAAGTAATATTTTTATGAAAAGCAGTTCAGTTCAATGCCCAACAATCAAATATAGGCCTACAAAATTGTAAGTACATCACAGAGCTTTAGCTATTTAGGGAAGCAAATAATAAGCACCTAAAAAAATACAATGCAACTCCTCTTTAAAATTGTCTTACTATTATTTCCTATTAAAATGTCTTTAAATAAAACCGAGAGCCTTGGGTGTAAAATAAAATAATCTGATTAATGTTGCAATGTTTGATACATTTGTTACATCTTTGTATGCAATACGGTATGCGGTTTTAATTTGGTTTCTCCCAAAGCTTAAAAATCGTTTCTCTGTGATAGCTAATAGTTGATATAACCATGAAATTTAACTCAAGTAAAATTAGACTAAAATTTCACAGAAATTGATAACTTATAATTATAATTAATTCTAATAGGGCGATTGTACATACATTATAAAATTCTATTTCTCTCATTTTGTACTACGCCACATTTATTGATTGTAATTTATATCAAATAATTACCTATCATTTTAGCACTCACAGATCTATTTTTATCTTAAATTTGCTAACATGAGCCAATTTGCACTTGCAAAAAGAACTTAATAATTCATTTTTTTATGATGTGAGTAATGAAATAACTCTCTTTCCCAAAATACTAGTCTACTTTAAGTAATACGGGTGTAGAGAGGTTGTTAGAAAATGGCAAGTATTTACCAGTGTAATTTACAAGAGTAAAACTTTATGAAACACATTGCTGTCTACACTAGTAATACTAGTCCCTACACAAGCAACTAGTATTTTACACTAGTAGGTTTTTGAAACGTAGACTTGTAAAATACACTAGTATTACTAGTCCATGGACTAGTAAATACTAGACTAGTAGTTTTATGAAACAGGGCCCAGGTGTTATTTTATCATAACGGCGGCAGCCCTAAGTCTTGTACACAGTGGTTGTATTTATGCAGACGATGTAAATCTTACAGTTACCGCTAATTCTGAAGAGGAAATTGAAAAGACAGCTAATGCTAATCTAGATATACTTTCAATTTTTTTTCTAAAACAATCAGTTACTTTTGAATCCAGATAAAACAGAGTTCATAAGTTTTGAGACCCGTCAGACAAGACTTTCAATTAATCCTTCACTAGAAATTAATCAGAAACCTATTAAAGAATTAGAAAATATTAGATTCTTAGGATTTGAAATTGACAAAAATTTAATTTGGAATTCTCAAGCAAACAAAGTAATTAAAAAAACTGTATCTGGTCTATTTGCATTTACTAGATTAAAAAATCTTCTTGATCGAATAACATTAAAATCAATATACTTTTCGTACATACAATCTGTTATTTCTTTTGGAATATCTCTGTATGGCGCTACATCTATCAATAACTTAGACACAATCCTAAAATTACAAAAAAGAGCTTTAAGAATTATTTTGGACCTTGACTTGAGAACTTCAAAAGAGCATTTTAGACCATTAAAAATAATGACAGTATATGGATTGTACATCATCTATGAAACAGTTCTATATGTTAAAAACAGATTTTCTCAATTGGCGTTAACTGGTGAACACCACCACTACAATACCAGAAACAAAACCAACATTGCTCTAAACCGCCACAGATTAGAACTTTACAGTAAAAAACCAAGTTATACCGGCTCCAAATTTTACAACAAAATTCCGAATGAAATTAAATCGGCAAAAAGCATGGTGGGATTTAAGAGGGGTCTTAAAACATTTCTCATCAACAAGGTATTGTATTCCCTTGATGAACTTTAAAATTTTAGAAGGAGCGTTAATTTTTAATTTGTATAAACTTATGTTAGATTTTACTCAGTTTTAAGTCTACTAGTTCAGTTTTATTCTTTAACAAGGGACGTAGAAGGTTTTTTTGTACCCATTCAAGTTTTTGAACTCAGCTCTTTAGGTTCATCACCTCTCAAACCCATGCTAAAAAGAACTCTATTATCAAGTTGATGAGAGGGCTAAGCAGGGTCTAAGATTGGTTGGTGCTCTCTTGGGCACCTACACTATTAAAGAAAAGTTGGCTGACGGCGGTCAAACTACGTAATAAGTTAATCCGAAATCCTTTCAAACTGACTAAGAAGTTACCTTTGTCTTGACTTTAAATAAGGCACATGGACTGGCGGACAGACACTAACAAAGGAAGGATTACAGTACGTGCCAGACCCCGTTTTTTTACACATTCAGTTGTGTGTGGCTTTGCCAAGGGTGCGCTTTTTCAGGGAAATCTATACCTGTGTAAAAGCAAAGCCATCAACACAAAAACCGTACATCGCCATATTATTACTTCAAAGATAGTGTTCAAAGAGGTCTGTAAACTTGTAAAATGTAAATAACTTAACATTATATTTTGAAAAAGTTAATATAGCTAAAATGTAAACCCACATCTATTCCGACTACTTAACAACAATGTACTTACTACGCAGTATTAACTGTATGTTGTGTTCTTCAATGAGTGGGATTTGAGAGGGATTCAGTGTGAATGCTTAGTGCGCGTCTGCTAGTATATACTTAATACAATACGAGTTTTCTCTGGTAGATCCCTTTTCCGCCCGTTCTACTCAAACGATTTGAGCCATAAGCAGTTTGAGCATCAGCCCCTTGAATATTTATAATTATATGTATTCAAAAATCGAATTTATAAAAAAATTAAATAAAACGAACCATGAAAAACAAAGAGGACCAAATATGAGCAATCCAAAAAGAATTCCGTAGATTATAAAGCAATATTTATGTTACTATATTTTAGATTTTTTAGTGTGCTGCCAACTACTTTGTTTTAAGTTAAAGTGCCTGCCACAAACCGCCGTAGAAATATAGTATATTAAGAAAACTTTGTTCAAAAAAAAATAAAAAAGGAAAAAAAATTTAAACTATTTGTTTGTTAGCCTTATATTGTATCAATTGGACCTCACCGACAAGTTTTTAAAACTTGGTGAGGCCAAGCAGTTGTAATTTCCATAATAAATATATTTGAATTTGAAATTGAATTTGAATTTTAAAAAACTTTTAAAACGCCCGCAGAAAGTCAATGCTAAACCCACAATACAGGAGTGTGTTAATGTTGCGTTTCCTTTTGCGAAGGCATTCTTATTTAATATATTCTTAACATATACTTTAAATATTGCTTTAATTGTTTTATAATTTATTGTTTTGACATTGCAAATGATCATGATGAGAAGTTTTTTAAGCATAGCCAAAACAAGTCACGCCAAAATCATTTTAAAAATAACACAAGACTGAAAAATGGTTACTTGATACTTAACTAGTAAGACTGATGTTTGAGACTTATAAATTTGGTATGTTCAAAGTTCTACTATTGTAATTTAATTCTTAATTAGTAAAACTTATGTTTCAGACTGCTAAATTTTGTATTTTTCAAAGTTGAACCATAGATAAAACACTCCCTTAGTAGATTTCTCATCCTTATGGAACAGCTGAAGACAATTTTATTGTAAGTTCTGTACGGTTTATGTAGAGGTTGTGTTTTGTTTATAATATGTTTCCTGTTATTACAGTAATTTAAAACCTCGTTTAACCAAATACGATCTAATCATAAACAATAATGTGTCCCCTAGTTATATAACCAAACAGTTAAGCACAAATCAAGAAATTAACTCTAAAATAATAGAAACAAAATTTCGTCGACACTAGCGCCCAGTGTCACTGTACATTAACTAGACAAGAAAAGTGTGCTTCAAAATTTACAATGGGATGAGAAGTCTACTTGTGTTGGTTAGTCTATGGTTGAACTACCTATATATCCTAACTGATATCACCATGTTTCTTATGCGTGTGTTATTTTTAATAAGGTAGGCCTAATTAATATTGGTTATTTTTATTGATGTTTTTTAATAAAAGATTTTAAATATTCTTGCCTAAAATTATTATTTTTGTATTTAACCAGTCATCTGCCATAAATCAGTAGGTATTAAACAATGTTACAAAATAAGGTTAAAATGTCGAACGTGCATTTCCCATTATGAATGAGAAGGAAAATCCCGTTTCACCTCGTCTCGAACTAAAAATCCAATCTCGTCCATCCCTAATACAGTATTTATATTTTTTATTTTACTATTATTAGGGTTCGTCCATTTTAATGTAAAATCCATCCTGCCGGTCCTGAAATTTCAGAGAATTTTCTGGAAAAAATATTTTCAATTTTCAGGGTGGGATTACATTTGATTCGGGAATTTTTCGGGGCGTGATTTGATCCGATTGTCAGGGATTTTGCCGTTTCACGAGTGACGATTACATCACTACTACGAGAGATGTTCACGATAGTTCCGCGAACGCAGGAGTCGAAGTCATTTCGACGATCGCGCCGTGACTGCGAGCCATACCGACGATCACAGCGTGATTGCAAGTCATTTACAAATGGTAAAAATTGATTTTGTTTGTCTTTTTTTAAAACTGCAATACTCAAGACTTTTAAAACAAACCCTTTTTATGCACAGAAAAAAATGCCGTCCCGAAAATCGGGAAGGAAATCAAAAATCCCGTCCCAAACTATAAACTCAATCCTGTCCCGAACTAAAAACTCAATCCCGTCCATCCCTAATTATTATAAAATTATACTAATTCCTAACCGTGTTATCTCTGGTAGAGATTTTTATTGAGTCTGGAAACAAATATCCGCTGGTCTTCTCTAGTTCTGTAACATCGGTCCATCGGATGATTATCTTCTTCTCCGTGCCGAGGATGTAGCCGTAGAAACACAAGTGGGAGACAGACAGATACATCCAGCCTTGGAAGGGTAACCTGCCCTTCAGGTAACTGGAAACAAGTTAAATTTGTGATACATTTTTTTTCTTTTCCTTTAGATTTTTACCTTTAAGGTATAAAGTGTATGTATGGAGGTTATTGAATTCACTACAAAAAAAATGTAACACACACTATAGTTTTAATTTTTCAGAAAACTAAAATTAAACTTTCCAAATTAATGTAGCTCTATTAACTTTATATATTATTGGGTAAGCGGTGACCCATTTTTAGAGACTAGGGCTGTAGTGTAGCTAGTTTTATACCCAAAATGAATACAGGTCAATATTTTCACAAATATTGTGCTACTATTGAAGTTATATTTTCCTCTTGTGGATATTCAGAGGTATTACACACATTATTTTGTTTGGATATTACCCTACCCTTTGCAAAACAAATGGACATTTAAGCTAAACTTTTTTTTAAGAGTTTAAACCTTTATCATCTGCAAACCTGATGGCCTGTGCTGCTACACAGGGTTAGTAAAAAATGTAGAGACCCCCTGTTATTTTTTCAACGGCCCATACTAGAAAAACTAAACTCGGCACACCTTTGTGGCATGTTATGAAGTAGGTACTTTTTGGGCATAGCCGCCACTTTGTGTACATCCCTAAAATGAGGGATTTTGGGGGAAACTCAAAAATTTCAAATACAAAGACCCATCGAGCGACCCCTGATTTTGAAGGTCCTGGTAAAAAAAACCAACAACGCAAACTAGAGGTCTCTATTTCAATCCAGTAAAAGATGGCAGCCAATTGAAATTCTCAGAAGTTAAATTTATCTTTCCAAGTCTGGAGACCCCCTGTAAATTTTATAACGGATCACACTAGGAAAACTAACATCTACACACCTTTTTGAAATTTAATGAAGTACTTTTTAAGCCTAATAGCCACTTGGTTCCCAAACCCAAAATGGGGGATTTTGGGGGAAACTCAAAAGTTTTAAAAGTTAAGACCCATTGAGTAAAAAATGGCAGCTGATTGAAATCTTTAGAAATCAGAAATAACTTGCAATTTTATATTCAATTGGCTGCCATTTTTTACTGGAGAGAGATAGCGACCTCGAGTTTGTGTTGTTAGTTTTCTTTTACCACGACCTTCAAAATGAAGGGTCACTCACTGGGGCTTAACTTTTACAATTTTTGAGTTTCCCCCAAAATCCCCCATTTTGGGTTTGGGAACCAAGTGGCTATTAGGTTTAAAAAGTACTTCGTTACATGTCAAAAAGGTGTGTAGATGTTAGTTTTCCTAGTGTGAGCCGTTACAAAATTTACAGGGGGTCTCCAGACTTGGAAAGCTGTAAGTTAAATTTAACTTCTGAGAATTTCAATTGGCTGCCATTTTTTACTGGATTGAGATAGAGACCTCTATAGTGTGTTCAAACAGCCGTGGCACCTGAGGGATTAGGAGATCCCAAGAGTTTCCATGGGGTATCCTAATCCGTCAGGTGCCACAGCTGTTTGAACAGAGTATAGTTTGCGTTGTTGGTTTTCTTTTACCAGGACCTTCAAAATGAGGGGTCACTCGATGGGTCTTTGTATTTGAAATTCTTGAGTTTCCCCCAAAATCCCACATGTTGGGGATGTACACCAAGTGGCGGTTATGTCCAAAAGGTACTTCATAACATGCCATGAAGGTGTGCCGAGTTTAGTTTTTGTAGTATGGACAGTTACAAAAATAAACGGGGGTCTTCACACTTTTTACTAACCCTGTATATTGATTTAAGTAAATTTAAATTTTTTACATGAAATATCATTTTATCAACAATTTTACATTGGTCTCTAACAATTTTTAATAACATACAGATTATTATGAGATTCTATTAATTTGTACTCTTAAAAGATTGGGATGGTTTTAATGTTTGCTTTTTTACTCACTTACGGAGCATAGGCATCAGATTTAAGCCAACAGTTCTAATTCTGCGGCTTTTAAAAATTATTTTTTTATCTTACAAAAAATGTTATCCCCTATTGATAAGATTACCGTACTGTATTAATATCTACATAGTCAAGATTATTTAAATAACTTACCTGCATGAATAATAACTAACTAGTTTATCTTCCACAGGTAAATTGAATGTCCGGCGAAATTTTGAGGAGGCATTCTTGAATGCTTTGGTTTCTTCGTCTGAAAAACAATTTTTGATTACACACTACAGAAAGAAGTTTTAAGTGAACTTATGCAGGTTAGTTATTGCAGCCTGGTTTATTTTCACTTTAGCATAATAACCTAGAGAAGTTAAAAATATATTTAAACCGCAAATACTTGTACCGCAGCAATAATTGTGGGAAAAAATAAATGAAAATAATAGGCCGATAGCAATTGTTTTACTTATAATATTATTAGTGAAAAGTCAATAGAGTAAAACCCCTCATATCCGACAATGACGGGACTGGGCCATGGTCGAAACGGCCAAAAGGTCGGATAAACAACAGCGTACCAGAACAATACGTGTCTGATGCACAAATTTTACATGAGAAAACACCTGCATTCCAGTCTAATACTAGACCAAAGAAAAATAAGCCAGTTGTTTATAAACAACTAAAATGTAAATCTAAACTACTGATATTGGCTGATAGCCATGGTCGAGGTCTGAGCAATCTTGTGCAGTGTAAAACTAACTTAAATGTGTCTGCAATGGTAAAACCGGGAGCACTATTAGCTGACGTTATAAAGGATGTTAAGGACCTTTCAAAAGATTTTAATAAAAATGACTTTATTCTGGTGATTGGTGGGACCAATGATGTGGAAACCCGAAGAATGGAGAGTCTGATGAGCGACTTTGATAATTTGCTGTTAGGTACCACAAACACAAACCTTGTTTTTGCCTCACTGCCTATGCGCCACGACAAACCGAGATTAGACAACAAAATCAGTGACATAAATGATAAGCTAATTGCAAAAATGAATTGCTCAAAGGGGAACAATAAACTGCTAGAACTTCATCTTCTGCCTCGTCACCTATACACGAACCATGGTCTACACTTCAACAAGAAGGGCAAAAGGAAGATTGCTGAAGAAATTCTAAAATCACTCCAGGACTGCTGCTTCAATCCATCCACAGTCAACAAACAGAAGATGAGACTACCCTCTGACGATGACCCTGTCATTGTTGTCGAAGCAGACATGAATGCCGCAATACACAAGCTAGGAGATGAAGAAGAGGTAGCTTTTGTTCACTGTATCTCTGCTGACGTTGACAGTGACAGGCACATGAGTGCAGGTGTAGCGACAGCATTTAAAAAACATTTCAAGAAACCCTTAACAACAGATTTTGTACACTCACACCTAACTTATCAAAAAATTAACAAAGTTTCAGTATATGGATTAGTAACCAAACCTAAATATTACAGTAAACCAGACATCAGGGATTATGACAAAGCTTTCGATTCTCTGGAACAGGACGTAAGACAGAAAGGCCAAAAGTTAATAGTTTGTTCACCAGCGGGCTGTGTCAGGGATAATGTTCCTGTCGAGCACATGGTAACCAGAATATGCCAGCTGCAACAAAGGACAAATGCCAAAGTGATCATAGTAGTGAATGATGAGAACTCTTCCAGAACTCTCCGAAGTGGGCTTTCTTACAATGATTTTGTAAATAAAATAAAACTTAACATCTTTAATGCCATGAACAAAACCGATGAGTCAGGAAGTGGTGCTTCAGCAGACATCACGGTCAACACAACTGAAGGTGTGACAACAACCTCTACTGACAAAATGTCTTTTGATAAAAGTAGTACCTGTAGTGTAAATACTAATGTAAATAGTAGTGATCTTCAAAAAAACTTAACGTCAGCAACCCAAGTGTATGTAACTTAGCTTTAGATAAACGTGTAAATAAGCCAAAACAATTAAAAAATGTAAAGTTTAATGTAAAATATAAAAAAAATATTCTAAAAAAATGTTTGTTAACTCACTTAAATATTCAGGGATCAAGTTTAAGTAAATTTGTTGTCTTTAAAGTTACTTTAGATCATTTAAAACTTGAACCAGAAATTGTTTGTTTGTCAGAACATTGGATGGATACAAATGATGTTCACTTGCCTAACTGTTTTTCCTCCTATAAGCTAGCCTCAGTTTACCACAGAAATGTAAAAAGTAGGGGAGGGGTATGTATTTTTGCAAAAAATAATATCACTTTTAAAGAAAGGAAAGATATTGATTCTATGGCAATTGAAGAAGCTTTTGAATGCACTGCTATTGAAACAATGAGTAATGAAAAGTCAACCAAAACAATATACATTGTAATTTACAGGACTCCGAATGACCAAAACCTAAAGATTTTTTTCTCAAGCTTTGAAAAACTATTACAGCACCTTGAGGCAGAACAACATTTGTGTCCAATATACATAAGTGGGGATTTTAATATAGACATGCAAATTGATGATGAAAAATGTGTTAGGTTTAAAACTTTGTTTCAGTCTTTTGGGTACAATGCCATGATCAAGGAGTATACTCGAATAACACCAACTACAGCCACTTGTATTGATAATGTAATTTCAAATGTAAATAGTATTGATAAGGTTTGTGAAGTAGTGGACTTTGGGATATCTGACCACTTAGGTCAGGTAATTTGTCAAAGAAATGAAATAAGGCCTAACCAATGTAAAAAATACTTGTCGAAGCGGGTCATAAAGAAGGAAAACGTTCTTGGTATGTTAAACGGTCTGATTGAAGAGAACTGGACTAATTGCATGTCAAACCTTAGTTCTAATGGTAGTTTCAATAATTTCTTTGGAATATTCTATGATTCTTTTTTGAATAATTGCCCAATTAAACAGAAATCTCTGTCAACAAATGGGAGAAATAATCAATGGGTAACAAAAGGTATTAGAATATCCAGTAAAAGAAAATGGGAGCTTTATAAAATTTCTAGAAATAATACAAATCCTGTTTTCTTAGAATACTTTAAAAATTACAAGAAGGTTTTTAAGAAAGTAATTTGGGCAGCCAAAATGAGGTACAACTTAAATTTGTTAGAGAATAGTGATAATGTAGGTAAAACAACATGGAGCATTGTAAAGAGAGAAATTGGTACAAATTGTAAAACAGAACAACCTTGTCTAGGAATCAAAATTAATGGGGAGGTTATTGACGATCCTATAAAAGTAGCTGATTGCATGAACCATCACTTCATTGGTGTAGCAAATAAGTTTCAGTCCCAGGTTTCGGTGGCAGATTCAATAGCCAAAGCAAAAATGGCAACTCTAAATGTCCCACATGCATTTGAATTTAAGATTGTCTCTGAATCCGATGTTATCTCCTGCATCAATCGATTAAAGAATAAAAGTTCAACTGGCTGGGATGAAATTCCTACAAATGTAATAAAATCATTGGCTTCTTCAATTATAAAACCACTCACTCATTCTATCAACATTTCACTGCTGACAGGAGTCTTCCCCGACAAATTGAAGTATGCTCAAATTATACCTATATTTAAAAAGGGGGACTCGGAAGAAATTTCAAACTACCGACCAGTGGCTCTCTTACCTGTGTTTTCAAAAATATTTGAAGAGGTTGTTCTCTCACAAATTGTTCCATTTCTTGAATCAAACAATTTATTGAACAAGAATCAATTTGGTTTTCGGAGGGAGAGAAGCACGTCTGATGCAATAGTCAATCTAGTTTCTGAGGCAGTGGAGGCCTTGGACGGATCACAGAGAACCTTTGGTGTTTTCTGTGATTTGTCTAAGGCCTTTGATTGTGTCAGGCATGACATTCTCTTGGAGAAATTGAGATTGTATGGGATATCTGGATCATCTTTTTCGTGGTTTTCTAGTTACATCACTAACAGATATCAGCAGGTTGTCATCAAAGATAAATCCGGTGTCAAACATTTTTCTGAATGGAGCTCAGTAACCCATGGTGTTCCGCAGGGATCTAAATTGGGGCCTCTTCTGTTCATCCTCTACATCAATGACTTGTCTTTTTCAATTTCTTCCAAAATTATTCAATTCGCTGATGACACAACAATGCTAGTAAGAGCACCTTCTATTTTTTCTGCAACTAACATTGCATCCCGAGATTTAGATTCCATGATAACTTGGTTTGCACAAAACGGACTACATCTAAACTGTTCCAAAACTCATCTTCTTCATTTCCATAATCCACAACTGAAGGTAGGTGAGATAACAATCAAACTAAAATCAGGTGATTCCATAAAATCTTCTGCAAATACTAAATTCCTGGGTGTAAACATAAATGAAAATCTAAAATGGTCTGATCATCAAATACAAATTAGCTTGTCTCTAGCAAAAGCACTGTTTGGTCTAAGGGTGGTTTATAAGTCTTCGGGTTTGCATGCAGCTCTTGCTGTGTATCATTCTTATTTTATGTCTAGGTCTTCCTATGGTATTATCTCATGGGGCAGCTCCCCCATTACCAAGAATATTTTTATCTTACAAAAAATTGCCGTTAGAATTTTAGCTGATACCAGACCACGTTCCTCTTGCCGCCCCCTTTTTATTCAGATGAAACTCTTGACAATTTATGCAGTTTATATTTTTCAACTGTGCATCTTTGTAAAAAGAAATTATAAGGAATTTATGTTGAAAAATTACACTCATCAATATAACACCCGACACAGGAATGATCTTCAATATCCTGTGCATAGAACAGCTCTGTATGAAGGATCGCCATGGTACATGGGTAGGAAAATTTACAATAACCTCCCAGATCAAATTAAAACTGAAGAAAATATGTCATCCTTTAAAAGAAAACTAAAATCTTATCTCATTCTCTTGTGTCCTTATTCCCTAGATGATTTTATAAAAACTTAGCTTTAGGTTTTATGGATTGATAAAAACAAAGAATTTAGCATAAGGTATTATTAGATTGTAAAGTGGTATTGACATGTCATATGTTTATATGTGAAAATCACAATCTTGTAAACTTATGTGACGAATAAACATTTCATTTCATTTCATTTCATTTATCGGGAGGAGCATAACCTCCAGTTTCCGTGACATTGGAAATTGTTCCCCGCGACCGTGACAACTACCAAGAGCGTAACTTGCAGTCTCCGCGACTTCGGTAATCGTCTCCCGCGACTGCAAAAACACCTGTTATCGGCGTCAATGGTGATTGTCTGCCGCAATTATGGCAACATCCGCGATCAGCCTTTCGGGCAAGCGATCGCCCTCGGCATTATCGCCCAGGACATGAAACAAGTAGACGGTCGGACACTAGACCTGATATCCCGAGGAGTCAGTTATTCCGAGGTCAGATATGAGGGGTTCTACTGTATATAGATTGTATTTTGAGAGAATCATTTAGACTAAACAATATTTGTCCATGCATGATTGTAAAATCATACTATTTATAGTGGTGATTGCGAATAAGGAATTGAATTTTGAAAGAAGAGAGAAAAATTTGTGACAGTTCTGACAAAATTTGCTACACACCTTCGAATGCAATTGCTTCATTTTGGTGGTTGGCGATCATGGAGTTGATCTTGCAGCATACAAACTCTGTGACGTCCTCCTCCTTCTCAAACGAAGACAAACAGTCGAGATTCTCTTGCAGCCATTCCCAGTCCTTCTGTATCTCGGCCAGAGTAAGTGAACAGGCGATTACTAAAACATAAATTAAATAGTTAAAACAAAAAAATCGAGTTTCTAATTACTATCCAAATGTTTTAAAACTTATAATACAGGGTGGTGCAGAGAAACGGGAAATTTTAAAATAATCATAATAATCCAAGAAAATTGTACAAAAAATCCTTGATGGTGAAAATGTGTTGGTCAATTGTGGAAAATACATAAGAAATGTTGGAAATAGGAATAAAGTTAAAAATCACATCAGTTAAGTGCTGTCTTTAGGGCCTATTCGTTCAATTGATTTTGAAGACTTAGCATCGTGCTACGCAATGTGTCCTCTGGGATGTTGGTGACATGTTCTTCGATCTGAGTCTTGAGCTCAATAAGATTTCTTGGCCTAGTCAGGTACACAACGCTCTTTAGATGTCCCCATAGAAAGAAGTCGCACACTGAGAAGTCTGGAGACCTTGGAGGCCAAACGACGTTAGCGTTCCTTGAAATTATGCACTCCACAAAAAAACTTCTCCATGCAGCCATTGACAGATTTACAGTGTGTGAGGTGGCTCCGTCTTGTTGAAACCAGGTTTGCTGGATTTCAATATCTGGAAAAGTATGAAGCCGTGGAGCAAAAAAATTTCTCCAGCATATGAAAGTAACGTTGAGATATGACGGTTACAGTGGAGCCATCTTCATCCTAAAAAAAGTAAGGTCCAATCACACCAAGACTATCCACTGCACACCATACAGTAACTTTGGGACTGAGTAACGAACGTTGATGAAGTTCAGTGGGATTTTGTTCTGCTTATTGACATGTCCATTTAAATGAAAGTGACAGACATCCAAACATTTGCAGCTGATGCACTGTCACCATTTTTGTAATACGCTCTCACGGTGACTGCACTCTCCGCACCACTCCACTGCTCCATCTCAACTAAATATCCATTACTACTTGGCGTCATGACTTCAGTTTCACATTCCTACAAGACATACAGGTGTACCAACAACGGATTCAAAATTTCCCGTTTCTTTGCGCCACCCTGTATTACTTGCACCACAGAGAAGTAAGGTACAGAGGACACATGTTGATGGGACAACCGTGCGCTTTCAGCTCCGGTATGTTGTGCCGGAAAAATACTTGTGACAAGCAAGGAAGGGCCAAAACGGCAGGCACTGTGCAGGAATTCCTATCGCACAGGACACATGGTCTTCCTCCACTATGAGCGTTGTAGTACATGAGGGCGAGAGGGAGGTGTTGGCCTAGACACCACTTAAGTGTACCATGGAATGTATCCTCTGTTCCTTACTTCTATGTTTGTACACTGATAATAGTAACTATGAACTAAATAATAACGAATCAAAATTGTATGCCAGTTCAGATTTTATACATAAATTTGCATCACACTTCAACAAAATAAATAAATTAGCCTCGGCTTTTTTATAAGACAACTCAAAACCGATGTTTCCAGGTGATATAGATACGAGTTTACAACACTCCAAAGCACATAACTTTTTTCAACAGTTTTACTGTGTCTACAACAGAAATTTTGTTTTCCACAAGAAATCGGAAACAAATTGTTCCAGTTCTGGTTTTAAACATTTTGTTGTGAGCTGGGGTTTAAACGCGGTTTTACCTGTTCTGCTGTTTCAAAGTGGTCATGTAAACATAAAGGTTTTCATTCGTTGTGAGAAAATTATAAAAATAAATAATATCTTAGATTACAGAACTTTAGGGTCGATTTAGGTAGTAAAATGATTCCATAGATTAATGATTTATTTTGGATATCAATAATATTTTATTAAATATTACAATGACGTGCTAAAAGTCCCCCCCTACTATGAATCAATTTGAGTACAACACCATGAGAATGTTTTTGGGCAGCAAAAGCACTGTACAAAAAATACCTAACCTACTTAGACAACCTACTCTAAACAAAATTCATCCTTATTCAGAATACTGCTGCATTATCCAGTCTTTTTAACTTTAAGAAGCATGCCTAAAATTTCTGATAGGCTAATCAAACTGCAACAACGTTCATCCGAGCAAATCATCATCACAAATTCCATTTATAATTTCTTACATTCCATTAAAACTGGATTAAACAAATTTTGTTTGCCACTGTACGGCTTACTTGTCAGGTCATAGTGATAAAAACTCAAGGACGAAATCCAGAAAATATACCTCGGTTGAAATTTAAATTAAGTAATTTCGATCAAACGTCCTGAAGGCCTTGCATGCATATTTTTCTTTAAAAACTGAATATTTAAAAAAAATTTCCTATTTGAACCACATTTACTGCATCCAGACAATATAAAGTCACAATGCAACCTGGAACTTGACCGACTTATCAGTTTTTGATAAGCTTATCAACTGTCCATACACTGTTTTGCAGCAGTTAGTTTGAATTAAACAACAATAATAAAGATACAAGTTGACACTATTATATGGCCTAGAATGAGCTTTCATTTAGACAAACCTTAATACTATACTTTTCTTTTTTTATATATTGTAGGATATTAAAAAGAACAACCTTGTTGAAATTAATTTTACCAAGTCTTTTTGATATCCATGCACTAGTAGATTCTCTTTTGCCTGTTTATTTAACATATATTATCAACAGAGAACTTAACAGGTCAGGGCCAAAAATGATAACCAGTTGTTTTTGGTTCTTATTATGTGTAGGCTGTCAATATACAATATTATTTTTTCTATGAAAACATTGATTGTAGTAATAACGTGAGCACTTACTCACTTACTGCCATTCAGATAAATTATTCACAAATTCAATGCACTGATTCAATAAAATTGCTGTTAACACGTTCGCTGCTGAGCGCTAGATGCCGGGACGGCGCCAGTTGCTGAACTAACGCTCGGCCGCTGCGTGACATTGCCACCGATACACTGAATTTCAGTAAAAACAACAGTAGTTATACTGGATGGCAATGTTCTGCAATAAAACTGGCTTTGGATATAGTACTAAGTGATTCTGATAGATAGCAGCACTACCCAGGTTACAGTCAGTAAAGTAGTGTCGCTATCTAGCAGGAAAGAGGTAAAACAAAGCCCTGTTCCAAACGACCCTGGTGGTGATTTGGGAAACTATATTTTTTATTGTCAGAAAAGTACGTCCGTACGAGCTGCAAAGAAATATAGAACGCTTGTGACGTGCTGGCTTATCCATAGCAACGTTAAACAACAATGAACGGTGACGTTCTGGAACGTTCTTAGCTCCTGGCGCCGTGGCCCGGCTGACGTTCCGGAACGTCCGTAGCAGCGAACGTGTTAAAGAGATATTATATTACAGACTGTTTAAAAAAGTTCACAACCAGCACATGAATTTTCTTCCTCACTAAAACACAATTTTTTGACTGACATGAATTACCGGTACATTCACATTTTAGCAATAATAGTGCATACCCATGAACAAACTCTTAAGGTTTATTTTGTTTTTAAATATTACAGTGATAGTTAAACCTGTAAATCAGTTCCTTATGTCATATATTTAGATTAGGCCTATATTAATTCTATTAACACAACAGAATATGTATGTTTTTTAAACCCCAAGTTAAGAATGATTGTTAATTTGTTTACTTTCATACAGTAGCCTACGTCCTTTACTAGGGGGATTTTGTCAATACAGGAAGTTCATTCAGGTTCATTTCTTTAGCCGATATCTTTTATTTAAGTATGTGCTTCTGCAGCTAAAATTTAGCTTAGAACTACTAGGTCACAACGTTATCGCATAGGTCTAACAAATATATGTAGGTATCAGTGATTAATGGGATTTGAACCCAGGATTCTGAAACAGAAGTCCTGATGCACTCTAAGGCCTACCGCACACGATCGAGACTTTTTGTCGGCCGACTTTTTAGTCGTAGTCGGGAGTCAAAGTCGGCCCCATAGTGGTAAATCTGAGCGTGCACACGGGCCGACCGCAGCAAGACAGTCGGAAGACTGTCTGCAGACAGTCGGGGCAGTTTGGTGCTAACCGATTTTTCGCCGACTGCTCCCCGACTCAACTGTCGTGTCTTATTGATAAAGGCATGGAGATAAGTTTGATCGCGCACACTGACGACTAAAAAGTCTGTCTGTCTGACAGTCGAGTGCATTGTTATCATGTGTCAAAATCAAATCAAATCAAAATATCCTTTATTCATGTAAGTACAATTATTATTACATGAATAATATAATATATTATATATATACACACTTGTGAGTGTGTATTATTATTGTTATTATGATAAGTATTACTATTTGTGTGTTATTGTTATTATTATGGCTTCGACAACCACCAGTGCAAGTGTTTTGAGGGACGAGAAAGTTGATAAACTTATCGATGAAGTTGAGGCACGGTCCCCTCTTTATAAAAAGACTTTGAAAGAGTATTTGGTCATAGTAAAAAATACCCCCGCTGTAGCTAACCTGCAGACTAAGTGAATTCCCATTTGCCTGATTTAATTTTTTATTTAATCTATTTCAATAAAATTAGGATAAATGAGTACCTAGGTTTGTTGCTACAGGGAGGGTATTCAGGGTGTGTTTTAGTGAAACATTAATAGCTGAGTATAAAATAAATATATTTGCCAAGTTTTATGAAAATACATCCATAAACAAGCAAACTACAACAGTTTACTTGTTCTACATATATAACATGAAAATTTTAACTTTAAATATTTTGGAATTTTCTTGTAATCATTATGATAACAATTAGCATGCTAAATTATTTCTTTTCAAGCTCTGCAAATTTAGATGCAAAATTAGCTATGCAAAATTAGCTAGGGTATGCAAAATTAGCTCTGCAAAATGGGAAACCCCCATTTTTACCCGATAAACCCCCGTTCCCATAGTCATGCTGGTTTGCAAACTCATTCGAATAAAATACATGTAGATTTACACGTTTGTACCAAATTTCATCAAAATCGGATAATTTTTTTTCGAGTTATCGTGCTAACGGACAAATATATATATATATATATGTGTGTGTGTGAATTTGAACGGATGGTGCTTTTGGCCTCTGCGGACATCAAACCGAAAAGGTAAATCGGTCCCAGGACCAGGTCTCACCATGAGACCTACGGTTACAGCTTATTCCCTAAAAGTTATGGGATGAGGTATTTGAAGCCGGGGTTTTAATAATTGGCTAAAATAATCAACACTCATTCATGAGTACATGGAAAAATTTGTCCGGATATTTCCTCAAATCCGAGTATAGAGGTAAATCTGGCCTTTCAAGGTTCTCGGACTATAAAATTGGATACACCCAGTATTTTCTCTTAAGTTTTCTTAAGTCTTAAGTTTTCAAGGTTCTCGGACTATAAAATTGGATACACCCAGTATTTTCTCTTAAGTTTTCTTGCACAAAATCTTATCAGTAACGCACATATGACAGCGGTTTCTGTCATATACATCCTTTTGACACTCGAAAGACAGAAAAAAGAAAGAAACAGTCGTGCCATAGTCAACGACCAATCAGTCTTGACGACTTTTCGATTGTCCACCCGACTCCAGCCAGACAGATGGCCAACAGTCGGCCGACAAAAAGTCTCTCGTGTGCGGTAGGCCTAACCGATATTTCCACATGCTCTTATACAATAAATCATGACAGCCTGTTAAGAGGTGTACCTTTAGCCAAAACAATTTAATGAGACAGAGATAAAAATTTATGTTTTGATTGACGTGTTTGTAACTTGGGCAAAACGAGCTAGGGGAATTTACGTAATTCACAATGTATTGTTTTTATTAAATTACCTTAGGCTACCTAACCTACTTTTAATTGAAGGTTTTAGTAAATTATTTAAGCCATTAAGTATTTTGGAGGGTTAACTTGTTTGGTAGGCTATGTAGGCTACCTATTGATATACATTTGTACACAGGCAGATTATACTTTTTTGCCACACTACACTGTTTTTCTGGACTTTTCTCGCAAGGATCTATTCCGGAAAACAGCTTTTTGCCGCACGCATAATCAAATGGGATTTTATTACAAACTACATCACTGT
Organism: Macrosteles quadrilineatus; assembly: GCF_028750875.1. Classification (NCBI taxonomy): domain Eukaryota; kingdom Metazoa; phylum Arthropoda; class Insecta; order Hemiptera; family Cicadellidae; genus Macrosteles; species Macrosteles quadrilineatus. Next base: position 182,726,482 of record NW_026542594.1, read on the forward strand.
AATGAATTTTTACCGGACGCCAGCTGATTATAATTGGCAATGAGTTGTTACAAACAAAAACACAACCTCTCTTAGAAATTATAAGTAGCCTAGGTAACTTAGTGATTGTTAAGACCTTTAGTTGGAAGGATTAAAAAACGGATTTGTATTTTTTTTATTGTTAAGTTAGTTCAGAATAGGTAAGTAGCATGGCAAAAAATATTGTAGCCTATGTTTAACTTACTCGTCCAACATTTTTTTACCAATCTTTTATGGAACTTTTAACGTAATATACTATTACTTACAGTAGTAGACTTCAGAAGTGGGGGTCTGATGTAGTATGCGGTATGGAGGTGGTTTTGTATCAAACACAGAATCTATTGTCCCCACAAAGAGAGATGTGATGCTTGATGTTTTCCCATGGCCTTTACGACGCTGGAGAACGAAATATAGACTGGCTTGTTCAGTCGTCCTGTAAAATAGAAGTAGGCTATTGTAGCTCCTTAGTTATGGTCTGTCGGAAACAACACAATTAATGATGAAATTTCAGTACGGTAGCTGGAGAGCCCATTAAAGTTAAAGCACAGAAAAAATAGGTAGGCTACTACTATAACCCAGAATGGTGTGTGGTAAATAGGCTGATGGCGCCTACGAATTGACAGGCAAAGCTCTCTCAAATTACTTAATGATTTTTACCATGCGGTTGGCATTCTGGGTTGTAAGGCCTAGTATGTTTTCTGTGGTTAAAGGCTGTTCTAAGGCTTGGGCCCCCTTCAGCCTAGGATAAGAAGGAAGTTAGGAGTTCTGAGTTAATAAGTTGAGTTCTGAGTTCTGGCCCGAAAATAAACATTATTTAACATTGCTTAAATGGAACTGCCAAATCATATGTTCAATGCTATTAGTAAGTAGGATTCGGGCCAACAACGTCATTTTGTTTATGTTTATGATCCATACCAGTATTTTTCTAGTAATCCTGATTTTACCTAAATGTAATTTAAGTTATTTTAAAACGTTTTTAGGCTAATTAGTCATCATAAGCATGGGCATTCACCCTTAGACGTTGTTTTACACTGTCTTGCTCAAGTAACAGACCCAATTTTTGTCTATGCAATCATATGATTTGCGGTCATATTCGAATATTCTTTGGCTTCCATCGTTGACCCTATGGTAGATGGAAAATATAAGCCTGGACATGGTGGACGGGCAGCAGACGGCACAAAAATTTACCCTAATAGGCCTATATAGGCCACTGGTAGCTAATAAGGAATATCCAAACATTGTTGTCTAAGTATATACAGTAGATTACCTAATAAGTTATAGTTTTGCTGCCTTCTAAATAGCCTGAGTTAACTTAGTAGTCTGTTTAAGATATGAAGAATCACACATTTTTCTGCCCCGCAATGAGCAATCTCAGCCCGGTTGAAAACTATCTAATAGGCTTATCAACCAACTCCAGTATGGTAGCTTTAGTATTCATGAGATAAGAAAAAAATTAAAGAAAGACTGAAACTTGCTTATAAGTGTTACATTATTAGGCTATTATAACCAAGAAACTAGGCCTAAAAGCTATGGAGAGATAACAAACCTATTTTCCCTAACGATATTATATGTGGTTGATATTATTATTTCAAATACAGTCTATTTCAGTCTAAAATTAGCTATTCCCGTTATTAAACAAAAGTAAAAATGTTTTCCTTACCAGAATGCATTGGCAATCAGAACTTCTTTAGGTTTTACCCACATCTTACTAGGCTCTTAAAAATTAGAAAATAATAACTATACACTACATTTTCATTATAGGCCCTAGTTAAATTTTAACAATTAAGTTAATTAAAAATCAATCATACAGAACTTTCGAAGATTATTACGATGGAAAATACACAAATAAATCTAAATCTAAATCTGACGTGACTTCGGATAGACAGAAATTCACAGCACACATCAACAAAACAAAAAGGTTTGTTTCACTTTCACAGCTGTTCTGTCGTTTCAAAAGTTGTTATGCATACAAACATATGGTAATGGTTCATTCAGTTCGTTGAGTGAAAGGAGACATTTAGTATTTTGTATCATTGGTTATACAACACTTAAGTTATTATCTGATAATGATTATAATGTATAACAATTTGTTTCATTAGTATTTTGTATTATTTTGTATTTTATGAGCTATGAATAAATTTTTGGCATACTAATACTGCTCTTATATCATCTGAACCCCTTAAACTTTGAATAAATAAGACACAAAAATAACTCCTAACGAAAACCAAATAATACATAGACCTATATTCATCATATTAGAGGCTGCCACAATTCTTTTTATACCGCATCACTATTTCCACATGGTATAGTGTATAGCTTAAAATATTTTGCAGTTTATGTTCTTAAAACCTGGTTGATTTTTTACAAGTGATAATAATGATAATGATTACAGATAGTCGAATCGTGGTTGGCCTTTTACCTATGGGAGCGTCAGTGGCGTCACTAAGCCACTAAGCCAATGTGGGCTTTTCTCGCCCAGTAAATCAATAATGTCAATACTAATTCTTTATCAATAAATACCCAGAGAAATAATTCCAAGGTTAACGCCAGGGGTTGGGTCTTGCCCTTCCCACTCTTCTCTGGAATATATTTGTAAACTTGAATGCCAATAGAAGAAAGCGGCTTTGAACATCAATTCTTTGAAGCATCTGACTATTGTCTGGGCAGCCGCTGAGTGGTTATAGTGCTCGCATGAATATCAATAGATTGTTGGTTTGATCGAGAGAAAAGTCTTATTTAGCTTTTTAAGGTTCTAAACTTGACCCAGCTGTCCCTGATCGTTGGACTTTATAAAAAAACTAGCTGTAACCCGCGGGCTTTGCCCCGTTTAACTTCTTAATTTTTAGGATTATCTCGTTCGCATGGCTCAATCAAGTCCTGGTTGAAGTTTGTTCGCTACGCTCACTCACCTTTAGGTTGGAGCTCGTTCGCTGCGCTCACTTGCCTTCAGGTTAGCTCGTTCGCTACGCTAACTCGCCTCCAGGTTGAAGTTCGTTCGCTACGCTCACTCACCTTTTGGTTGCAAATTAGCTGTTGTCATAAATGTAAAAGAAATAATAGTGCTGCACCCTGTTGGTAATCCTTGTAACTTTAATGCTATTGAACATCATAGAACAGAACCAACTTGTTTAATTGAAACAGCTGTTAAGATTCAATAATTCCATTTCTCATAAGGTTAACATGGGAAACTCCAGAGCCACTGGGGCGGAGCCAGAAAGGATTTTTGAAATATGAATATGCCTATATGTTAATCGGGAATGTGAACTATCATCATGCCAAATTTCAGCCCAATCCGACCAGTATTTTTCGCGTTCACTTGTCACAAACATACATCCATACATCCAAACTTTCTCATTTATTGAGCGGAGCGAGCGAAGCTCTTATACGTCGACTTTTATGCATTCCGTAATACGCAAACTCCTCCTAGACGGCTGAATCAATCGTTTTCAAATTTTGCATGGTGATAAAGACCATATCGGTGAGTGCCAACATCTATATGGCGTTAAAAAAGTCTCTCAGGAATCCGCCCCACTGGGTCTCAAAGTTTCAATGTAATCCTTATGGAAGCAGCATTTGACACATAAACAAAGACATATGATCAGCTGTTGACTTTTGAATGCTGTAGATAAATAAATAGCTGATAGCATTATTCCACAGATATTAGAACACAAACGGTGGTATGGATCATAAATATAATCAAACTAGCTGTAACCCGCGGGCTTTGCCCCGTTTAACTTCTTAATTTTCAAGATTATCTCGTTCGCATGGCTCCATCACGTCCTGGTTGAAGTTTGTTCGCTACGCACTCACCTTTAGGTTGGAGCTCGTTCGCTACGCTCACTCACCTTTAGGTTGGAGCTCGTTCGCTGCGCTCACTTGCCTTCAGGTTAGCTCGTTCGCTACGCTACCTCGCCTCAAGGTTGAAGTTCGTTCGCTACGCTCACTCACCTTTTGGTTGCAAATTAGCTGTGGTCATAAATGTAAAAGAAATAATAGTGCTGCACCCTGTTGGTAATCCTTGTAACTTTAATGCTATTGAACATCATAGAACAGAACCAACTTGTTTAATTGAAACAGCTGTAAAGATTCAATAACTCCATTTCTCATAAGGTTGACATGGGAAACTCCAGAGCCACTGGGGCGGAGCCCGAAAGGATTTTTGAAATAAGAATATGCCTATATGTTAATCGGGAATGTGAGCTATCATCATGCCAAATTTCAGCCCAATCCGACCAGTATTTTTCGCGTTCACTTGTCACAAACATACATCCATACATCCATACATCCAAACTTTCTCATTTATAATATTAGTAGGATGACGACACTAGCTTGAGGTCCGTGACGTAGGAAGTGGTGAAGGAAGTAGTCAAGGTGAGCTGTCCAGAGTGTGGAAACTGTTTATGACGATTAGATTTAGGTATCTGCATTCCTAAAATTCTATGGGAGGGAGGTAAACGGGTCCGCGACGTAGGAAGTGGTGAAGGAAGTAGTCAAGGCGAGCTGTCCGGAGTGTGGGAACTGTTCATAACAATTAGATTGAGGTATCTGCAATCTTAAAATGCTATTGGAATGGAAGGAAACAGGTCCGCGATGTACGAAGTGGTGAAGGAAGAAGTCAAGGCGAGCTGTCTGGAGTGTGGGATCTGTTTATGACCAATAAATTAAAGTATTTGCATTCCACTAATGCTAAGGGAAGGGAGGTAGACAGGTCCGTGACGTAGGAAGTGATGAAGGAAGCAGTAAAGGCGAGTTTTTCGGAGTGTGGGAACTGTTTATGACGATTAGATTAAGGTATCTGCAATCCTAAAATGCTATGGAGAGGGAGGGAAACGGGTCCGTGACGTAGGAAGTGGTGAAGGAAGTAGTCAAGGCGAGCTGTCCGGAGTGTGGGAACTGTTTATGACGATTAGATTAAGGTTTCTGCATTCCTAAAATGCTATGGAAAGGGAGGGAAACAGGTCCGCGACGTAGGAAGTGGTGAAGGAAGTAGTAAAGGCGAGCTGTTCGGGGTATGGGATCTGTTTATGACCATTAGATTAAGGTATTTGTAATCCTAAAATGCTATTGGAAGGGAGGAAAACAGGTCCGCGACGTAGGAAGTGTTAAAGGAAATAGTCAAGACGAGCTGTCCGGAGTGTGGAAACTATTTATGACTGTGAGATTAAGGTATCTACAATCCTAAAAAGCTATGGGACGGGAGGAAAACAGGTCTGCGATGTACGAAGTTGTGATGGAAGTAGACAAGGCGAGCTGTCCGGAGTGTGGGATCTGTTTATGACCAATAGATTAAGGTATTTGCATTCCATTAATGCTAAGGGAAGAGAGGTAAACAGGTCCGTGACGTAGGAAGTGATGAAGGAAGCAGTAAAGGCGAGTTTTTCGGAGTGTTGGAACTGTTTATGACGATTAGATTAAGGGTTCTGCAATCCTAAAATGCTATGGAGAGGGAGGGAAACAGGTCCGTGACGTAGGAAGTGGTGAAGGAAGTAGTAAAGGCGAGCTGTCCGGAGTGTGGGATCTGTTTATAACCAATAGATTAAGGTATTTGCATTCCATTAATGCTAAGGTAAGGGAGGTAAACAGGTTCGTGGCGTAGGATGTTGATAAAGGAAGCAGTAAAGGCGAGTTTTTCGGAGTGTGGGAACTGTTTATGACGATTAGATTAAGGTATCTTAGTTTCTACAATCTTAAAATTCTTTTGGAAGAGAGAGAAACAGGTCTGCGACGTAAGAAGAGGTGAAGGAAGTAGTAAGGTGAGCAGTGTGGAGTTTGGGAACTGGAAACCGTGTGTAGCAGTTGGATTTATGTATCTGCAATGCTGAAATGCTATGAGAAGGGATGGAAGCATGCCCACTACATAAAAAATGGTAAAGAAGTAGTAAAGGCTAGCAGTGCGGGGTGTGGGCAATGTTTGTGGCAATTAGCTTAACGTATCTAAAATACTAAAATGCTATGGAAAGTGATGAAAACAGGTACACGATGTAGGAAGTGGCTTAGGAAGTAGTAAAGTATGAACATATTGTGAGAACCGTCTTTGGCAGTTAGATAAATGTATCCTCAATCCTAAAATGCTATGAGAAGGGAAGGAAACAGGCCCCACGACGTAGGAAGTGGTGAAGGAAGTAGTAAATGCTGGCAGTGCAGAGTGTGTGAACTGTCTTTGGCAATTACATTAATGTATCTGCAATCCTAAAATGCTATTGGAAGAGAGGGAAACTGGTCCACGACGAAGGGGGTGGTGAAGGAAGTAGTAAAGGTGGGCAGTGTTGAGTGTGGGAATGGATTACTGCAATGCTAAAATGCTATGGGAAGAGACTGTAGACTGTAGGTTAAAATGATTATGAAGCACGAATCGTTAGATATTTCGATACGTATTCAATCGTTTACAATAGAAATTTACAACTGAGTTGACAACGGCTGATTTTTTCGGGAGTGTTGCACGACGTCCAAGTGCCACGACGTCCAATAATATTTTTTCAGTGCCACGACGTCCAAAACATAATTTTTGAGTTGTTGCACGACGTCCAAGTGCCACGATGTCCAAAAGTACAGTAACTGCCAAAAATATGGTCTTTCTACAAGCTTTGGACGTCGTGGCACTTGGACGTCGTGAAACAGCGCACTATAGGATTGTAAAAAAGTATCATTTGCACCACGTCCAAAGCCTCTGCCAGTTGCACGACGTCCAAGTGCCACGACGTCCAATCAATATTTGACTGTTGCATGACGTCCAAGTGCCACGACGTCCAAAGTGCCTGCACACTGTGAACACTCTTTGCCGACCTCAGTGCATACAGTTCGCATTGCAATTATTGAAGGCAACTAGGCCTAGTCAACTGTTTGAAAGTTGTCAACCGCTTCGTCTTCGATTAATGTTTAAATTATTTAATATTCAATGGTTCTAATTGAACTAATTATTGCATTAGCTTAAATTTTTTATATGTAAAATAAATACTATGTCACCGTAAAATGTAATGATGCAGTATTTCTGTTGTTATGATTGCATAATTGATTTCTACAAAATAGAGCTATGTCATAGAAAAGAGATAAATAAATGACTACACTATTCACTATATTGTATGATTAATACAATAAATTAATCACTAGCCCAAAAGTAAATATGGTAGGTTTAATGTGAGTAGTGGTAGAATTCTAAGTACTGCAGTAGGGTAGAATTAATTGTCGTACTATATCAATTTGGTAGCGAATTTACTCGTAAGATAAAATGTATGCACAGTTTTATAACAGCTGTAAGACTTCCTATTTAAGTACCGGTATCGTTGAAATTGCATAACTTCCATTGAACAGAAATGAGATAAGTAGATATTGATACACAGATATATGAATTTTCATACACTTATAATATGACGAATTCAAAAAAGGTTTATCCGTCAAATGTGCTAAATATTATGTGAACTATCACTTATCAACTTTTTAAGCTATAATGGTGTTACTACAATGGTTAAAATTGTTTCCTGTGAAACATGTATTTTTTAAACTAAAAGAAGGTTTTCTTTTAGTACAAACCTTGCTCTATTAGTGTATACGAAAAATAATTTCACTATTTTACGAGATCAATGTTTGACAACAAATGGTTGAAGCAGATATTCAGAGAGTGTCCCCAGCTGATGCAGTAATAAAAACGTATTTTAGCCATAGCATAGACAATATATCCTACTATCCTACTAATATTATAAATGAGAAAGTTTAGATGTATGGATGTATGGATGTATGGATGTATGTTTGTGACAAGTGAACGCGAAAAATACTGGTCGGATTGGGCTGAAATTTGGCATGATGATAGCTCACATTCCCGATTAACATATAGGCATATTCTTATTTCAAAAATCCTTTCGGGCTCCGCCCCAGTGGCTCTGGAGTTTCCCATGTTAACCTTATGAGAAATGAAATTATTGAATCTTAACAGCTGTTTCAATTAAACAAGTTGGTTCTGTTCTGTGATGTTCAATAGCATTAAAGTTACAAAAATTACCAACAGGGTGCAGCACTATTATTTCTTTTACATTTATGACAACAGCTAATTTGCAACCAAAAGGTGAGTGAGCGTAGCGAACGAACTTCAACCTGGAGGCGAGTTAGCGTAGCGAACGAGCTAACCTGAAGGCAAGTGAGCGCAGCGAACGAGCTCCAACCTAAAGGTGAGTGAGCGTAGTGAACGAGCTCCAACCTAAAGGTGAGTGAGCGTAGCGAACAAACTTCAACCAGGACGTGATTGAGCCATGCGAACGAGATAATCTTGAAAATTAAGAAGTTAAACGGGGCAAAGCCCGCGGGTTACAGCTAGTAATATTATAAATGAGAAAGTTTGGATGTATGTATGGATGTATGTTTGTGACAAGTGAACGTGAAAAATACTGGTCGGATTGGGCTGAAATTTGACATGATGATAGCTCACATTCCCGATTAACATATAGGCATATTCTTATTTCAAAAATCCTTTCGGGCTCCGCCCCAGTGGCTCTGGAGTTTCCCATGTTAACCTTATGAGAAATGGAATTATTGAATCTTAATAGCTGTTTCAATTAAACAAGTTGGTTCTGTTCTATGATGTTCAATAGCATTAAAGTTACAAGGATTACCAACAGGGTGCAGCACTATTATTTCTTTTACATTTCTGACAACAGCTAATTTGCAACCAAAAGGTGAGTAAGCGTAGCGAACGAACTTCAACTTGGAGGCGAGTTAGCGTAGCGAACGAGCTAACCTGAAGGCAAGTAAGCGCAGCGAACGAGCTCCAACCTAAAGGTGAGTGAGCGTAGCGAACAAACTTCAACCAGGACGTGATTGAGCCATGCGAACGAGATAATCTTGAAAATTAAGAAGTTAAACGGGGCAAAGCCCGCGGGTTACAGCTAGTAATACTATAATAGTAATCTATCTATCTATCTATCTATACTATTATAAAGAAGAGGTGGTGTCTGTGTGTATGTGTGTTTGTATGAGATAATCTCAAAAAGTACTGAACCGACTGGGCTCAAATTGCACGCAAATGAAGCTACAGCTCCGAGGATATATATTATACAACTATTCCCTCTTCGTTATTGTCCTAGGGCTCTGCCCCGTGGGCTTTCAAAAATTTGAGGTGAGAGATTTTAAAATATTGATTGATGGTATCCATGGTAACAAGAGCAAACCTACAAAATTTAATTTTTTTTTAACAAGTATTTATTTACAATCTATTCTATACTAGAACAATAAGTAAATTTCATGACCATTTTAACATGGGTTAGATACACTCCATCAAGTGTACTAACATACAAAAAATTTTAAAAAATTTAACTAAAAACGATTTGGAAGGTCTATTGAATTAACTCTTTTGAGCCTATCAGCTCAAAAGAGCTTTAGCTCCACTATTATCGAGGAGGTTAACTGCCAGGAAATTTGGATGGATTTATAATTTTCTTTGATATTTTTCACTTCGTTTTTTTATTTCTTCTCTAACATAGGGAAATTTTGTATCTTGATGAATAACTTTATTTGTGACAAACCAAGAGGCTTGTAAAATCTTTCTTAGTGTTTTAGATTGAAATCGTTGAACTATTTCTATGTTCGAGTTTGAAGTGGTTCCCCAGAGTTGGATACCGTAGGTCCAAATAGGTTTCAATTAATTTTGTATAAAAGTAATTTATTTTCAACAGATAATTTTGAATTTCGACCAATAAGCCAATTTAGTTTGTTTGTTTTAAAATTTAAATGAAGTCGTTTGTTCCAAATGTGTGAATGCCATGTAAGCCGTCTGTCGAGATGCATACCAAGTTACTTAACTTCGTTGGATTGTGGAAGCATCACATTATTCAATGTTACTGGGGGGCAAGTTCTTGTAGACATAGTAAATGTAACTTAGAACGGATTTTTTTCATTTACTTTAATTTTCTAATTCTGTAGCCACTGAGACAAATCGTCTAACGCAGCCTGAAGGTTTGATGATGCTAGAATAGGATCCTGATTTGATGACAAAAAAACAGTGTCGTCTGCAAATGTTGCAACTGTAATACCCTGAGTACTTGGAAGGTCATACGTGAACAAAATATACAAAATAGGTCCAAGAACACTGCCTTGTGGTACAACTGATTCAATTTCATGCACATCTGTAACTACATCTTGATATTTAATTTGAAAAAAGCGTTTGGTAATAGTAGTTTACGCAACGATTGCGTTAAGTGAGTCTTTACGACACGAGTAGAAAATTTAAGGCACGAGCCTTGGCGAGTGCCTTAAAAGCTTCTACGAGTGTCGTAAAGACTATTAACGCGAGTTGCGTACACTACTTTACCTACGACCGTTTTTTAATTACTATCAATCTGGATTTAATTACTAACAATCACTAATGATAACTTTTTAGAGAGGTTATGTTTTCGTGTATTGTCATTGCCACTGAAAGTGATGCAACGACTTGTTGTATAATCAGCTGATTTCCTGTAATTACGTGTTTGTTAAACTTCGTTAAATATTACATTGCTAGCAGCATTCTTACCATAAATAATATTGTATCAGGTACAATTCAGCAAATATTTAATTTATTTTTGGACTTCCACCAACTTACAGTCATTAAGAATACGCGAGTATCAACATGAACAAGTCGGAACAACAATTAAATTGGTCAACTGATCAGCTGATCAGCTGATTAGTTGACGTTCGAAGCATTACAATTTTAATTCTTTTCTCTCAATACTTGAACCTCATTGGTCCGTTACCTGTGTGGATATGAGAAAACTATGCGGATATGAAATGAAATTATGCGGATATGAAAGTAAACAGCTGTAAAGTGAAACTTTTCAATTCTAAGAACTGGACTGAAATGGCTACTTTAAAAAACGGTCGTAGGTAAAATACGATTTCAACACTCCATAGTGTGTATGGGGCAACAAAGTTTTAATTTTGAACAATAGTCCTGTGTGTCAGACTTTATCAAACGCCTGGGCTACGTCCAAAAAGCAGATGAACAAAAACGTATATTTTCAAGATCTTCCTTGATTACATTCACTATTCTATGCACATGCTCAATGGTGGAATGCTTTCGGCGGAATCCAAACTGATGAGAAGGCAACAATTCTTTTTCGTCAATTATAATTTGGAGTCTTTTAAAAAAAAGTTTTTCAAAAACTTTTGAAACCACGGGAAGAAGAGATGTAGGCCGATACGAGGATGCTTGATTTAAAGGTTTACCAGGTTTCGGAATAACAAAATTTGTGATACCTTCCAATACAGTGGGAAGTATTCGAGGCAAAAAACTGCATTGAAAAGTACTGTAAGGAATACTATTCCTTTTCTAGGCAGCTCTTTCAACACTTTACCTGTTATCAGATCATAACCGGGGGCTTTTTTGCCGTTTAAATCGTCTTTTATTACTTTAGCTACTTCGGATGGTGTTAACTATTTTATCGGTAAATCAAGTTGATTTGGAGAATCGAGGAATTCCAAAATTTCTTGTTCAACGTTTGAATTTATATTATTCTTTGAAGTATGAAGCAAAGACATCTGCTTTCTCGATGTTGTTTTTGGCCCAAGAACCGTCTTCTTTTAGAATAGGTGGAATGCAAATTTGTGGACGTTTTAAGTTTTTGTAACTTTCCAAAGGGAGTAGTCACTAGCTTCAGATGGAGAAAATTTTGATGTGAAATCTTGAAATCTGTCATTGTTTAATTTAAACAGTAACCTTTTTAGTTGTTGAGTAGCCCTGTTTAGATTTCTTTTATCCGTCTGATCTCTAGAGTTTTGTCATATTCTACGGAGTCGGCGTTTTTCGGCAATTTTCCTATTAATTTCAATTGGATAGCTTATTCCGGAGTTGCTCTCCAAGCGGAGTCTTGAACTGTTTTGTTGAAATGTTCAACAGCAAGATTCAAATTTTCTTCGCTCTTCAAACACACAGAAATCTTTAAATTTTGATCCATTAATTCACGAAAATAATTCCAATCTGTGTTTTTGTTACATAAATGTGGAGGAATAGGTTTGAATATAACAGTTGAAGCGATCGTTAAAATTACAGGTGAGTGGTCTGAGGAAAGGTCCAGAGATTGCTCGATTGTCACACAATCTCGGGATACACCATTCGTAACGAAAAAATCAAGGTCTGGTATTTTTTTACGATCAGAGGGCCAATATGTCGGTTCACCTAATTTAAATTAATAAATGTAAACAACCAGAACTAACTGTCAAATTAATTTTGATTTCACAATTCCACACAGCTGGTTCAAACATATTAAATAATGCACGAATATTAGAACAGAGAGGGTAAGGATTATAAATTTAAAATAATGATGTTACTAGCCCGAATGTAATAGTATATTTCATTACTAGGACCGAAAGTGGCATTTTCCGGGGCGCGCTCAAGTTTTTGTGTGAGGCGAAGCCGAACACAGGGAACCTCAATTTCACGTGCGAGGCGAAGCCGAGTGAGAGCTATTTTCACGTACGAGGCGAAGCCGAGGACGGGAATAACAACAAGCAAGTTGCCGCAACAATAATTTGTTGCAGCAAGTGCCGGATAATAACTTTCGGTACGAGTTATGAACGGTACTTTTCATCACGACGCAAAAATACACAAACACAGAATAGCAGACCTCAGAAATATTACAACTAATTTATTTCTCAATTAATTTGATTAGCATCAAAATAAAATTAAATCTTCTAAAAGGATACGTACGTATATTTTCGATTAATTTTAGAACTAAAAAATAAAAGTAAATACTCTAAAAGAAACTTATGTATTTTTTCAATGAATTTGGATAAATAGTAAAATAAAACAATAAAAGAACTTTTGACTATACATACAGCTGATTCAAATCATTAAATTATATCGTAACAAAACACTAGCGCGCGTAGTGAGTAAATGGATAACTAATTGAGAGCGAGGGAAAGTAAATTTAGAGCGAGGGAAAATCAGCTAATCGATTTTCCCTCGCCCTAAATTAGAGCTTGGGAAACGACTACTTTCATTGATGTCAGCTGTTGTCGAAAATAGTTACTTTCGTTAAGGAGTGATGAAAACATTATTTGTCAAACCATATGTTAATGTAATTTAATTAGTATATGATTCTTTCAGATACTTCATTTGTTTATGTTTATGATCTATTATACTGAGTCTATATAAATAAAATTAGAGTTTTGTCTGTACATTGCTTAGAATAATGAACTTTTTGGTTATTTTTACATTTCATAGGTCAGAGAAACCGAATCAAACCTTATCTCAATTTCTGTCTGTCTGTCTGTCTGTCTATCTGTCATTCTCTTGGTAACGCTAAAATACGCACTTTATTACAACTACTCCTCAATAACTATAGCACTGTCCCGCCTGAAACTTATTTTCCAAATACTATACATATATGAGATGGTTTTAGACGTATTTCATCGAATATGAGACAGTTAGATATTTAACAGTAAACCCTTGAAAATCAAGTTTTTGTCGATTTTTGACGTGGAATTTCTGGAAGCCCATGTTAACCTTATGAGAAATGAAATTATTGAATCTTAACAGCTGTTTCAATTAAACAAGTTGGTTCTGTTCTGTGATGTTCAATAGCATTAAAGTTACAAGGATTACCAACAGGGTGCAGCACTAGCACTATTATTTCTTTTACATTTATGACAACAGCTAATTTGCAACCTGGAGGCGAGTGAGCGTAGCGAACGAGCTAACCTGAAGGCAAGTGAGCGTAGCGAACGAGCTAACCTGAAGGAAAGTGAGCGCAGCGAACGAGCTCCAACATACAGGTGAGTGAGCGTAGCGAACGAACTTCAACCAGGACGTGATTGAGCCATGCAAACGAGATCAGATAGTAAAAATAAAAGTAAGCCTACCGTTATAGGATCGACCGGCAGACACAGAGGTAATTTAACCTTTTATTGATTGTCATACCGATCCGGAACAACAAAAAACAACATAAAATGAAGCTATGTATAATAGTTTGGCCAGCATATCTTAAAATATGCAAACCAACTGCTGTTCTTTATATAAGAAGGTTTCAACTGAATATTATAAGATCCCCGTGCGTAGAACGGGTACACAGCTAGTCTGTTCTATTTTTGTGGAATGCTGTAATAATATTTTACTGGGAATAATTCGTTTTAAAAGAAATCATTCATCATGGATATAGGAAATAATTAAGATTCTATAATCGTTGCCCTATCAACCTAGGCCCTTTTCCTGAGTGTTATGAGGTTTATGTTTTTATTTATTTTTGTGTAAACCGTAATATAATCCCCCTGCCACAGCAAATCTGTAGACTGAATTTCCATTTGCCTGATTATATAATTTCACTAAAATATGTTAGAAAATTACCCTATTTTCCATATTTATTTATATTTTCCTATTTTTCTATTTGTCGGCTTGGAACTATTGTGATAGCTTTTTGTTTACAGTGCAAACCATGGATGTATGGATGTATGGATGGATGGATGGATGTTTGTGACAAGCAAACGCGAAAAATACTAAACCGACAAGGTTGAAATTTGGTATGATGATAGATGACATCCCCGATTAACATATTCTTACCTCAAAAATTCTTTCAGTCTCCGCCCCGGTGGCTCTGGCTCTGGACTTTCTCATGTTAACCTTATGAGTATTCATATTAAAAGAAATTAAAGAATTTTGTCAGCCGTTTCAACTGTACAAGTTGGTTCTATGATATTAAAAAGCATTAAAAAGTTATAAGGCTTGCCAAACAGGGTGCAGCACTATTATGTTGTTTGTTATAATGACCACAGCTAATTTGAACCAACTAGCAAAAAAAAGGTGTGGTACACAATGAGAACTTTACTTTTTCCATGGTTTAGGTACAGTGGTAGAACATCAGGACTATGGTAGATGTGTGCTACACTATAGGATACCGTATAAATTAAAAGACCATTTTTTTTAAATCGTGTCCTCTCCCATAACTGCAATAAGCATTTATACTTATATGCCAATCCCGTACGAAGGACAGGTACTCTGCTAGTAACACAATAATACAAATACAGTATACTAATACAATACTACTGTAGGTTTCCGTAGTCTGTGGCCATAGGTTCGTCTGAACTGTCAATCAATTCTGAGAAATTCACAGTTGTAAATTCTTACTAGTCTTTTTCTAAGTTCACGTTGCACTCGCAATTAGTTCGGATATTTTATCTAGGAAAGCAGGTATGCCCTAAGTCATAGCATTTGTAGGTTAAGTATAATAATAACAAACATGCTTATCGTAGGTTTGTAGGCATACTTGTTCAAGAATATGCCGTGGTAGGTTTTGTTTATAAATTGTATTTCTTAATTCTTGTCTAATGACGATATTGATTTGTATTTGTGCGAAAATTTTAATTTATTTGTCAAGGGCATGA
Organism: Macrosteles quadrilineatus; assembly: GCF_028750875.1. NCBI lineage: Eukaryota > Metazoa > Arthropoda > Insecta > Hemiptera > Cicadellidae > Macrosteles > Macrosteles quadrilineatus. The sequence goes on from NW_026542594.1 coordinate 182,741,836, forward strand.
GCGGCCCTCTAGTCTATGTATGTTACATGAAGCACAACATGAAAAAGAATAAATTAAAGGAACGTAAAAAACGGATCAGTTGCTGAAGGTCTAAATCTCGGAAGGTCTAATCAGACCTTCGACACACATTTTGTAGTTTGTATGTGGTTTGTACTTTATGCTGAGGATCCCATGAATCCTGTACAAAATAAAAAAATGTTTCATTCAAACTACAAGTTTATTACTTTTCCGAGAACCAGCCTTTATCAGGACTTCCGCTCCCACGCTAGTTGGCAACATCAACTGTGCTATATGAAAACAATAAATCTTGAGTAAATATACTGCAATGTTGAATTTTGAGGCTGTGGTGTTCCTTCGTAAACACATTCAATTATAATCTAGGAATATGTAAATTTATTGTTATAAGTTAACTTTATTGATATTCGATTTGCTACAGTACTATTAAAACCTATAACATTTTCAATTCATGTGCGTTGTATTTTAGAGTTGGGGAAACAAAAAAACCTGTGTACCACTTATTTATATGATATTCTCATTGGTTGCAATTTAAATTAAATAAATTTAAATTTTGGGTTTTTTTTTGTTGCAGTGGTGTAGCAAAACACAAACACAAAATTTATTGAAATAAAATTAAGTCAATGTTAAAAGTGAATACTATTAATAAACATATTTGCGACATAAGAACATTTAATTGAAGCCTAAAAAACAGTTCGAAAAAGGCATTCTATTCTTTATACTAGTAAAAATTAAAATGAGGGTATAAAAAATAGTTTTCAGAGATCATGTTGATCAATGTACATTCATCTAATCTTGAAAAAATAAGTATTTAAAAGGTTACTCCAAACATAATGAAGTTTATCGGTTGTTAACAAAATGTCATCATTTTTCAAACCATGTAAACCTTATAGTTTTCCAACTGTTGCCTTGTTTATTTTTTTCTTTTATGTTTTTTTTTTACTTTATGATGTTTCAATTAATGGTACAAATATTCATAGTATATATATTTCTGAACAAGAACATATACCCATGTATACAGGGTGATTGATATAAGTGTGCCAGCCGTTTTATTCGAAAACTATAAGAGATATCAAAAAAAGTTAAATGGTAAGTGCCTTGGATTTTTGATTAAAAAAATTGTTGTCAAGTCAAAAAAATTATTTTAGCCGCCATTTTTCCAATATGGCCGCCAACTTTGATTTTTCTTACGGAACACCCTGTATTTTATGATGTATTCTGGTAGAAAAATTAATTTTAAGATGATTTTATTCTTGTGATTTTTTTCATAAACCTAACCGTTTCAAATATAATAACGGTTAAAGTTTTGAAATTTCTGCATGAGAAAGAGTTTCGATGCAAGCATGCCAACTGTTTTGTTCGAAAACCATTCAAAATGTCACAACTTAAACCATTATTATCTTTGAAACGGTTAGGTTTATGAAAAAAATGACAAGAATAAAATCGTCTTAAAATTACTTTTCCTACCAGAATACATCATAAAATACAGGGTGTTCCATAAGAAAAATCAAAGTTGGCGGCCATATTGGAAAAATGGCGGCTAAAATAATTTTTTGGACTTGACTATAATTTTTTAAATAAAAAATCCAAGTCACTTACCATTTAACTTTTTTTGATATCTCTTATAGTTTTCGAATAAAACGGCTGGCACACTTATATCAATCACCCTGTATATAACTAATAAAGGTTCCATAAGCATTTTACACGAGAGAACACTGTTCGGCAAGTAGCCGGTCATCGTAACCGGTCATCATGAAGGAGCTTGGACGTCGTGCAACAGCGCTGAGCTATATTGGACGTCGTGCAACAGTCAAATATTTATTGGACGTCGTGGCACTTGGACGTCGTGCAACTGGCTGCGACTTTGGATGTCGCAAATGTTACTTTTTTACAATTCTATAGTGCACTGTTTCACGACGTCCAAGTGCCATGACGTCCAAAGCTTGTAGAAAGACTATATTTTTGGCAGTTACTGTACTTTTGGACGTCGTGGCACTTGGACGTCGTGCAACAACTCAAAAATTATGTTTTGGACGTCGTGGCACTGAAAAAATATTATTGGACGTCGTGGCACTTGGACGTCGTGCAATGCATCCATTTTTTCTCCATAGAGGCTAAACACGAATTTTATTCCCTAAAGATTAAAATGCTACTTTAGACCCGCAACGCATGCATCAATGACGACTGTTTTACTGCAATATGACAAAAACAATATAATATGAACCCTTGATGACTCCGCTCAATTTTGTGGATGCATCTGCGAACGCCACCTAGTAATATTAGTAGGATTAGTAGGATGATCCTATGGCTAAAGGTATGTTGATCTGAAAAGGGTACTATGGTGTATTATTTATTGATATATATATATATATATCCTACTAATATTATAAATGAGAAAGTTTGGATGTATGTATGTTTGTGACAAGTAAACGCGAAAAATACTAGTCGGATATTGGGCTGAAATGTGGCATCATGATAGCTCACATTCCCGATAACATATTTTCTTATCTCAAAAATCGTTTCGGGCTCCGCCCCAGTGGCTCTGCAGTTCAACATGTTAACCTTATGAGTATATTTAAAGGGAACTAAAGAATTTAGCCAGCCTTTTCAACTAAAATAGTTGGTTCTATGATATGCATTATGCAAAAGCATTAAAAATTTATAAGATTTACCAACAGGGTGCAGCACTATTATTTTTTCACCAACAAAAAACTGTGATACACAATAAGAACTGTCAAAGTAGTTTATGTTTTTAATTTCATGAATAATTTGTGATATTTTGCGAATTGTTAATAATATATTTTTTTTTGTGTAGGTGAAGTGGTAGAACATTACGGCTATGGTAGATGTGTAGCATACCAAATTTGAGGGAGCAAATTTTCTCAAACCGTGTCTTCTGATATTGCAAACGCAAAGATGGAGTATAACTGCATTTGTATTCTTATTTGCCAACCCCATACGAAGGACGGGTTGGGTACTCTGCTAGTTTTTTATAATTGTGAGTACTTATAGAAAAAAAATTATTTTATTAGTTTCATGATATGTTGCCGTTATACTGTATAAAAACATTGTAATTTTCCTTACTGACTATATGGTTCCTACAGACTTCAATTGAGTAAATCGTAAATCTGCAGAATCTACCCAGACATGCAGATTGTTGCCAAAGGTATGTGATTTATTAATTTGCTATTGATAATATTCTTTATATTGTAGTTCAACATAAATAACACCCCTTAGTGGTGTCACAGATAGAGATAACACTGAACACTGAATCATGACCGATGAGCGTGATATTTGAGTATCATGAAGAAATCATACCATAACCCAATGATGTTAGTCATGCAATACATGGAATATGTCAATAATTGACCAGTTTTAGAATTGGTGTCCAATAGTTTGTTTCATAGTGATTGTTTATTTAGTATTTTTGTTTATATTGCATATTTGATTATTTCTGTAAGTGCAAAATTAATGGCAAATATTTATCTATTGAAATAATAGGATTACAAGTTTTTCTGGGTGAATTATTTTGAAATTGTTTCTTGATCAAACGTACATCATCTGGTGCATACTGAAATTTGTATATTGCTTTGAATAATTATTTAATATTATTTATAGTTTATTTTCAATTAGTCAATTAGTGTAACAATAAAACTGTTACTGTATCGATTTTTGTAATGTATTTCATTAGAAGTTTTATGAATGATAGTGGGTATTAGCTTAGTATTTCAAAATTATTTTATTAAGACACAGAAATTCAGTCAATATCGTCTTAGCTTAATAATTGTGACTATTTCTAACAAAAGCAAATAGTCATATTTCTGAAAAATATTAAATTTCAAGTTTAGTTCTTACTGTTACTGATAATTTCTGTATTTTAAATAGTTTTTTGTAAATTTTGTAACTAACTGCTGTTTCACAGAAAGAAATATGGCTGTTATGTATACCTTCTGCAGATATTACTCTGTTCGACTGGGGACCATCATAGTGGCAATAGCTTCAATGGTAACATATCTATCTTAGAATAATTTATTTGACATTTCTAATACTTATTTTTGTGATGTACATAATCAATTGTAAACTATAATCAATATATCTGAATAATGTATTTCATTGTTTCTTTAAACATCAAACCTGGTACCTACTACTGTTTGACATTTGTTTATACTGGGTACAATGCTAAGTGTTAGTTTATTTTTGTAAAGAATCTATTTTGACAACATCGAAATTCAATAAGAAGCTGGAAATATTCACTTGGGATGCAGGTTTGCTGTAATGTGGGTGTTTCTACGGTTTACTTTTATTTTATTGTCATAGTTTTTCTACACATTGAAATTTTTTATTTTAAAACTAAAATAAATAATGCTTTTAATTTAACAGTACATTAAATAGAATTTTGCCTAAAAGTAATTTTTGTGTCAAATAATCTTTGTTAAAGGTACATAGACAACAAAAACTTAAAAGTTTGAGTTTCTTGGTAGTGGTGTGTAAATATTCTTATCATAGGAAGGTTTTTAGTGGTTTAATTTGAATGATGACTTTTGGAATAGAGTGCATTACTTTTTAAAATATAGGTGATGTAATGCCTCTTTTGCAAAAAAAAGTCCAGAATAGATTCTCAAGGGCATGGATTTCTTTTTGTGGCCTTCTTGCAACTCTTTTCATCCTACCAATTTCCCTCCCAAGCAAAGTTTTATTTACCTTTCGATCCTTGTGACCACTGACCAAACAAACCTTAGTCATGAAATTCTGATTTTTCCAGAACCATTCTGTGACACTAAAACAAGATTTGTGTAAAAGTATCCATTTTAAAACTTACTGATATAAAAAACAATCTTGTATTTTCATTTTTGTGTAGTCTTGAGTCACTTAACATATATGAGAAACAAAACTCGTATTTGTTTCTCTCACTTTGTTATATATTTTCATTTCTGAAACAAAATATATTTTACACTACTAACTGTATTATTATTATTTATCTATGATCCGGGAAGCGCGCTGTGTCTTTAGTTCTATTGAGTGGCTTACTATGATGTAATATTTATGCTAGATTTTTAAGTAAAGCTCATGGTGGGCTCTTTATTTACAGTATGAAATGAAATAAAATAAAATCAGTAATTATCTCTCTCTACTTTCTTGTAGATTCAGTCTTTACTTCTTGGCGGTGGACTTCTCATGAGTCTCAATCATGTTGACTGGACAAGCAAAACCATAGGAAACATTGTTGATTCATACAAACTGCTTTTTGCTACAGAGATCTTTGTGAGCATGGAGGAAAGTAAGTTAATATAATCCTAATTTGCAAAGTAGTAGAATGTTTCAGTCTTAAACAAAAGCATGCACTTAAATGTTACAGGCAGTTCTGATTAAAGTGGTACTCAGATTTGGTTTAAGATTCAGCCAAAAACAGATTTAGGGAGTGGTATAGCCAGACCCCTTCCTTCCTTTCCTTGGATGTGCGGAGACATTGGAAACATTCAGAGTGGGGCCCTTACTACCAATAAAGTATCCCAACAATAACCAAGAAATGTATGCTAGTTTTCTACTACCCCTCCTTTTCCTCATTCCATAATGTAAAATACATAGGCTAGACGTTTTGGGATTTTTTAATTTTTTGGGATTTTTGTGCCAAGCCTCGCACCGTTTGCACTTGCCTAAGCTGGCACTGACTATGGTCCTGAGAGGTAAATTATGGAGAATGCAAGATTTAGAAATGACTTTTTTCATAAGAAGATTGTGTGTAAGACACGAAAGAAGCTTTGAAGGAAGAATAAAGACATAAGTTAGACCTTTTTATGCACAAATTGGCATACAGATTAAATTGTAGAACCTTTGTGGTTGAAATATGTAGGTGCTTTTTACTATGTAGAAGAGTTGAAGTACAAGTTGGTAGTAAGTAAGATGAAGTTTTAAAGGGTGGCCATAAAGAGAGCAACTCCATGACAGTGTATGTAGCCTTGAAAATAAGACTACATGGTATTCTCAACTTTTTGTTACATTAACAGTTTATTATTCCAGATACCAAACTGTACCTGCAATGTGCCATAGTGTTCCTAATGCTGCACATTTATACATGTGCTTTACTTATCTATGCTGCTTTCAAGGTAAGTATAAAGAGCTTACAAATTCACTTCATTTTTGTATCAATAACACGAATCATAGATATATATGAAATGTTTAAACAATTAATTTTATAGCAACTTTTAAGATACTGTCTTTTGTCAGTATAAAGCGAAAGATTAAATCCAGTAGATGTAGACAGGCCAGTTAAAGGGAAGGTTAATTACTTGTCTCTAGTGCATTGTAAGTTACCTGAGGCCTGAGGCAGAGGTAACCTGCTCTCCAATTGGCATAGAGTAAATATGTGGTTTAAATGACAGTAATGTACACTTGAGCTTTGATAATTGTCGTACTGAGTTTTTAATAATCAATGTAGGTATAGGTATACACATCACAAGAGCTGATCTTTATCATAAAGACATCTCACTCCATTCTACAACATTTATAATCACTCTTAAAAATGTACACCTGCATGAAGTATTATTAAGCAGCTGATTGGTTTATTTCATTGCTCATCTACTGAGGAAGTCAGCTTGGTCTTCAGAAAAGTCTAGTTTTTCATACTTTGAAACTAGACCCCCAGCTGTCCGTGATCATTATGGGCTTATCTATATAATTAATACGCTACATGAAACTTTGTCGGTTAAACTCCTCCCCCATTTATCAACCGATTTTATCCATTGACGTCTCATTGGAAAGAGCGTGTCGCGTAGATTTGCAAACTGGCCTTACATTTTTGAAAGCGTCCCTTGGGCTCTGCCCCAGTGGCTTTGAAAGTTCCCATGTTATCCTTATGGAGAACATAATTGTTTACACTTTAATCAGCTGTATAATTTAATTGCTGTTATTTATTTTTCAATTCAATGAAACGCATTGAGTACATTTATTTACTATTTGAGTTTGTGTAAACATAACCCCCAAGACGGATCGTGTTTGGTGTGGTTGTATCTTAAATTTGTGTACTTATCGTTGTTTTGTGTCGCAATGACGGATCGTGTTAGCGTAATTGTAACTTAAATTTGTGCATTATCGTTGTTTTGTGTAGCTATAATTTGTTTATTTGTAGTTGTTTTTTCTTTTAAATGCCTCCAACGCAACGACAACGAAACATAGACAGGAGTCGTAATCGTGTTAACGACCGCAGCTACAGAACAGTGGCGCGTAATAGCATAGACAAATAGAATAAATATTTATTCTAATTTGTCTATGGTAATAGGCTTATAACTCATCACATTCAGCACGTGACCCTGGACAATCTCAACTACAGTATTAGGTTACAAATGCGCCCTAACACTACCCCAAAATGACTTATCGTTCTCAATTGGCCCTCTATCAATGAACTGTGTTGCCTGTACAGCGAGGCATTTTGAGAAGGAGAAAACCGGCCGGAATGCTTTAGGTTTATCAATAACGAAGTAAACATGGACAACCTTATATGGCTATAAGTCAGGAAATGTTTGTAGAAAACATTAAAAAGCAATACCAGGTTATGAAATATGATACAATATTTACAGGAAATGTCGATTACTGTTACATACATCGTGAGTATCTCCATGAGTTACACACGGGTAATCTTTAAGTTGACTCTTTTAAACTCATTGTAAATATGTCTGTTATTCGTTTTGAAATAACTCATGTAATACTTTGCAATTGCTCGAATTCGAGCAACATGTACACTAGTTCTACACTCATTTTGTACTATTTTGCCCTTGTTTCAGTGTAATGGCATGTTGAATATAATAATTACATAATAACCAGATAACCAGGTGTTCCTGATGATTGGGTTTTAAATAAATGATTCTGAAACAGCTGATCTTAGTCAGTAACAATGCTACACACATCACAGACCATCTTACACCATTCTACCCATCCTTCACTCATATTTGGGTTAAAATATGCACTTAGGTGGCGTCCCAATCTCAACGATTGATAATTGATAGTAATTGATGTAATGATTGCAGTGCAACATACCCCTGGCTTGGCCGTTCTTGGTGGTGGAGTTTGTTCGTCTTGGCTTCTTATTCTTTTTGCACATTGTTGTCATGATGTTCATCAAAGAGAATTTTCTCGACCTTGGCTTACTTATTACTCTGTGTCTTTCTGGAGGCTTTATTCTGTGTAAGTAAATAGTTTTCAACCGTATGCGTTTTCTTTTGGAAAATGGTGCAATCCAATTTTGTTGTTAGCACAACTAGTTTCGGTGTCTGTGTGACACCATCATCAGGCTGCACAAGGACAGTTTTCTTTCTTCATACGAAGAGCGTCGTATTTACACGAAAATAATAAATAAATATTTAAACACGACACAAACACGAATACGAGACATTTATGGTAACTGATCAGTTAAGAAAACAGACGACACGAACCCTGCGGAGTTTGAGTCCAGGGTTAGCGTGGCTGTTTTCTTAACTGATCAGTTACCATAAATGTCTCGTATTCGTGTTTTTGTGTTGTGTTTAAATGTTTATTTATTATTTGCGTGTAAATATGACGCTCTTCGTATGAAGAAAGAAAACTGTCCTTGTGCAGCCTGATGATGGTGTCACACAGACACCGAAACTAGTTGTGCCAACAAAAAAATTGGATTGCTTAATAGCAGGTATTTAAACCTTTCCTAATAAAATATTCACAAAGATCCAAACTATGCACTGGATGAACTGAAACTTCGTAATAAAATAGTTTCTTTAAGTATTTACAAAATCTTTTTGAAAATCTGTAAATAATTAGTCTTTTTTACATGTGATTTTAATTTCTAAATAATAGTCTAATAGCATATTACATTACTAGTCGTAAAATAGGTCGTCTCGCACGGGATTACCATACAAGCTCGGTGAAAACTCATTACAGTACAGTAGTACGTATTGAAACCCCATTTGATTAGCTGGTGGCAAACAGCTGTTTTCTAGACTAATTCCTAAATAGGCTAAGAGTAGTGGGGCGTAAAATTATTTTTAACCCATCCATTGCAAGCTCTGATATGTTAAGAGCACAAAAAGCACATAATAATTGGAAACAAATTAGTTTTAGAATTTTGAGAGCTTGTACAATAGTCATGTTCAACCCCGAACTATATTTCAATCCAATCTTCAATCTTGAATTGAAATTCAGGTTGCTAGGCAGAACCCACTAAAATGATTACTTTGTCTGTTCCAGTGGCACTCTACTACATGTGGTTTTGCGTGTTAAGTCTGTGTCAGTGTATTAGAGAGCTGAACCAAGACCCCATCAGAAGCAAGAGACCAGACAGTATGAATCTACTGGCCAATGACTTTAAACATCTGACCAGAAACGTGGACGGAAGATTCTCCATGCCACCTCTCTCTATCTCTCCGACCTACGGACTACAGCCTGTCACTAGTCTGAGACATCGAGAGTACCAGGGCAACTTGGGTTGGCCGAAACGTTAGACTAACCAACACAAGTAGACTTCTCATTCCATTGTAAATTCCATTGCAGCTGGAGACAGGAGACAACGGACACGCGACTGACTGGTTTTGCGACAACCTTCTTGGTACTTTTTTGTCAACTACTTGTCGTGAAATTCCAAGTGATCTCTGCCAGGTTGTAAATTTATACTTCATCTAATTTCCGCCCAGCGAGTGTTATTAAAAGCAAACAAAGCAACAAGATATTTCAGTAATCTTTCCAAAGGGAAACAAATTTCAAAACCAGTGTTTTTGTTCCTTTTGGTTTACAATTGTACATAAAGAGAAAACTTTAAATATTTATATTCCATTTAAATTTTAAAATTCCCCTCTTTTTGCGGAAAAGCCCTTCAAAACTCTCATCCCCCGATCAAACCCTTTCTTGATCCTAATTAGGCCTACCTAAAAAAAATCGTGGGGCTGCCCCCGCAAAAGTGCAAAGGCTCATTAATAAACCACAGACTGTCTGCTAGAAAGACCCTTCTACACTGAAAAAGAATTAACCTCAAGACCTTAACGAAATTTTTCTGTAACCCACCTTTAAATATGACACTTTACTATTATCAATGAATATTTGATAAAGAATATTGTCTATTGTCCAAAGTGCCTTTTGCTACACTCGAGAAAATTTTCTTTCATATGCAGCAGTTAAACAAATAACTAAATAATTTCATATTCATTTTATATTTCATGATACAGCTTGGAAAATGTTTCTTTTAGGTCTTGAAAGTCAATCGTGATTTATTTTTGAACGATTGAAATTGACTTAAAAATAGAGTTCATTATTCAAAATGACAATTAAACTCAAGATGTGAGTGTAAAGATACATTTTGTACGATAATTGAACTCGTGTTTGCTTTTTGTGCTTCGGTATCACAGAGATATGCTTAACCTTTAACATAGAAAACTAGCACTAAAGCTAATAACGGTATCTAATAACAACATTCAAACGTAAAACAACATTTTTATTCAATCGAACATATACAAATTTACAGGGTAGTTGGCTCATAAATGTCACAACTAGTTTAGCACTGTAACTGTTGGTGTCACAACTTCTTGAAGAAAAGACTTCCTATTACAAACCTGATGTCACTATCAACAGATTAGCCGGCTTATAAACGTCAACCCTAGTTTAGCACTGTAACTGTTGGTAGTCACAACATCTTGAAGAAAAGACTTCCTATTACAAACCTGATGAGTCACTATCATCAGATTAGTTGGCTTATAAACGTCAACCCTAGTTTAGCACTGTAACTGTTGGTAGTGACAGCTTCTTGAAGAAAAGACTTCCTATTACAAACCTGATGAGTCACTACAAACAGATTAGTTGGCTTATAAACGTCAACCCTAGTTTAGCACTGTAACTGTTGGTAGTCACAGCTTCTTGAAGAAAAGACTTCCTATTACAAACCTGATGTGTCACTATCAACAGAGTAGTTGGCTTAAACGTCAACCCTAGTTTAGCACTGTAACTGTTGGTAGTCACAGCTTCTTGAAGAAAAGACTTCCTATTACAAACCTGATGAGTCACTATCATCAGATTAGTTGGCTTATACACGTCAACCCTAGTTTAGCACTGTAACTGTTGGTAGTCACAACATCTTAAAGAAAAGACTTCCTATTACAAACCTGATGAGTCACTATCAACAGAGTAGTTGGCTTATAAATGTCACAATTGGTTTAGCACTAACTGTTGGTAGTCACAGCTTCTTGAAGAAAATACTTCCTATTACAAACCTGACGAGTCACTATCAACTGAGTCAACTGAGTCGGCTTATAAATGTCCTTGGGGGAAGGGCACCTCTCCCAAACAAATCCTCATTTTGTTATTTCGGCAATGCATGTCAGCACTAGTGAGTGGTACCGAGTATTGTAGAAATGAGACTTTCTTCTCAACTTCAATATTTCGGTCATTTGTCAGCACTAGTGTAGTCTGCTGCTGCTCTTCGGTGAAGTCTAGTAAAGCTCCTCTTTTGAGAGATTATTTATTTCTGACACACTCTGCAACAGTCACACATGGATTATAAGGAGTGATCATGACATACATAAAATTAACATTTTGTTGAAGGCTTTTTTCTTGCAGGCAGATGATCTAAAAAACAGGTAACTACAAACATTTTTTAAGTTCTTACCACTGGAAAAAAAACAAATCAAATGACCTCTTGTAAAGTTATGAATATGATTCTTTATATCAAAGGTATAATTGGGATTGGGTATTTTCTATTTTGTAAGTAAAATGTTCAACCCTACTAACCTAACAATACTCCAACTTTGAAATGTCTTATGTAAGTATAGTGACAGCTGATACTCGTTTGGGGGTTACAGCAAGGCCCCACTAGAAAAAACAGGCCATGCTGCAGCACGGGCAGCGCAACACTACGTCACAGTGGTGGATAGTTGTACTAAAATCTTACCAACAGCCAGCTTGTTTATTTACCTAAAACATATGGGAATGGTGATGGCAATGAATTTATCAATGAAATCCATCCACTAGTGTGACATCATGAATCCTGCAGCATGGCCTTGTTTTTCTAGTGGGGCCTTGGTTACAGTGTGTTATACCAGAAAACAACAACAACAACAACAACAAAGAACAAAAGACAAAGAACAAAGAAAAGAACAATTACTTGCGGTGTACATTTAGCATCATGTATCTCCTAAAAGAGTAAGTTAAGAGTGAAAATTCAAAGAGTAAATGAGTCTTGAAATCTTGTTCACATTCTGAAAAAATATCATAAAATGCATCAAAAATATTGGTTCCGTTGTTTAAAAATTTCCTCCATTATTTAAAATGGCAGCAAACTTGAAAATCGGAAATCTGTGTATTTTATGTTTTTTACTTTAGTTCAATAGATGCAATTAAAGACTTATTTACTCTAATATTAAATGCAATTTAAATATGTTACATAAAGTTAATTAATATACTAATGTTTAAAACTGAAACCATATTAATTTATTGCTGAAGATATCAAAAGTTGATGAATATTTGATGTAGGTATTTTTATTATTTATTTTTTAAATTTATATCAAAATAACTAAAATATTAGTGTTACAATTTTACAAATAATCTAAATACCTTACATGAATAAAACCCAGTTGGCAAGTCCCCTTCCAAGCTTAGCTGTCACACTCCATTCAAGGTATGGTTGGTTACCTACCACTTAGTAATAAATGTGTTATGTAATCTGTTAATTTTGTCTAAAAACTGTTTTGTGGAACCAAAATCTTACTAAAAGTTTTCAATAACAAGGTTTAAGGGAGAGAAAAACAATAGTAGACTATTGCTCAAAACATCACACCCTCTTTAAAACCAACCACTCTTAAAATCGATTGTCTATACCATTTCCACTTTTATTTGAGAAACAGTTATTTTTATTTCAGAACATCTCAATTGAATTTGAGATAAGTCAAAAAATATATTTTAGAAAAAAAACAAAATTAAGTTGAGAAGATTGAGTTGTGTTTGAGAAGGCGTCAAATTAATTTAAGCCCAGTAAATTCTACTTAAGAAATGGTTAATTGTATTCGAGAACTGAGTGATTTGATAGTGAGAAACTCAAAATTCAGCTGATTTTTATATGGATATTTTTCACAATTTTAATTGTAAACTTCTTAAATTAAAAGCCCTCATTCTGAAATGAAATTACATACCTAATAAATTCTCTAATACATTTGAATATCCTCAACTAAATTTTGCTGTTTTATCAAAATCAAGAAATTAATCTAATTTACATTTGATATTTTCCCAAATACAATATGATACTCAAATACACTGAATTAATAACTTCCCAAAAGTGGAAAAGATTTTGTGTTTAAATCACATGCATGGTCTAATCTGTTATCACAAGTAAAAATATGAAAAAAATTGTTGAACTTACTCTAATTCGAATGTGTATGGGATGGGATATCATAATCAACCCTTCTGAAAATTCTCTTGCCTTTGACAAAACTTCGCTATGAGTAGGCGAAGGTAGGCCACCGATGTAGTGTGGAGGTGAAGCAGTGACTTGGTTGTGAGGAGGCGTAAAAATATCTTCAGGCTTCTCTTGATGGCCAGCAGGAGAATGTATGGGGGATATCATGCTCCATTCTTCTGAATATTCTCTTGCCATTGATAAAACTTCGCTATGAGTAGGCAAAGGAGCAGAAGGTAAGCCACCAATGTAGTGTGGAGGTGAAGCAGTGACTAAGTTTTGAGGAGTAGAAATATCTTCAGGCTTCTGTTGATGGCCAGCAGGAGAATGTATGGGGGATATCATGCTCCATTCTTCTGAAAATTCTCTTGCCATTGATAAAACTTCGCTATGAGTAGGCGAAGGAGCAGAAGGTAAGCCACCAATGTAGAGTGGAGGTGAAGCAGTGACTTGATTGTGAGGATGCATTGGAATATCTTCAAGCTTCTTTTGATGGTCAGCTGGAGAATGTATTGGGGATATCATGCTCCATTCTTCTGAAAATTCTCTTGCCATTGATAACACTTCACTATGAGTAGGCGAAGGAGCAGAAGGTAAGCCACCAATGTAGTGTGGAGGTGAAGCAGTGACTTGATTGTGAGGATGCATTGGAATATCTTCAGGCTTCTTTTGATAACTAGTAGGAGAATGTATGGGGGATATCATGCTCCATTCTTCTGAAAATTCTCTTGCCATTGACAAAACTTCACTATGAGTAGGCAAAGGAGCAGAAGGTAAGCCACCAATGTAGTGTGGAGGTGAAGCAGTGACTTGATTGTGAGGATGCATTGGAATATCTTCAGGCTTCTTTTGATGGCCAGCTGGAGAATGTATGGGGGATATCATGCTCCATTCTTCTGAAAATTCTCTTGCCATTGATAAAACATCGCTATGAGTAGGCGAAGAAGCAGAAGGTAAGCCACCAATGTAGAGTGGAGGTGGAGCAGTGACTTGATTGTGAGGATGCATTGGAATATCTTCAGGCTTCTTTTGATAACTAGTAGGAGAATGTATGGGGGATATCATGCTCCATTCTTCTGAAAATTCTCTTGCCATTGATAAAACATCGCTATGAGTAGGCGAAGGAGCAGAAGGTAAGCCACCAATGTAGAGTGGAGGTGAAGCAGTGACTAAGTTTTGAGGAATAGAAATATCTTCAGACTTCTCTTGATGGCCAGCAGGAAAATGTATGGGGGATATCATGCTCCATTCTTCTGAAAATTCTCTTGCCATTGATAAAACATCACTATGAGTAGGCGAAGGAGCAGAAGGTAAGCCACCAATGGAGTTCATGTTACTGAGTGATCTAGGGATTTTTTCTGGATTAGGTTTATTCTGTAGTGGAGAATGGTAATCCTTAATAGATACTAGGGAATTTCTCTGTAAGAGTCACAGATGCTGATATAGAGTTATGAAAATCCTCAGTAAAAACCACATCACCCCCTGAGATTTTCCTTGGTAACTTTAATGACACATTTTTAACAGGATACCCCCACGAATCAACCGATTGTGTTCTCCTGTGTTGTTTGAAGAAAAAAGTTCCTATTACAAACCTGATGTGTCACTATCAACAAAGTAGTTGGCTTATAAATGTCTCAACTAGTTTAGCACTGTAACTGTTGGTAGTCACAGCTTCTTGAAGAAAAGACTTCCTATTACAAACCTGATGCGTCACTATCAACAGAGTAGTTGGCTTATAAATGTCTCAACTAGTTTAGCACTGTAACTGTTGATAGTCACAGCTTCTTGAAGAAAAGACGTCCTATTACAAACCTGATGCGTTACTATCAACAGAGTAGTTGGCTTATAAATGTCTCAACTAGTTTAGCACTGTAACTGTCGGTAGTCACAACTTCTTGAAGAAAAGACTTTCTATTACAAACTTGACTTGATGCGTCACTATCAACAGAGTAGTTGGCTTATAAATGTCACAACTAGTTTAGCACTGTAACTGTTGGCAGTTAACAACTTCTTTGAAGAAAAGACTTGATACTTCAAACCTTGATGTCTTACGTTTGAGGCGTAGTTGGTTTAGAAACGTCACTGTAGGTTTGATCTATTGATGGATAGATTGGCTCTCGAAACAGCAACCTGAAACAAATATTTAGGTCTGTAAAATCATGGAAGTTCCATCAAATAATGAAAAATTGATATGCACCAGTTAATTGATTTGAAATATCATTAATGAATAAGTAAAATTTATCATGACAAAATAATACGTGGGATATCCGAGGTCTTCATTAATCTCCCACATCATCGACATCGTCAGTCGTAAAGTAAATTTTCAAGTTGGCTTGATGAAATTCATACTTCTGTATTAAATAAATCCAAAAAATACCTTTGCCCAGTTTTAACTCACCTCATCAGTTCTTCTTTTATTTCAGGATTATTTCCAAATAAGTTAAAGATCTCAAAAGTCATCCCAATTTTAAAAAAGATAGGTGATAAAGATAATATAATTAATTATCAACCAAACTCACTGTTATCAATATCAAATATATCAAGCTTTTGAAAAAATTGTATGTAATCAGTTGACAGAATTTTTAGATAACAATAAACTTCTCAATCATATTCAACACGGATTTCGGGGTAAATGTCAATGACAACAGCAGCAACAGATTTTGTTATGAGATTGTGATGAGTCAGTAGATAAGGGAAACACACTTTAGGGATTTTTATGGATTTACCAAAGGCCTTTGAAATTGTTAAATATCAACGTTCTTTTCAGGTGTTATCTGGCTCAATTAATTGAGACCTTTATTTACGGACAACCTTGTAGTTCGTTGAATTTTAAATACCGTAATCAAACGTAATTTATTTGCTTGAAAACATGAAATGAAATCATTTATGGCGTAAGAGGGACACTGTCCCCTTCGTTTTACTAGATGGACATGTTTCTCTTATGAACACAAAGATAGCCGCTGCCACTGCCTCTCTTTTGGAAATCATAAGGGGTTAAATCCTTCTAGTTGTAGATAATAGTACCAAATACTACCAGCAGATTAGTATAATCCATTAGCAAATAAATACCTGATCAGGTAAGTAATATTTTGTCAAATCTTTGAAAATTTTCACAATAAGCGCCATGTGCCACCATTATACTCAAAACCGATTGTAATGATGGGTTTCAGACAAAAGTTCTGAAAATTTTAATCCTAAGCAAGATAACTCAAGTAAAAACTATCCAATTTTGTTTAATATCGCACAAACGTGTAAATCTAAGTTTTTTTATTACATAAGACGACCGCAGATTATCGGAACAAAGTTTTATGGGGTAAAACTTAGTTTTGCCTTTTGTTGACCCACATAAAATTTTACTATTTCTGTCGTAACTACATTGTGAAACTTATAAAAATAGCATATTGCTGTAATTAGTATATAGCGTTAATCACTTTTCATGTTATTAGATGGACATACTTGATGTTGAATATTTATAGAATTAGAACATCTTGCCTTGTTATTGTATTATGAATAAATGTAACGGGTTTTCCGTTGGAAATAAATGGGAGAAAATCCTCAAAAAAATTATGTTTAATATTCTCAAACTTTTATTGATGTAAAGAATTAGTAAACTGTTGTAGTTTGCTTGTTTTGGGATAGGCCTATACTATGATCAAATTTCATGCTAAGTTATTAACCTACAAAAACTGTATTAAAAGCCATAACGCATCAAACCTTGTAGTACTAGTTTAACCTAATTTAATTTAAATAAGGAATACAGTACTGTTTATCTGATACATTCGAGAAAATATTTTTGTAATCATCTAATATTCAGGGAATTGGAAATTCGCTTAGTCTGCAGGTTTGCAGAGGGGGGGGGGAGATTATACTTGTTAGCTCACAAAATTGGCTGAACAAGAGTGCAGTGACTTGACCTTGGCCTACACAAGCAGCTGATAGGCTATAATGAGGTCATGGTTCTAAGTATTATATTGTCCATGGTTCTAGCTTTGTAGCAGCTGGAGCAAACTGATGGCTGAGTTCATATATTTCCTACATAATGTAAGGTTCGGGGTAGGGGGAGATACTATTGCACCAAGAAAGTATACAAAATTCAGAAGAAACTATTGAAAAACACATGCTTCAAGTGCAGTTACTAGCACTGAGTAAAATACCCCCCACAGCAAGCCTCAGACTAATTGAATTTCCATTTGCCTGATTGTATTTACACTTAAATGTCTCCTTAAAATGTCACATTTATTCCCTTTTTAAAATAGAATTAGTTTAACAAGTAGGCCTACTTAGGTTTGCTGCAACAGGGAGAACAAAAATGGGTTTTTTATGTTAATAGTTTAGTAAGAAATGAATGTATTTTCCAAATGCAATCAAAATATGTTCATAAACAAGCAAACTACAACAGTTAACTTATTCTCCATAGAATAACATGAACATTTTAAGTTCACAATTTTTTGGAATTTTCTCCGTAACCATTTGACGCATAACGCTTCAATATACTATAAGTTATTGGTTTTTTTTTTAAGCTCTACAAAATGGTTTGGAAAGAAATAGGTAAATTTTATATTATTTAGGTCAAAAATAGGAAAACCCAATTTTGACCCCATCACGGAAATCTTCCCCAGGCCGGCATTTATAAAAGGGTAGACTGGGCATATGCCCAATGGCGCTGGTGGTTGGGAGGCACCCGCCTGCACTAGGAAAAATTGGTTTTAATCGGCCAGGATCTCAACAACTAAAAGGGTGATTTCAACTTGTAGTTGAGTGATTTTCCCGTTTTGCAAATGTAAATAAATACAACAACAAAATACTCCTTCAGATTATGCCTTGAGTAGTCAGGGTAAGGCTGGCAGCAGTGTGAACGTGAACCGAGTGCTATTTACTATCAGGGCGGGCCCCCCGGGCCCTAGAGAATGCGGAGCCCATGGCGATGTTCAATAGCAGGCCTCTCTCTCTCTTATACCTGAAATAGGGCTATTCGGGGGCCCCAAAAGGCGCAGGGCCCCAGGCACTGCCTTGTTTTCCTTTATGTAGGGCCGCCTCTGCCAATGTTATATCCTCTCAATCTCCTTTTAGGTGAAAAGAGGCTTTTAACATAAATACAGCTCATGAACAAAAAAAATGGAGGCTTCCACAACACCTTTCAGGTTACCTGTTGCCGTTTACGTTAAACGACAGGAAATATCGTATTTAAACTAATTCATCAACCACATTTTGTAAGGTGGTTTTCATCTAAGGTGTAAAAAGGTGCATATTTGACTAAATGCCATAATTAGTGTATATTCTCACAACCGTCACAACACGTTCACAACCGTCACACTGCACTCACAACCGTCACACATCAAAACTTCGATAAAATTTTAAAATTAAATTGAATTAATATTATTATTAAAACAAAAGTCTGTTCTAAGAAACTAAACCAAAAATATTATAGCTTTTAAATTCAAATAACATTGCATTTATGCCTAATATATCAAGTGAACCAACGTATTTTTCATTTAATAATCAAAATACGGTGTTGTTTTGTCTATAAAAACAAAAATTGCAGTTAAGTTTTAATATTAATCATTTGAGTGTGTCTAATTTAAGTGGAAAGAGATATTTTACTTGAAAAAATATTTATTTTTTTAGGTATTTATGCCACTCCCAAACAGACACAGTAT
This sequence comes from Macrosteles quadrilineatus, assembly GCF_028750875.1. Classification (NCBI taxonomy): domain Eukaryota; kingdom Metazoa; phylum Arthropoda; class Insecta; order Hemiptera; family Cicadellidae; genus Macrosteles; species Macrosteles quadrilineatus. Next base: position 182,760,907 of record NW_026542594.1, read on the forward strand.
ATGTTGTTCTCACTTTTGGCGGAAACACACAAGGAAAAACGCCATAAATACATTTTAAAACTTGGTCGACCTTGAGTGTTTCGGTATTTTGAAAAACACTATAAAGCAGAAGTTTTAGAATCTATTTTATTTGTATTTTACAAAACAAAACTTTATATGTTCGTTCAAGACAATCAAGATAATATAACTTCTTAAAATTACAATGGTTGCCATTATGTAACTTCAGGACTCCAAAAGGATTCCGTCTTATTTTATAAACTCCATTTGTTTAGCCACCAAGTGGCTCATGATAAAAATAGAGGAAACACTAACCTTTGAAATAATGGTTACAAGAACGTAGGATTTAATGTCCGACCAAACGTTAAACTCTTGAAGTCAGAATCACAAGTAAAAGTGAAGTGAACGTAATAGATAGGCGGCCATTGCGCAAGTGACCGCTTATTTTTATTTCTTCTTCTTCACTTCCAGCCCCACCCTAACGATTTGCGCATGCGCGTGAGAAAGCTTCCTCAATCACTCACTAGGAGCGCTACAGTCATTCTTTGAGGTTGTGGTTGTTGTAATTAATTGTATACATCGTTGTGTATACAAACCAACATTGAGTTTGAACATTCGTTTAAAGATATTGTAAATAGAGCAAGTAAACCGATTGAGTAACTGTTGACACGCCAACCTAGAAGGCTACTAACAGCAACAGCTGATTAAGATTGGTATCGCGTCGACGCCGCCGACTGCGCGCACGGCGCACAGTGGCCGCCTGAGGAACTGATCAACCAACCTTCGCGAACAGCGAAATGTTTCGGTGTTTGCTGTATTGAAGATTATGTCGGCTTTTTACATAGAGCCGTAGTGTCGCGAATCGCAATTCTAACTGTACAAAACATCGGGGTTTACTCGAGGTCATAACTGTCGGAAACGCGACCTTCAGATTTTTTCGGTGCCGGGAACAGCGAATTACGTCAGATTGTCCAAGATTTGATCACGTCATCGGATTTTCTCAAAGTGATTCGGTGAACATTAAAACTATATAAAAGATGTTAATACTTGTTGTTGGATGAGAAGTCAGTGCTAGATTGGTATTCTCTCAACTATGTGGTGTGATAGTTTTGTTTACAACAGGTTTTCCACAAACGCCATCTGAAGCTGGTATTGGTACTGCATTGTGAATACATTGTTGTTGCGGACTCACATTACGATATGTTACGCCACCGGTTTTGAGTCAAGGTCACATTACATCTGTCTCTCTTGCACCTTCTTCCGCCTTCTCGTTTTCGTTCGCATGCGCCTCCTTACACTGCGACTGCATTCGGATTATCGGTAGAGAGGGGCAGGGACTCGGAGGATGTTAATCTTATGGGAGAAACCCCAACTTTGATGGAAGATCCTGCCCAAACTAATAAAGATTTCATCAAATGAAAAACACTTTGCAAAACTATAGATCAGGGCCATTTTTTTGACACTTTAATCATCAAAATCTGTCCAAAAATGAGGGAGGAGTTCTGTTCACAAAAATCAGCTTAGCGTATTATACATATAGATAGATAGATGTTGTAGTTGGCTTGATTATGGATATATTTTAATCAAACTTGGTAGATTTATTTATTTTATACTAAGCTATTAATATTTTGATAAAAACACACTTTATTAGTTTCCCTGTAGCAGTAAACCTAGGTATTCATTAAACATAAATATTAATTTAATAGATTAATTGAACATCAATCCAGGCAAATGGTAATTCGCTTAGTCGGCAGGTTAGCTGCAGTGGGGGTATTTGATATACCATTTGACCTTTTCGTTCTCTAACCTCGAAATTGCTTTCATACAGTCTTAAGACCTCTAGCACTAGAATCTCTGTATACTGTATATGTATATAGAGTAACTCTATATACATATACAGTATATAGAGTAGGCCTTTACATTCTACAAAGTTCCGTCGCGTCTTTACACACCAGACTGATAGCATGTAATTGTTGAATTGTCAATAAATTCTCGATTCTTGATTCTATGTGGGTATTTCTATTGTTATATGTGAGTAGGTATTATAGTTTTCGATTATGTAAAACCAAGGTATATATGGCAGTTCCAGACTAAATTTTTTCACTGGAGTGAGTATGTGTGAGTGAGAGAGAGCAGTGTGTGCGCGCGCGTGTGCCTAAAGGTTGTTATATGTCAGCTCAATTGGGTTTTCAATATTCATAATTTGCATAATTAACTACTTAAAATAGTATAACAACAAATTATAACAATCATAATACACGTTAAAATGTCTGCAGTGTCTACGCAGAACAAACTACACTAAGACGCTGCATGTGGGAATGTAGGAAGTAGGACGCAAATATTTGGAAAACTGTTGCATTTAGTGACAGGTGGATGCGTCAACATCAATGTCAGTCAATTTTGATGGCGTCGGTTGGTTTACTCAAACTATGGATATAAGTGTGAATCCAGATTCCAATTATCAGTTGGTATCTGCAGCCATGTACAGCTTCAAATTGTTTGTTTTCTTCTGCACCCTCTGCGCGGTTGTACTCGCTGAAAAGGTTTGTGTGAATAAATTAAAATTATCTTTAAGGTCAACTTACCAAAATACAATTCTGTATTATTTAAAAATTCAAGTTTAATGTTTCCTACTTTGGTTTTTCTTACTTGTAAATTTATAAATATTTTTAGAATATATATTACATTTTTAGAAGCCAGTTTTTTTACTCGAAACACACGGTTTGAATGGGTTTGTTTAATGAGCCTATAGAGTGCTAATATTAAAGTTCTATATTCTATTTTTGATTTTTCATGGGCTAACCGATACTACTAGATTATGTTGTTTAAAATAAATCGCCCTTTTAAAATGCTTGAAGAAAATTTTGCTTTTTTGAAGTATTTTGCTCACATGTAGAAATTATAAATATATTTTACTTCTAAAAATTATTTTCCTAGATCTAGGATTGAACAATTATTACAATATTTATGCCTCAATATATAAAACTATACATTTCGTTTTGTGTTTTTGTGTTGTCATCCTCAAAGTAATCTCACAAAATTTTTAGTATGAGAAAAAACAAACCACGTCGAAAAGACTGAATTTTCCTCTCAATGTAAGTGTTCTTCCTTCTGAGAATTTTTCCATGGCCCAGATAACAATCACTTCCTAGTTGTGTTGTTGGGCTTATCCCAACTCCGCGCAGTGGTCAGAAATCTGTCAAAACCGACTGTCCAACTCCGCGCAGTGGTCACTTCGGATCCCTCCGGCACATGTCCAACTCCGCGCAGTGGTCAATTTTGGCTCTCACAGCCCTGACGGCTGAGAGTTGGTGTTGAACTTTGAAATTGTGTTATACCTTATGTTATGTTTATCGTTTATAGGAAAGTAAAGAGATAAGAATACCTAAAACAGGAGATGAAGCTTAAAAACCACTAATATAAGAAGTTTTAAAAAGTCCGTGAGAAAGAGTGACTGTGAATTTATACGTTCCAAATTCTACAATACTCACTCATTCATATTACTGGGCTTATGAGCTCTCTGAACTTTAGTACCAAGTTCAAAAATATTAGTTTTGTATACAACCGCAGATTGCTATAACAAATTAGCTATAATCTCTGTTTCATACAACAGTTAGCTTCACACCTCAAATTGCAAAAAAAGAGATTACAGCAAATTTGCAGTATATTGCTGTATAAAAGGTAAAATCCGTGATCGCAGCACACAAGTGTAACGTAAAGCTCATGAAATCATTAATAAAATGTATTAGCATATTAAATAATTGTGAACTGTGAATTTCAGAAACTTTCATACGTATCCACTCTTCGCACGGACTTTTTGAACTTCTTACATAGTGGTTTTTAAGTTTCACCTCCAGTTGTGAATCTATAATTTTGCTTGTATAATAAGCTAAAATATTTCTTTTACGTCTTATTAAATGGCGAATTTGACGTCTATGAAGAGGATTTTCATTGAAGCCAGACCCAGACCAACGCTTTAGCGAATTTCCCATATAGGGAATAAGTTATTACCGTAGGTATTATGGTAAGACCTGGACCCACTGATTTAATTTTTCGTTTTTATGTCCCAAAGGCCGAAAACACCATCCGTTAGAATTCATATAAAAATGTATATGTCCGTTAGCACGATAATTCGAGCAAAAATGATCCAATTTTGATTAAATTTGATATGAACGTTAAACCTACATTTATTCGAACGAGTTCACGAACCAGCACGATCGGACCATGGAAACTGGGGTTTATGGAAAAAAATCGAGTTTTCCCAATTTTGACCCTAAAAGCATACATTTTTGCAATTTCTTTTGAAAGCAATTTGTAGAGCTTAAAGACAAATAATTTAGTATATCGAAGTGTTATTATGCGCCATAATGGTTACAGAAAAAATGCCAACAAATTTTAATTTTATAATTCCCATGTTATTCTTATGGAGAATAAGTAAATTGTTGTAATTTCCTGTAAAAGGAGCGTATTTTGATTAGATTTGGATATTAGGAATGGCCACCGCGCGGAGTTGGACTTGATACTAAAAGTGACCACCGCGCGGAGTTGGGATGAACCCTTCGGGGGCCATAAAACTTTTCCTCGGATTAAATTTGACCACTGCGCGGAGTTGGGCAATCCCCGTGTTGTTTTGGTGGGTGCTGTCATCAGGGGGTGGGGTGGGGTTGAATAAACCCAAAGTCCCTCCTATTGCTGTACTTTGAATTAGGTATTCTTTAGACAGATGGTTGGTGGCCTCTTGAATTTCCCAGTCTCCAAGGGCTTCTAAAGTCAAAGGCCGATGCTGAAGTCTATCATGCAAAGCTATGAGTCAGTAAATGTGAAAATTATATAAATTTCGAGCGGCAGTCTCAGAACCAACAACAAACCCAATTATGACTGTATTACCACAGTCTGGTGCTTCCATCTGAGCCAACTTATAAACTTAGTTACGTAATTGTTTGTGGTTGTATTACATTTAAAAATTGAACATTTTTTTTAGATAATAAACAATGAAGCTGAATTCAAACCTTCGGAAATAACAGAACACCAAACAAAGATTGCATCACAAAATGGATCACCTGTAAGGACAAAAACTGTGCTGAAGGCATCAACGATAGCAAAGACACCAACCAGTGAAATAGAGGACCAGCCGGAACCCGATACACAAGGGAAAGCGAAAGCCGCAAGATGTGGTGGAGGAGGAAAAGGAGGGAAGAAAGGCTACGGCGGTTACGGGAAAAAAAGTTGGGGCAAGGGTAAATGATGAATAAATGTTGTTGCAAATACCTTCATGTTGTTTGTTGTTTCCCTCGTGGTATCAAACATTTGAGATCTCTAAAATATATTAGGCCTACATAGCTGTTGTACCCGTGCTTTGCAACGGGAAGAGGACACGAAATGCAAAATAATTAATAGTACTTACTGCACCCTGTTGCTTTTTAACTGCAACCTTATAACTGTTTAATGCTATTTAATATCATATAGAACCAACTTGTGTAGTTGAAACAGCTGACAAAGTTCTTTTATCCTACTAATATTATAAATGAGAAAGTTTGGATGTATGGATGTATGTATGGATGTATGTTTGTGACAAGTGAACGCGAAAAATACTGGCCGGATTGGGCTGAAATTTGGCATGATGATAGCTCATATTCCCGATTAACATATAGGCATATTCTTATTTCAAAAATCCTTTCGGGCTCCGCCCCAGTGGCTCTGCAGTTTCCCATGTTAACCTTATGAGAAATGGAATTATTGAATCTTAACAGCTGTTTCAATTAAACAAGTTGGTTCTATTCTATGATGTTCAATAGCATTAAAGTTACAAGGATTACCAACAGGGTGCAGCACTATTATTTCTTTTACATTTATGACAACAGCTAATTTGCAACCAAAAGGTGAGTGAGTGTAGCGAACAAACTTCAACCTGGAGGCGAGTTAGCGTAGCGAACGAGTTAACCTGAAGGCAAGTGAGCGCAGCGAACGAGCTCCAACCTAAAGGTGAGTGAGCGTAGCGAACAAACTTCAACCAGGACGTGATTGAGCCATGCGAACGAGATAATCTTGAAAATTAAGAAGTTAAACGGGGCAAAGCCCGCGGGTTACAGCTAGTCCTTCTAATAAAATGAGAAAGTTTGGATGTATGGATGTATGTTTGTGACAAGTAAACGAGAAAAATACTGGTCGGATTGAGCTGAAATTTGTTGTGATGATAGCTCATATTCCCGATTAACATATAGACGCATTCTTATCTCAAAAGTCCTTTCGGGCTCCGCCCCAGTGGCTCTAGTCTGGAGTTTCCCATGTTAATCTTATAAGTAATCATATTTCAAAGGAATTAAATAATTTCGTCAGTTGTTTCAAATCACAAGTTGGTTCTTTGATATTAAATAGTATTAAAAGTTACCAACAGGGTGCAGTACTATTAAATTTAATATAAAACTTCAGTATAGAATATTACAACAAATGTTAAGATCAAAATGTTTCTATTTTGTGTCCTCTCCCCGTTGCAAGGCATGGGTACAAGGTACAACAGCTAGTTCCTTATAAATATGATTACTCATAAGGTTAACATGGGAAACTCCAGAGCCACTGGGGCTGAGCGCGAAAGGACTTTTGAGATAAGAATGCGGCTATATGTTAATCGGGAATGTGGGCTATCATCACACCAAATTTCAGCTCGATCTGACCAGTATTTTTCGTGTTTACTTGTCACAAACATACATACATATATCCAAACTTTCTCATTTATACTATTAGTAGGAAAATGAGGTTACTAACCTGTCGTCAATCAGTCTTATACGACAATATAGCCTAGATTGTCGTGGATGGCTATAGTTTCAGGGTTAAAACCCCATTTTCAAATCTTCTCTTCGGTCGTCATATGTCAAACATATTCTCTTGCACAAGCCGTGGTCAAAATTACTTCACACATACACTTAAACACATACGAAAACATGTATAATACAAAAACATGTAGGGCCTACATGAGCGTGAGGGCGGCCAAGGACAACACCAGACTGCCTACTAAGATCGATACGAATAAGATACAAGTGGTTTGTCCTTGGCCGCTTGGCCGGCCTCACGCGCATGTACATAGAATTATATAATCGATTTAATCTATAATAGAATTAGATTATATTACTTCATCTATGTTTTAACGATAATTATCGATATTTCTTCCTATTACAATTATATTAGGCCCAATGTGTTTTTTTTTCAGTAGTAGTTTTATTATCATCAGTTATAAAAAGCAGTAAGCAAACAACAATTAACTATTTTTATTCTGTTGTATGATCAAGCCTTTCTTTGTGCCTGATCAAAGACCACAATTAAAGCAATAAAGAACAATTTAATAATATCGGCTAATATATGATTTAAAAAAAAAAAAAACAATTAACTAGAGGACCCATGCTGATCCGCAGCGTTAAAATAAATATAATATCCGAGAAATACTCAAACTTAACTGATTCAAATGAACAATAGCTCAATTCAAGCCTATAATTTACTGATTATTTTGAGTCTAAAGCATCTAAAAAAACATGAACAATACAGCTATTGATTTTTAATCATAGAAAAACTTTATGAAAAATAATTTTTATGTTGGTTGTTCACCTCGCGTTTGCTTGAAACTCGTTCGATTTGAATAACTTAAAATGAAAGCCGGTATTTCACTGAAGGTTCTTAGACCAAAATATATAGGATTATAACTGGTGAAATACATCTTAAATTGAAGTAAGAATTCAAAAATGAATCAAATTATGTATTTGGTTGAGTAATACAGTACTGTAGGTAAATATGTCGGTGCTTGATGTAAAATCTTTGAGTGCATGCCTTCAATTTGAGATTTCAATCTTGTTTAATATATAAGAAGAAGATATACATAATTATTAATTTTACAAAGGCACTAAATAAAGGATGCAAGTTGTTGCGTTATTAAATCAGGATAAGTCGATAAGTATTTACATTTCTCAACAATGTTTTAATTATATTGTTTCTACCAACATTAAATGCCTATTTTTCATTTATTTGTTTGCAGTATTGTACTAGGTACCATATAACAACAATATGTACCACAGTCAAAATAATTTCATTTTATAAAAATAATCATCACTCTACTACAAAGGTACAAAAGTCCATAGACGATTGCAGTAATAAATTATACAGCATGGATAGGGAATCTACTTTACCGACGGCCACAACAATCCTAGCGGCTAACCTGTAAACTATTCTAGTTAGCTTGTTCTCTCACAGGAAGCGCTAGTTGGTTCTTCAGCATCAGTTGGTCAGCTGAGATTGCGGAAGAAGGAGAAGAAAACAGCTCGGGTGGGGAGAAAGAGGGGAGTTTGTTTACAAAATGGCCGCGTCCACGGAACACCTGTTGAACGCAATGTCCACTCAGTCGTCCGTCAACTGTTACCGTTGTCACAGAACATTATTCGCGGTGTTAGTGTTGTAGTGCATTAGTGACGTGTTTAGTGTAAATAATGTAGTAACTGAAGTGGTTTGTTTAGTGATTGTGACTTTAATAATGCCACGGCTGAAGACCTTTCTCCAAGCGTTGACCCTTCTTGCTGCAACTGCCTACCTTTCCTTATTTTTCTACCAAAGAAATGACACTGTTGCTCCGCAGTTGTCTAAGAACGAGGTAAGATTTATATACACTTTTAGGTAGTTGTGTGAGTATTTTTATTCCTTATTCATTAACTGCATGACGTGAAAGTGGGTTATTGTACTGTAGTGTGCAACAGTGGGTTGCACCAATAGTGTGCTTTGGCGCCAAACGGTGAAATTTGAAAGTGACTAAAGTTCATTTAATCTCCAAACGCCCCTACATATTTTATATTCATTAAACCATGTTAATTATTACATCTTTCCTGATTATTAATTTAATGGCAATGTTTGTACCGACCATGTATGTTATACAATAAGTTAATTATTTATATTGTTTTGAAATGCTTTTATACTTGTTAATTCTTGCTTTTTTCAACTCTTTTTGTCAGCAATTTGTACATTTATTATCTAAACTAGTATGTAGGTACCGATGGAAGAATAAATAAATGAAAATAATTTTAGTTAAGTGAAATCTACCGGTAGGTAGATTAATGCTAATATAGGCTAATACCTAGGCCTACTTATAATAGGCTAATAAGACAACCTAGGTACCGGTAGTCTAAATAACAAATAACGAATTAACTAAATAAAACCAACCCATCCCAGATCCAACAAAGTATGATAGAAAACAAAATAACCGTAACATGATTTAACCAATAAAGACATTGCAGTTTAATTGGATTGAAATGCGTGTTAAAACACGATATATTAAACAATTTGAATTTTGTACTCTATAGACCTTTTAAAAGATTTATAGAGATAAACTGTCCCAGATAAATCTCTGTTAGCTATTGCAGATTACCCATTAATAAAATCTAAGTAGGTAGTAAATGAACCTTGGTTATCACGAAAACGGTGGTTGGTAGAGGTACAGGATGGCAAAGTAGCAAGAACAATCAAAAGTAGCCTAATTATAATTATGAAGATGGTGGCAAAAAGTCTTTGGATCGTGTCTTTAGGGTTTATGGTTTAAGCTGGCTGCGGCCTGGTAGCATTATAGCATTTTGCTATACACAACTTTAAAATGATACAATTTGCTATAGCAAATTTGCTAAAATAAAATTGAAAATGTAATGTTCAAACATGTAATATTACTGGCAAGTTTAAAAAAAAATTCCCAAAGAATACTATTTTTGAATAATACAGTTGTCTGAGATTTTGTAGCATTTTTGATCAAACAAATATTTCATCCCAGCCTATCTGCTTATCTTGGAAATAAAACAGTACCGTACCTACCTAGCTTAATTGAACTTCAAGTTTTAAAATAGAGACTTTTCCTTAAGCTTCCGTTCAAAGAGGGAGTGTTTCATAGTGTGCAACATTATTCTAATCTACGAATATAACTAACTACCTGTAGTTGTGTGTCTTGTTTTAAATATATTTTGTATTGGCACTTAATTAGATGGTTAAAATCCATGGAAAACTAATGCTCCACTGACGTTTGAAAAGTTATCGGCAAGAAATCGCTGGCCTTGATAAAACAATTGTCTTAAACTGTAAATAACCTAGACATCAATAAGAGATTGGCTAGTATAAGATCTTAAATAAACGTATGATGTTACAATAATTAATTGAGGCAATATCAATAGGCTAATAACATTGACTTTAAAGTCAATGCTAATAATGAAATACAAGTTCCGTTATTGATACCTGCAATGTAAAAAGTTTAAAAATTTAATTGATAATTCGCTGTCTGGTGTTTCTTAGAAAGTTAGATTTAATTTCAGCAATAACTTTAAAAATACTAGTTTGAAAAATATGAAAGATCAAACTAAACAAATCCTTTAACTTAGTGGATTCTTTCCTACAGGATAGTAGAGATTTTCTTTAATTAGATGTTAATTTTTATCCTTGTTTGTTAGTCATTAGAATTCTTTAATTCTGTTTCTTTAAATGACACTACTGCCGATTGAATTAATAAATAGATAAATATAGGCTTACAATGAAAAGATAAGATTTAAAATTTTCACTCCTTCAGACGTGTTGACGACACGCTAGGATGTGTTAAAGGGAAAATGGGAAAATGATGAGTGTTTAACCATAGATGAAGGGATATAATCATTGGTGTTAATTTATTCTATGGTTTAACCAACTGGTAACATGAACACTTAATAGTTTCTCCGTTCATTCTCATTTCAAAACTTAGTTGCTATATTTTATTCAACTACGGAAACCTCTGTTGTTTTCATTTTTGGAACAGTAGCACTAAAAAACGTAGGGGTGCAAAAATAACGTAGCCTTGTGAATTACACAGAACAGTGATGAGTGCAGAAAAACAATCAAACCAGATTCCAAAATAATCAAAACAATTTCTAATTTCCAACCAAACAATATGGGACTTGGCTAATTTTGGACGGGCTGAGAATCCAATTTTCAGTGCCCTTGACCCCCGGGTTCAGATTCAGGTAGCATGTCTAGCAAAGGCGGGCCAAACTATAATGGAAATACAAATTAATTCCCTCCTCCCACCCCGCCCAGTTAAAATTGGTCCTATTTCAATGCTTCCTCTAGAAACCAATTTATTATTCTTCGCTCCGCGAAAGGATGTTTTCAGCTCCTGAAGGGGTCCTTCTGTGGAATTCCTTTTGGGAATTTAATCGAATAATTTTTCACTTTTTTGTTTGTACTTTGATTAGGGGTTCGTTAATCAACTAATGATAATTTGTTGCCGTTTCGGTGGATTTGTATTGTTAGGGAATAATTAATTCCCATCACAATACTTTTTTTCATTTCAACCTTCAAAATAGTTTTCCAAGTTAATTTAGGTCACACGGTATTTTTCTCTTTTTCGTCGAGCAGCAAAATTAGGGCTACACATTAAAATGTTCTTCAAAATGGATTTGCTAAATTTTTTGTAGGGAATATTATATATTTACTACATTATTCTGTAAGTTAGAGAGTGAAAACATAAGTTATTTTAGTTAAATGTAGCCGGAATGTAAATAAAACCCATCATTTTCGTTACTATGTCTGACATTTCATCATGTCTGTGGCCATGACATCCTGTCCAGTAACAGTCAAAGAATTTATCAATTCTTCAGTATGTTTATGTTTCTGTCAATATGTCGATAATTATTAAATGTGTATTTATTTGTCGGTTTCTTCTGTTTAATTCCCGAGGGTTCCCCTTATCATTTGAATAGGTTACATTTAAAACGACCGCGAGCGAAAATCACGATCTACTTGCAAACCATTTCTAACCATGGTGTTTTAAATTTATTGTAATGTAAGAGAAAATCGTGTAATTAACAAGTATATCGGAATTCAAACTCACTTCATAATCATAACAAGCTTAAGTTTTACTTACGTGATAAGAAGTCGACTTAAAGTAGGTACTGTATATAGATTTTGAGCACATACATACAAATTATGAATTTTTATTGTTAGCATGGTCGAAAATTGATATTATCTTCTCGATATTACAGTTCTGTTGAGAGTATTTACTTTCAAATTTAACAATCGCCAGATACCTTTAAGAAAAAATCTTGTTGCAAACAATACAAAATGTTCACTATTTTTTATGTTTGGTGTTTCACCATCATCCATCAAGTTCGACATCTTTGATAATCGCCTCCAAATTGGCAAACAATCACGGGAACCTTCGAAGAAGAACTAGAGCGCCAATTTACTCAGTGCGTAATTTTCGAATGGGCAAAAACCGCGCCCAAAATGGCAAAGACGGGGCAACCGACTCGGCCGATGATCTTCCCATGAGAGTTTGCGGGAAAGATTCTCTAATTGGGGATGTGTCCTAATAAGGGTAGATTCCTGCATCGGTCGCATTCTGTGTAACTTGTGAAGAATGACGGCTTCGAAGCTATTTGATTGAGGACAAAACGACCTGTGTATTATGTAGAGTTTCATCGGGTACATTGTGTTTGTATGTAAATGTACAAGTTTGGGGTTTTATGTCTCAATCAATTGCAAATATCTTGATTCAGTTTTGTATTTTGGAAATAATCATTTGATATGTTTCTTACTTTTTGCTCGACGCGAGTGAATCACGTATAAGTTAAACGTTATGGGAAATTTACCGTACATAAAAGTTGATTGTACAACGAAATAATTTCGAAATTTTTATTGAAAGGATGTTTTATTGCAATTCAACTCCGGGGGTTTGGGGCTTGGTAACTCTTCCCTATAATTTTGCTGTGTGGATTAGCTATGCATTCTTGCTAAATGTCCTACAGCCTAGGCTAGTGGTGGGTGCAGAAACATTTTTCAATTGGTCGTGGTTAGGCGTTTGGCCCGCGTGTGGGACAGATATTAAGTTTTAAATTTTGAAGAAGGGGAAAGTTTTTTGGGTTCCTGAAACGTCGGACTTGATCTCCAAGACGATTGCGTGCGTGTGTGTGTGTCAACATTATACGTTATGACGAGTCCTGGATGTCACCAGGCAGTAATAAATGGGCGCAAACCCCGCAAATCTATTACAACAAATTTGTTGACCTAACCGAATGGCTTCTGGTATATTTTAGGAACTTTGAGGGTCGCAGTTGTAATTTGAAGGGCGTCAAAAACGTAATTTAAAGGCCAATAAAGTTACTTAGAAAAGAGTTCCTCGGGTTACCAAGGTTTACTAGTAAGGAAGGATGGGTAGTTGTGTACCATCGTCGAAGTAAAGGTTTACCTTAAGATTGGAACTATTCATAGTATGTACTCTTTCCCCTTCAATGACACCGTCGTCTCTTGCAGTTGGAGGTTGGCTGGCAGGAGAGGGCTCCTCGTAGTCTGTCCAAAGACTACCCGGAGGCGGCTGTTGACGCCGGGGGCGGCAGCACCGCCACCCCCAAGCCGCCCAACACCCGCCCTCACGATGTGTTCATCAGCGTCAAGACCACAGGCCACTACCATCATGCCCGCCTACCAGTCATCCTCAAGACGTGGTTCCAGCTAGCCAAAGATCAGGTACAGTAGGTCTATTTAACTGTGATCCCTTGTAGATTTGTTGGTACTGTTGTGTGTCTGTTGTTATAGTCGGTTGGGTGAGAGTATCTATGAAAAGTTAGGAAGTCGTTTATTCTTGAGGACGTATAGATTAAATTATTCAGCCACTTTTAGGTAGAGCCGAACGTATTTTCTGCTCGGTAGGGCAGGTGAGTTAGACTTAAGAAAAGTGTTAACTAATCTTCGGGTTATGGTCAACCTTTTGAATAAGTGAGGGTGTAGAAAGGATTGCAGGAGGCCAGGCGAGGTATAATTTAGAAAATGATCCACTAGATATTTTTTTTATGCTTGTCTAGTAGCCTACATTCGAAAACAAAAGAAAAGGATTTGCATACTCGGGTGGCTAAACAAGTAAGAAATATTTAAAACCCAACGCAAAAAAATAGGCACATTCATTTACAAACTTTCGTGTGTTCTCGAAATTCTAGTAAGTGCGATTTTGGCAAGTTCTGAATTTTTTTATCCCTGCTAGTAGATTATTAAGGTTATAGGCAAAATTCGTCAAATTCTTGACAGCCTTTGGCTACGACATGGTGGATATTTGTATGCCCTATACTCTGTATGACGAAGCCTGTCTCCTTACCGGGTCTACCCGGCGACTGGCTAATGGTTTTACAAAGCTCGGCACAGTCAGGTGTTTTACCACCTGAAATTAAAAAAGTTCAAATTCTGCAGTATTCTGTATGAACTTACCAAACCTAGAATTGCCAGAATTTCACTATGGGAGTGAATACTCTGTTATATTTTTACAAGAAAGCTATTGTAATACACGGTTGAGAAAGTTGGCATGGAAGTGACCAAGTGAGGTGAAACCGGAGCAATTTGCTACGGCGACTGACCCCTTGGCCGCCAGTACAACGAGGCTGCTATAGTGTATTGTAGGTAGGAAATCCTGTTGAAAATCCTTGTATTTACGCCATCAAATATTTTTATCAAACAGAAAGCCTTTGTAGGGTAGCTCAATCTCATGTCTTTCGGTGGATATTTTGAAGTAAAGCTTTACAGAAAATACAAGAGATAAGAGGTCACATTGAATTCTACTTTGATAGGGATTGCAGTGATATTTGGATCTTCAACAATATTTGTAAAAAATTGTCAGTCGGAAGTGTACATTTGAACAATATAGTCTGTATGATGGAACATGTCTCCCAGCTCTCCGTTTAGGTGGAGACTGACAAATCGTTTTAGATTTTGGGAGTTCTAGGACAATAAGGGTTAGGAGACAGGTTCCATCATACAGACTATAACACGGATTTGAACTGAAAGATACGTTTTTTCTGAGGTTGGCTGGATGTTGTATGATCCACAAAAAACTATTCAAATCATAGGACTTCTGTGCTGTAAATAAGGGTCGAAATTCCGCCAATAGGTTGTAGTCTAGGTTCGGAACACCAAACCTTTATACAAAACAAAAAATATATGACACATTCAAGAAGATTCAAAAATTTGTGTAGAACTCACACCAAATTACATGTTTATTGATGTCCAAAGTCTCAAGGCTGTTCTTTTACCCCGAAGAATTTACGGGGAACCTCCTCGGCGAACCACGCTGTAAACGCGTCATGAAACGCAATCAAGATGGCAGTGGATACATTTAACGAACTCATTGACAGGTGTATTCCAGGGTCCGGTTTTGGCGGGAAGTTTTACCGCCGGTTCAGCCCACCCAATCTACACGTATTATCTCCACATCGGCAACAGAAAGGCGGGTCTTGTTGATAAGTTACGACTGTGTCGGGTACACAATGTTGTTCAAAGGTTGCTCAATCTTATCTAGATTAGAATTCGTATTGGAATATCGATTTGATTTTTTTTCAGTGAGAATTAATTTGATAATATCTGTGTTGTAACATTGCGTGGTTTGATGAGATTCAAGTACGTGATAGGACTTGGTAATGATTTTTACTTTGTTGATACATTTCAGAGCAGTAAACCTACCGAAACAGCTGTTGCGCCAATTCATAGTGGAGCGTCTGTGCAGTGTTTATGTTCACACGTATTTTGTTACCATGGTAACAAGCCGGCCGGCGCGACGTTGCCATATACATCAACGCCGCCGCGGCCTTCTATTATAAAAGGCTATGGTAGTCTAGTAAAATATTTGATTTAACAGATTTGTTATGAATTAAAGACTATTAACTTAAAGATATTACAATGAACAGTTTGAAATATAACAGGCCGCATACTACATTGTGTGGTATTATGTATAAAATTGATCAAAAATAAACCTTAGTAGTTTTGTGTAGCTGGAAGTAACGTTTGCGTTCTGTTATGTTTGCTTCTAGAAAGGAAGTAATAACGGGGTTGATACAATATTAAAATTTGGCCTTCGACCAAATGCAAATCCTTATGTGGCAATAAACTATAACATACATAATATACTGTATAGGCCTACTATAGTGGATATTATAATATCCACTTTTACTGACTGATCCTACAGTTCGATAGCTTGGAGTCCTTTCTGTTTATCAGAACTGAAAGCTATGACTGTACACCACTGATTATTCAGTAAAGAAAATACTTAAAGGACCTACAAAGCAAAACAATATACAATATCGTGAATGGTACTCGCATTACATTGATCACATTACTGCTCGATTTCGAGCGATCGAAACCTCTCTATAACCTCCTATTAGGACGTGAGTGCTCTTTGAATAATTTTGGTCCCATCAGGACCTCGGTTGATTGAGACGTTATCTAGATATCACTGACAAGACGAGCAGACAACCGGTCAAGCCAGGCCAGCTAACTGTAACATGCAGCTGCGAAATGCGAACATCTGACATCGATCTCTCCGTCGATTAAATTTGTATCGAGAGTTGTTTTTGTGGGACGTCTACGTTCTGAAGCGATTCAGTGTCTGTAGTTGATGTTGAGATACCGAGTTTGTATGCTATTAATGTTTAATCATGTCTTGTATCAATGTACATTTTATGATTTAGAGTTTAGTAATCATTTTGCTTCGTGAATTTTTAGTGATGTTGGGCATGTATTCGGTTGATTTTGTTTACAAGTCTACTCGAATAACAAATGTTGTTAAAACGTTCGACGCTTCGTGTTATAGTATGTACGGTGGAGCCTGTCTTTTAGCCCTTCGCCTACTGGGGCTGGCCCTGAAATTAAACATTGGCCAGATCCCAAAAAGACGGAGGGTCAGAAGACAGGTTCCATCATACAGACTATAGAAACGTTTGTGCTGCTGTACTTAACGTGACTTGTTAACACATTCATTACTTTCCTACTCCACATTTTTATGATCATAATGACATGACCCTACAGAAATACGACAATATCACTACCTCTCGACAAACAAATAACTTCATTCAATTAAAAACTACAACAAACATAATTCTACTAGACATAAGTGATTTCGTTGTGTTGTGCAAATCATTGCATTTTACCCCTTTTTACAAAAAATAGACACTTGACAAATAATTTAATTAATCAGTAATTAGTAATTAAAAAAATACACCAACACATATTGACGCATCAAACTTTATTGCGTAACCTTAAACTTGTCACCATGAACCACATCTACACATGTTAGACAAAACATGCTGAAACGATCGAGCGTTGTTTTTGCCTTAGCGACTCCTGCCGACCCCTCGGTCTATGCTTGATGTATGTCTAGCATGTGGAAGGCCACGTGTTGCTCGTGGGAACCTAGGGAGGCCAGTGGGGCGAAGCCCGGCGCACCGCTCGGCGGCTGTCGGGCGTACGACGAGCAGCTGGTACGGAGGGTGCAACAATATGTCCGGGTGAATGGGACTTGCTATAGTGCGTATTGTTGTCAATAGAGTTTAAATCCAGTGGGTTTAAAATTTAAAGGGCCAGTTTTGTTGTAGTTTGAATCAATGAAGTTGTTTTTATGTCCTCGCCTTTTCTAGGTCTCTAGTATTTAGCCTGGAACCGTTTTACACATTTCAGGCTAAGCTTAGGGAGACTTGACATTATAATATGGATAAATTTCATCGGTGATTGGTGGGATTTGAACCGGGATCCTGGTGACCGAAGGTCCATGCTGTGTGCCAGCTCGATTTCCTCGTGGGTAAATTTGATCCATAGACGTAGTCGTTTAGTTTAAAGTAATACTACGTATCTATTGTAATGTTCCGGGTCTATTAGGTTATTTATTTGACTTAACGATGAGCTATTTTCTTCTCATACAATTTTAGGCTGGTGGGCTTAAGTACTGTATTTAGCAAAACTATAAACAAGGTTGAAAATTGTGTTAACACAGGCAATTTCAAAGTAGTTTTCCGTTAGACAAAAACATGTTGTTCTACTGGTATTTTCTTTAAATACTATCAAACCCTACAGATAAATGGTAATATTAGAATACCTCCGCCACAGCACACCTGCAGACTAAGTGAACTCCCATTGTCCTGGCAGGATTTCTACTAAAATATATCCTTAAAATTGCCAGATTCATTTCCTATTCAAATAACATTAGTTTTAATGAGTACTTAGGTTTGCTGCTACAAGGAAGATATTGTGGTGTGTTTTTATTGAAATGTTGATAGCTTAGTAATGAACAATATTGCCAAATTTGATTAAAATATATCCATAAACAAGCAAACTACAACTACATACAAATACAAACAATGTATCCTTACACCTGTACATTTTATATAGTATACAAACAACTCACTCTTTCCTCTATGTCGTCAACGTGATCTAGGCAGCATTGGCGATCTAGGTCTGGGTTGGGCATTGCCGTGTTGTTGCATTATCTTATAGTGTAATTAGTGTAATAGACATTGCTGACCTTACATTTACACCCAGATTGCGACATTACACCTTTGGCAACACAATTGCGCCGCAAGCGCTGGGAAACGCCCATGGGTTTGCCGCCAGGAGGTAAAACTATTCAAGGATCAGTTCACAAGTCATCAGCTATGAAAACACTTCGGTGAGACACTTTGACGGATCAACAGATCGCAATGTGACATTGGTGTAGTACTGTGTTGACATAAACTATTATTGTTGACATATCTGGTGTGGTAAATGTTTAAAACACCAAAATAACCATAGCAAATACTTTTTGAACTTTGAATCCTTTAAGAGTCCTTGGAGGTCATCTTGGATAATTTCAAACAGCTGATGAAGAGTTAATTTATCATCCAAAACATTTTCTTAAACACCGAAGTGATTAAAATTTAAATATGGACACTATGAGGTCATACATTGTCTTTCTAGTTTGGAATGGTTTCCAAGGGAGTCGATGGAAGCCAACGGACATCTTGGATTTGTCCGCTATAAGAGCAATGTTAATTTTAAAAAGCTGCTGAAGAGTTATTTGCCATCTCAAAATATTTTTGGAATCAAGGGAATTAAGTTATTGTTATTTAAGTATCTAGTGCACTGTGAGATTAGACATTTTCTTTGTAGATTTTTCAATTGTTTTATGAATTAAAACGTGTAGGCTATTGATCAGAAAATTTAGACTTGATTACGACCACTAGAATTAAAATTAAAATATATTTTAAAATTACTTTGTGACTTAAAACCCATGTTCACATTTATTTTTATTTTTGAAAATCCCCAATTAATAATTTCCCCAATTGTCTTAATATATACCGTTTCAGGGGTAATCCCCAGTTTCCCTTGTTCGTGTGTGACTGGTTGTGTGATGTTTGATTTATTCAAAACCACTTTGCAACTCGAAAAAGTGTTTTAATTCATCTTAAAGAATTTTAATTTCACGTTTTCTTTTGTGATATGAACTCGCAGTCCCATTGAGTGTTAAAAATATCCCGTTTCAGGATAAAAATCCCTCTAGTTACCCTGTTCGTGTGTGACTGGTTGTGTGATGTTTGGTTTATTCAAAACCACTTTGCGACTCGAAAAAGTTTTTTTCTCCGAGGAAATTAATTCACGTTTTTTTTTCACGCTAGGAGCTCCAATTTATCCCATCGAGCATTTTAACCATCCCGTTTACTGGGAAAAGTCCCACCAGTTTCCCTGTTCGTGTGTGACTGGTTGCGCGATGTTTGATTTATTCAAAACCACTTTGCAGCTCGAACAAGTTTTATTTTCATCTCCGAGGAAATTAATTCACGTTTTTTCCATGGTAGGAACTCAAATATATCCCATCGAGCATTTTAATTATCCCGTTTACGGGAAAATGTCCCTCCAGTTTCCCCGTTCGTGTGTGCGTGGTCGCGTGACGTCTGCACCGTAAACACGTCCAAAGCTTATCTGAGTACTTAACTTGCACCAGTGGTACAATAATTACAGCCTCCGACTCTTGCGGAATTTTTACACGGTCGTTAGAGAAGCCAAAGACAGTTACGTAATTAAATGTCGACTGTTGCGCACGCGAACTACTGGGTGGATTTATGAGGTAATTTCTGGTTTTCTCACTACTTTAAAGTTTTAATTTTATAATTGAGCAGTGCTGGTGGGTGTGAGAATGCTAGAGAAGATTGTGGTGCTTTAAAATAACGGTTATCATTCCACGATTGAGCATAGCAACCTAATTGTACCACTCACATAATATAGAAATGGACCTTTATAGGGTCTCACTCTTAATTCTGCGCTCTCATACAATTCTCATTCCTTTAATTTTAATTCTCATCTAGTTGTGTGACAGAACTAAATTGAAAAAGTGTATTAAAATGTGAACAGAGTAAATATAAGCTAATTTGTTTTGTCGTTATACAATTTTTACTTTCAAACCGTCTCCCTCGTAACTTTGAATGCTAGGGACAAGGAAAATAATGAAATTAGGAATGTGCAAAGTAATCATGGGTACATGGATTGTCTCAGAGCAAATCTCTAGCTTTAGTCAGGTTTTTATGATAGAAACACCGACTGTTATTTCATGTTTGCAGGTAATTTTAAAGATATTTATCGTCGTTAGATAAGTGAATTTATTGCTGTTAAGTCATTTTTCAACGTCAATTTCAGCATGTCAATGGTTACTAAGCACACCCTTACTTCTCAAAGATTTATATTTCAATTAACACCACAGCCCTTGATTTTATTTGCTCCTATATCCATCCTCGCTTCCGTACCTGTTGTACAAACAACCGAATGAAAATTTCGATTATTCGATTGTTTCATTCGATATATCGTTAGGTTAGGTTAACCTTACCTAACTAACCAAACGATATATCGAACAATCGATACATCGATCGATATTTTCATTCGGTTGTTTGTGCTAACCGATACGGAAGTCTATCACCATCCTCCACTGTCAGCGTCAGCACCCGTGGTCCAAATTTCCACACAGCACGGCGCTGGCGCTGGGCAGGTGCAGGTGGCGGCCACTCAAAAGTGCCCAGGGGCCGCACGTGTTTCAAAATGCCCAAAATGTCGCTCCCGCCTCCATGCGGGTCCAGTTATTGAGAGCACGAGCTCAGCTACTCCAACCAGTGTCTTGAGTGTTCTACATATCCCAGGCAGGTGCAACTACGTAGTTACCACCTTAATGTATTGAATATATAACACTGGTGTTTATATATTCAATGCTTAATGTTTTGAAAAGGCAAATTATACCTTTAGGTGACTCGTAGACATAATTTTGATGGTTCACGTGGCTATAACAGTTAGTTTTTTTTTTTTAATAGGGGGTTAACATTTTTCAAGACAGCAGTGAAAAGAGGTTCTGATGAATTATTAAAATATTAGTCAGTATAAATAAATTAGCTATTAAAACATTACTCCAGAAACTAACATGTGCACGTGCTTTGAACAAGAATCCTAATACATTGACTTGATGTTGATACAAATTAGATGTTAATTTACTTTTTATAAGACTTATGCGTCCGTGCTGGATGGTATTAAATATTAATATCGTGCTATTTAAAATTAATTAACCTTCAAATAAGTTAATAAGAATTGTTAATATCCAGCCTTAAAAACCCACATGCGTGATGGTTAATTTTTTGTTAGCCTTATGATGACCGGTGTTTCTAGTCGTATTCGACCACCATTTGGAACATATTTTAGAAAAAAATCCGTCTTAAAATTGTTTATAGGATACGTGTGCATTTACCGAATAATGTTGGAAGAGGAAGACGTATTTTATTCTACTGTACCATATTTAAATTGTAAAACGTTGCTATTTAATTTTTTTTGTAAAGCGAATCCTGTCAATAATTTTA
Source organism: Macrosteles quadrilineatus (assembly GCF_028750875.1). Classification (NCBI taxonomy): domain Eukaryota; kingdom Metazoa; phylum Arthropoda; class Insecta; order Hemiptera; family Cicadellidae; genus Macrosteles; species Macrosteles quadrilineatus. Next base: position 182,782,557 of record NW_026542594.1, read on the forward strand.
AAGAATTCTAATTTGTTTAACAGACTTCGCCCTGCAATCAAGTTAAAATATCCTTCAAGAATGTAAGATTATATTTTTCCCCACTAGTTTCAAGATAGAAACTTAATGTTTACAAAGTTAAAAGTCTGGCTATCAAGTAAATCTATTCTTTCAGGAATTAAAGATTGTATATACACTATTAGGAATATAAGAGATTTGTTTTCGTCTTCCATTTAAATACGCCTTCAAGTCGGGTCTAAAAGCTAATTTAAACTCTACACAGTTCATTGTGCTACACTGATAAAATATACATCAACATTATCATATCGAACCTATTAACAATTCACCTATACGGCTACTTCAGAGTTTTAAATACCCCCTGCAAGGGGCGGTTTGTGGTTTACCCGCAGGCACCGAGCCATGGGGGCGGAGTCCTACAGACAGCCCGCATGTCTCGCACCCCGCCTGGTCGTGGACCTCCGGGGTGTATCGGGTGTCAGGGTGTACCGCAATCCTTCAGGTCGACGAGCAAGCCATAGCGAAATGCGATATTATATTGCATACACAATAGACTGTTTCGTGGGATGAGATTTAGGGAGTGTTTCGTAATTCAAAATCGCAATCACGCAAAAAAAGAAATAGAAGTGCAAGAAAAATAATTTGTTTTATGTCACACAATGTCAAAAGTATAATTTAACTGATCTAAAGAAACTTTTAAGATAATGAGAAAGAAGCGATCAAATGATTGTCGCTGGTGCACTTAGTCCAAAGTTACAGTTGGCGAAAAAAATCATCTTTTCAAAAGAAGGTAGCCTTCCTCAACGCGCGCTTTTAATTAAATTATTTTTGGCGTACTTAAAATAGTGCTAATATGCAAAAATTCATGATGCAGATTAATGCTCCTTGCTGACTGCACAAAAAGTATTTTACAATAATATTAAATCAATCACATAAATAGATTTTAGAAACGGAAAAGAGCTTGTTCGCCAATAACAAAACCATGTTTATCAAAATATAAACACAAATTGATCCTGGCTAATAAAACAACAGATTTTTTCAGTAACAAAACTAAACATATCATCTCACACCATTCTACACGCATCCTTTAAAAAACGCACCTAAGTGGCGTCCCATCTCAATAATTGATTGATTGGCATTGATGATGATGGTTATCAAAACTTTTTTTCTTCGAAAATATTAAGGATTTTTATGTGTCCTTAACAATTAACTAAACATATCCTTATTTGCTCTAATGTTAACTCCGATAATCCCACTCCCTACACCACGCCTAAGCCCTGTCCTGTGGGATAGGCCCTGGAGTGATAAGAGGTTATCAGCTATCAATTCCAGACTTTGTATCTGGTCTGTCGCTGGAACATTTGATGATAAGGAACACAAACTACTTAAAAGATCTACGTTTTTATGACTGTATATCTAAAGGGCTGTCTGTTTTGGGGCATCAATGAAAATACTTGTTGTTATATATTGACTTAACATTTAACTATAGTATCTGAATCATCTCTATACAAATTGTAAATCCTGAAGTTTGGATGTGTTGGTTTTTGAACGCAGTCAATAAACGAAATAATTTCCAGTTATAATAAAGTATCGTTTAGCATTGGTGGAGTGAGTTTTCCAAAGTATAAATGGTTTCTTCGTTGAAGTTCATCTTTTGAACTAAATAAATTGATCTTACATGTCAACGTGAACTTTTCATTAGTACTGTCCACAAATCATCACATTGAACTTGGAATTCACATTTTTGTGATTTTTCCACTTTGATGTGAAAGATATAGTTTTGCCAGATTTCTTATCGTCCTAAAGTACAATATATTTTAAGATCTCGATCATCTTAAGATTTTATGCAGTTGGACGGATTACTAACACAATTCTAATTGAGTTAAGTTACGAGAGGCAACCAGTGTACGTAGTTCTGTATCGTTAAATGACAATCGTAACATTAAATAATGTACTTAGGTTTTTTTTTAAAGTTTGGGACATTTGGGGCATTTCCATTAGTGTACGAGCGCGTTTCGGCATTAACAGTCCATCCCAGCTTTTACAGTAGTTTAATTCATTTTGGAGATAATAGTTGGCCCAATAGTGTCGACATTGAAATTAAATTAAAAATCCTCATTCAGGTGAACTTAGGACCTCGGTCCTTTCTTACAGTTAAACTCTAAAAAAAATAACAAAAACATGAAATTAGCAAAAGAAAAAAACAAAGTTTGTAATATATGAATGACATGACAAATTGAATCAAACCATTAAAAATATCACCCCAAATGCAACATGCTTTAGACTTCCTCTCTAAAACTCTAGTAGAGCAAATACCCGTGAGAACTTAGTTAAAGCAATTAATCATTTTCCAATTTTTTTTACCCAGATCCAAAAACACTCCCCACCGAATGTTTTGCGGCTTCCGCTACTGGTTACATCACTCGTCACAGCACATGGCCAAACATGTGGTTTAGTATCCCACGACCAAACTTGAACCCTTTACGCGTGTTTTGTGTCTTGACAGCTAAGACATCCCATGTGTTACAAGTTGTGCGAGTTCAGGTATACAGTTTGTAACCTCAGCAACAAAATTTTACACTACCGATATTTTTACAAGATTTTTTGTTTTGATGTCTACTCCGGTGAAATTTTTTACATGAAAAATTGCAAAGGAAAGTACGTTTTATGGAAGGTTCACACTTATTTTATGTTGTTCAAACATAACATAAAAACTCCACATATTAACACCACATCATGAACACACACACACCATTAACACACCATCACCAACAATGAACTTCAAACAAAGTGTTATTTTATGTCTTTGATGTGCCGGGAATCGAACCCGTCCCTCCTGTACCGAAGTCCGTGAAGCTCACTAGAGACTACCAACACTCACACGCAATGGTTTAATTTACTATTGTTTATTAATTAATTCAGTGATACCCGAAAACAATCCGAACATCTGTAGCTGAGAAAAATTATTTTTAATCATGTATTGCTACTCTACCTTTAAACAGGTGAAGCAATTCTGTAACTTCATTGTCTTTAAAAATCATTATCAATTTTCATTTGGAACTAGCTGTTTGCCCGTTCTACGTGCGGGAATCTTGTAGTTAGTTGAAACCTTATATTCAGAACAGGAGTTGGTTTGCATATTTAGTGTGAATTTTTCCAAATATGCTGGCAAAACTATGACTGTATAGGAATACATATAAACCTTCGCAAATACAATATCTGACAGTTTCAAAGCCAAAACGAATGCTTCGCAATTAAATTTCACCCGTTCGTGTTAGTCCATATTTTACATCTAATGATAAAAGGAATTGCTTTATAGATATATGAGGCATAGCCCTAATAAGGTAGGCCTGTAATTGAAAGTTACTTTTCACACTGGTTAAAAGTAGTTAAAATACTACCTCAACCTCACTACTGCACACTTTATTCGGGTTGAAATTTTCATTAACAAAGGTGCTCTTGTCTTTTCCACGAAACACTGAGGAATACAAACAAACATAACAATATTTATTTTCTAGCTACCTTCGTTGTAGTAATCATCTTTCTTATGATTTCACGTGGAATAGTTAAAAAGATCAGTTAAATTTTCTATTCCTATACCATAGTTTAAATTTATTTCTCAGTACAGCTACTTAGTTGAGAAATTACATACCTATTTCTTTGCGATACACCTATAAATAACAGAACTTACGTGTTACAAGAACAAACCTTAGAGCCACTATTTTTTATTTTTCTGTTTTAGTCACATAAACTTATGTTCGTTTAGGTTATGTTATGTTAAACATGCTACATATAGTTTATCATACTAACATCGTTATTTAACCTATTTAAGTTCCCCAAGATTATGCACACCAAATTTTAAACAAATAATGTAATCTACCAAAATATCCCATTCAGATTTATTTTCCAATCGTTTACATAAACACCTCAATTTGTATGCACCACTTCCCGATGATCGAAAATCGACGACGCCCTGTTAGATCATACAGACAAAAGGACGTAGGCGCCTAGGGGGGCGGTGGAAGGGGGGAGTTCAAAATCAGTTTAATAATCGTTGACCTCGCGCATTAAAGCACTAATTGTGTTGAACTGAGTCATTGCTGACCTCTGGGGTAATTAATGAGGTTCAAGAGGTTTAATGTGGCCTCGCCTACATACAGCAAGCCTATGTAAGCGCTGGAGACAAATGATTTAATTTGTACCAATTGTATTGATTTGACAAATTGATTAGCTACAAATGGACAAGTTTGTGACAAATTATTTTTACAGGTGAACAAATTTTTATTCTGTGGGGTTTACTGAGTAGTGCGTTGTAGCATTGACTAGGGAATAATGCTGGTTGTGATAGTAACTACAGAATATGTTGATATTGGTTTTTTAATACCTATTTATGAGCTCTTTGCTTGTAGCTTGTAGGATTGCGAATAGTTTTTATGCGATTCATCTAGTTTTTTTTTTATTTTCTGAATTTAATATTTTATTTATAGTGAAACATGACTGTTTGGTAAAACAGAAAGTACTAACATTTCTAACACAAATCAAGAATATGAAGATTTTTCAAAAGCTCCCTTTACATGTTGTAGCATATATATTTTTAGAAAATAAAGAGTGTCGATTTTTTGACTAAGCTTATAACTTGCCTTGGGTAAAAGAGCAAAAATTAACTGTACTACTCGAACAATTGGACATCTACTTAGAATGTGAGTTTTCGGTTTTATTCTGTTACTACAGACATTATTTTTATTTTTGCACCCGTTGCGTCAGCTGTTTAGCAAACTGTTCATTCTTTTTGTGCACCTGTCACAGTTTTGAACATGAAGTGCTGAAGTGGCTTCAACTACTGTCACTACTCACTGCAGCTAGGCACAGGTGCACATTTTGAACAAGAGTGTACTTTGATAGAAATTCATGTACATTTACACTGTAGACACCACGTAGAGTTCCCAACAACACATCCTCGAAATCATTGCAATATTCTACGTGTAGTATTTCTATTGATGTACATGTAGGGTCTACTTGTAGATTATTTTTTCTCTACCTACCACCAAGTGATCAAATATCCACTGTAGTACCCTAGCACTACTGGTGGTAGTTGCGCTCGTGCTTACATTATGTTTTGCTCTGCCTACCACCAAGTTATCAAATATTCACTATAGTGTCCTAACACTACTGGTGGTGGTTGCGCTGTAATTTTAAATTATTTTTCCTCTACTTTCCACCAAGTGATCAAATATCCCCTATAGTGGCCCAGCACCACTGGTGGTGGTTGCGCTGTACTTTACATTATGTTTGCTCTACCTACCACCAAGTTATCAAATATCCCCTATAGTGGCCCAGCACCACTGGTGGTGGTTGTGATGTACTTTTACATTATTTTTCCTCTACTTTCCACCAAGTTATCAAATATCCACTATAGTGGCCTAGCACTACTGGTGGTGGTTGTGATGTACTTTTACATTATTTTCCTCTACTTTCCACCAAGTTATCAAATATCCACTATAGTGGTAGTGGCCTAGCTCCACTGGTGGTAGTCGCGCTCGATTCCAACACTATGCTATGCTGTTGCCATGGACGTCGCATAACTAATGCTCACATTGTTCCGTTTTGTTCCAGATATGGTTCTTCACCGATACGGACGATGCTGAGTTCCAACAAAAAACCAGTGAGTACACAAACACAATAACATAGCTGCCATGGAGTAAGTTTAGTCACAATCTCACGGTGGTATAGAGTACACTGTAAATACTGTGGATTTGTACTGCTTCAGAAAAAATACTCTGGACTTTTTTATATAGCTAGAATATGTACACTGGACTAAAAGTAAAAGTAGAGGTAGCACTGGTACGTAAACTATCCTAGAAAATCCTAGACATCAGCTCATTGGCGGCTGTATGTACAGGGTGAATAAAAAGTCAAGACCATCTAATATTTTTCCATCTATTTTTTTCATTTTTTTCATCATATATTTTTCTAAGTACTGTAAATGTACATAGATATCCTTTTGGTGGTCGTATAATCTTAGCAGGAAGTTTATTTGATTTAGAGATTAAAATTATGAGTGTCCCCCAAAAATGGGGGATTTTTGGGGGCAACTCAAAAATTTTAAATGTAAAAGGGGGTTTACATTACAAGTGACACAAAAACTTAAAGAATGGTGAAACCAGAGTTCGTTATCTTATCTCTATCTAAAATGGTAGCTCGTAAAATTTATTGAAGTCTACACAATAAAAAGATAAGAAAATTAATGTAATGGTAATATTGGCTAACATTTTAGATAGAGAAGAGATAACGAACTCTGGTTTTCATCATTCTTTAAGTTTTTGTAGACTCTTCAAAATGAGGTGTCACTTGAAGGGGGTTTACATAAAAAAAATTGGTTTGCCCCAAAAATCTTTTGGGGGACACTCACAATCTTTATCTCTAATTATCAAATGAAACTTCCTGTTAAGGTTGTACGACCACCAAAAGGATATCTGTATATTTACCTATAATTAGATGGGGAGGGTCTTGACTTTTTATTCGCCCTGATGTTGGATATAATACCACAATCCCCCAATCCCCCATTCTCCTAGTTCAGATTGGTTCAAATTTACTACGCAGGGGATGTACTAAGTACTTAATCAAAAGCAAACTTCAAAATCTATCAGGTTTTCAACACAGCAATACTTTTCCCATTGATTAACCGTCTAAGTTTGTAAAAAACTGAGAAAGTTGGCTGATGACAAGAAATCCGATTGGACGATTTTCTAATTAACTTATTACTGTCGCGTCTCACGGCACAAAAACCGGGCGACCTGGATTGTAGATTGCAGCAAAACATGACATAATGATGATGTTGCGTGGTTCAATGACCGACGAACACAAATGTTGATTACTGTTGCTTGGGTTTAATCTGCGCAGTGGGTTGTCCTTTCCTGATGCTTTTGGGAGATACAGTAGGCCTAAATAATATGTAGCACATAGATTAACAATTATTTTGTGTGTACAGTCAGAAAGACAATATGATGTTTAAATGACGGGACGGTTTATAAATAATAGTGTAGAAGAGAAATGGGTTTTACAGCTTATATATTTTAAAATGTTAATTTAAGCTGGCTTAATGATATGGTTTTAGCCATTTTATTCTGCCAACCGTGCTTCTTTTGCATCAGGTAATCTACAAACGTGACAGGATCAAGTATAACAATACAGTAATACAATATATATCTATATAAATAAAATTAGAGTTTTGTTTGTACATTGTTCAGAATTATATATTTTTACGTTTTATCACACAATATAGAACCTAAAGGAAGAAGCCGAAACTAGTCTTATTTCTGTGTGTCTGTCTGTCTGTCACGGCCAAAGAGACATTTTACGCGGACTTCTTCTGAAAAACGAAATTATCTATCAAGATCCAAATCGTTTTAATGTATTCACTGGATTGGCGAGAGTGTCTTTAGCCATTAAAATATGGCCTTACTAACTACTTTGTAAATAAAATTACGGAGTTCAAAACCCCGATTCTGTGCGGTTTTTGTCAAGTTTTCTTTTTTTTTGTCAATGTTTATCACAAAAGTATAACAGTTATAACAAGTATAACGATAATACAACATGTTTTATAATTGGCATTGGTTTCTACAAATGGACTTGTCACATCTTCAAAAATTTGTGAATACTTTTTCATGTGTACGTACGTTAAGTCAAGAAGTTGTTGAAGTTGGTTAAAATTGTAAGGTAAAGTACCTCTTATTTGAGATTACATTTTACATATTGTGCTTTGGTTTTGGCCTATGTTTATTATAATAGAGGACAAGCTTGAATCGAGATATACATTACTCTACCATAAATAGTTGTTATGTTAGCATTATAAATCCATGCGGTAATATGTTTGATCTATGTGTTTTTGTTGAATTGAACACACATATTTTACAACGGACGGTTTGTAAAGCCACTCTCACGCATTGTGACATAATTCTGAAACACCTCAATGCATTTTATTTTGCTATATCAATGCCCCCCTGCCAAAGAGTCGTGGTAGAATGGGTGACGTTCTGGTAGCGTAAACAAACAACACACTTATCTCAAAGATAAGCGAACCGCAACCAACTACAGCAATGCATTAGTCAGGGTGCGTTGTTTTGACAACAAAGGGGAATATCTATCCCACGTTGATTGGAAATTCCCGCTTTATCCCTGAGCTAGGCGTGGAATTCCCCGTTTTCCCTAATTACCGTAATGTTTGCACCTACATTCTCTAGTTTTGTCCGAATTCTTGCATTAAACCTTCGTTGTTTAACTTGTATGGCTGTTCGTTGAGGAAAATATCGACTCAAAAAGAATGGAATAAAAGCTTGAGTTGGGTTTCAAACCAACTTTAAAACCTTTTGGCGAATGACAGGAATTGAACATGGTCCTTGTAGAAGAGGCGTGCCTAAAATAATTTAACTAAAGTATGCTTTGTCGTAATTGAAGATATCCAAGGAGACAGTTATCCACGATTAAGAGCTCTATTTTATTTTGAATTGAATAGATTAACCTAAAGACAAAAAATAGCCAAACCGGCAAATATAACCTATAAGAGCCTTACGAAATTAAATTACCATTAGGTATTTGCTATATTTGCACAGAGGCCTACAAAAATGATAACAACTCAAACTACCAGAATCGTGTCTTCAAATAATAATATTTGTTTAAGTCAAACAATCTAATCGATAATTGTAAAAATTGATGTACTGTAAGCCAGTTTTATCCCTCGCCGTGCCCATGTTGTCCCGCAACAGCCCAAAGTATCCCACAATTGATCTGATAATCCCACCATGCTCCCACCGCGCTCACATTTGGGTGTATTTTGTATAGTATATTGTGGTGGCGGTGACGTGTGGAGTGTGGAACAGCACCGTCAGACCGGAACACTGGAACAGGACCGGAAGTGACTAGTAGCGCTGCAGGTGCGCAATTAAATCGCTACAACGCTATAACGTGGGAACGTAGTCGCTATCTCCATTATCTTGACGAATATTGTGCTTCTACGTAGCAACGTAGCCGGCGTACTTCCTGTCTTAGGACGTCTTTGTTGTCGGAACTGGGTCTAGATGTGGGTTCTTCATGTAATTGGGCATTTTTGAGTTTGAAGCGCCGAAGGATATGAAACACAGGGTCTTCAGAAAGTCCAAACTGCGATCAAAGATTTTTGATTGATGGAGTGCTACCATTAGTTACATTTTACCTTTGACTATTAATACAACTAGACATTCCATCCCTCCCCATAATTGTCTAGTTGACGCGAGCTACCGATTGTGCTGATGTAAATTACTAATTTCTGTCGAATTCACGAACTTTTATACAGAGTCAAGCTGATGGAACGACTTATTGTGAGTTGTAGCAACTGTTATGACCCATAAACTATGCCAAAGGTAGAAAATATAACTTTTGACACCAGCGCACTTTATGTCTACTTCAGTATCAAATAGTCAATAATTTTACACAACAGCAACCTATGTTTACCATTTACGTTTGTCGGCTTTTGCGATTTTCTTTATTATAGTTCCAATATTTTAATTTAAAAATAAAACCTACGAAGGTAATATTAATTCAAACAAATCTTTATTTTTTCAATTCTTCTTTGTGCATATACATGGACACTTGATTAATATAGTTGAAATATGCTTGTGACATTGCTATTACCATGGATCAAACATACTCCCTTAGTAGATTTCTTAACATTATGGAACAGCTGAAGACAATGTTATTGTTTGTTCCGTCCGGTGCAATGTAGAGATCGTGTTTTGATTGCAATTTGTTTCTTGTTATTTATTTCAGTCATTTAAAATCTCGTTTAACGAAATAAAACGATCTAATCTTAAACAATAACTCGTCCCCTAGTTGTATAACGAAACAGCACAAACCCTTAAAACAAACCCTTAACGAAATTACCCTTAAAACAATAGAAAGAAAATGTTGTCGACACCCTAGCCCTGGTCGACACTAGCGATCAGTGTCGCCGGACATGAACTAGACACGAAAACGAGCTTCAAAATTTACAACGAAATGAGAAGCCTACTTGTGTTGAGTCTACTATTACTGGTTCAATGACAAAATAACTTAACATTTTATTACGTCAACTTTGTTATGTACAATCATTTATTATTTCCGTATTGGACATTTAACAAACATTACGTCATTGCTCTACGTAGAAACAGATTTTCCAATTTCCGTCCAAATTCCATTTTTGAGTAGGCGGATTCTCACTAAGTCATTAACATTTATATTGCCACGAAATTGCCTAATTTAAGTTAGGAGTTGTAGAGCTATGGGGCTCCTTGGGCAGGGCCCTGTTTTTGTCGGTATTTCGGACAGGAACGCAATAAATTGTAGACCAACCCTACAAGACAAATAGGTCTAACAGCATTAGAAGGAGCTTAGTATATTGCCGCCCTTTATCAAGGGACGGTTTTTGTGTCGGTTCGTGCTGAGGTGATTTCAAGCTTTGTTTGGGCGGAAAGTTAATAAATTGGTGGTAATTTAGTTTATAAGATGTTAAATTGGTTGAGGGGGTTTCCGTCGTGTTATTAAGATAGGGAATAATTAAATCGTATAAGATTGTAGGAAATTGAATCCAAAGAACATTGGTACTTTCATAGATGCAAGATTTTTGTTAACGCAAATGAGGTAAATTAAAAGTTAGTACTGCGAGATACTGTTTATCGACAAAAACAACTTATGTTGGTATTCCTGTTTCTTTACTTCATTATCGATCAGCTGGTATGCATTGTTCCATAGTTATCTATAAGGTTTGGTACTATTGGGAATTTATTTTAAATAAGACACAATATGGTGTTTCGCCAAACTCAAAGTGTTAGAAGAGTAAGTTAGTAAATCATTGGTTTTATGTCAAGAAAGGTTGGAAATCAAGTTTCTTGGCGTGATTACAGTATTGTACATAGTAAATAAACGAAAATTTAAGGAAACCGGATCCAAATTAAACAAAAAAACGTAGAACGTACAACACATACTCTATTATAGCTTGTGAAAACACCATGTTGGGTCTTACTTGCAATATATTCCAGAAACACTAACAATAGAGAGAGTATGCAGCAGATAACTAACAGCAGAGAAATATGCAACAATACATATCAGCTGATCGACAATGAAGTAAAAAATCAGGGATACCAACATATAAGGTTGTTTTGTCGTTTAACATTGTATCACAGTAATGTAATATATGAGTTGCGTAAAAAACGCCCTATTTCTTGAAATCCAAAGGACATTTACTGTTTGTGACTTACACCTACTGAAGGCTCTATTCTTCCAGTGGAAGTGTTGCAATGGTTATTCATCGTGACAAAAGTCGACTTTTTGCGAAAAAAATTTATACAGTATTTGAATCGAAACAAATTAGTTAGGCTATTCGATATGAGGGTTTAGGATTATGACACATTAGGGTGTGATGAAGTGGCTTATCATATTCAATGCTGTCGGTATTAAACCATATAGTCAGGAAATGAGAGATTTTTTTGGGGTTGGGAATTAGTGTCTGTGGTCGCGGTACAATTATTTCGGAACGTCGTCTTCGTCGACATGGCGCGGCGGTAGGACCACAGAAAACAGACAGACAATATCTTTATTTCTGTTCCTCATACCAAACAAAATATTAAACAATTCGTTGGGATTTGGTAGTGACAAAGAATGAAACTAGAATAGTATATTTCCTCTCTTGTTCGTAAAGTAACTTTTTTCGACACGAGCTCAAGTTTAAGGAAAATGAGCTTAGGATCTTCTTAGATTTAACGTAAACAAATTTTAATCCAGTCGACAACAAAGCAACAATGATCTCCAATCGATTTCAAACAATCTATACAATCGATTGCTTACAATGGAAGTAAACAAATTCATAAACAGTATTCATTACGTCATCGACTCCAGCTGATTTTTACTCCTATGCAAAAATGAGCTACTTCAATCCAGCAAAACACGTTTTGAAACTGTTTTGTGCAGTATGACGAAACAAATATTTATTGTAAAAACTGGTAGTTTGCTTATTGTTAATTTAAACATTTTGTTTCAGATGGTCACATGGTCAACACAAATTGCTCATCGTCGCATAATAGGTAAGGAACTATGCACTTTAAAGTTTAATTTAGACATTCTCAATAACACTTTCAATTGTGTGTATGGTTAAGATAAAATAGTATTTTTATTCCTTAAAATTTGTATTTAATCAAACAAATAATTACATCCTTATTATTTCTATTATTTGTTAAATTCTTTACACACAAATTTACACACATATACCTGTGACTGATAATAAAAACTAGTTATTATTTGTCTGCTATAAGACTTTTGATAATAACGTGTTACCATTTTAAATATTATCTTTACTGAATTTAAAATTCATAAATACATTAAATACTTAAACAAAACTTGAAACTGAAATAATAAAAACAATTGCTTTAATAAAAAAATGTATTAAGTGTTTTCTTTTTATTCTAGGAAAGCGTTGTGCTGCAAGATGTCGGTGGAATTCGACAGCTTTCTAAACAGTGACAAAAAGTAAGTTTTAATATTTTGACTTTTGAAAACAGTTTTATGGTCACGTTTTACAATTGTACAGTTATCGTTGTTTGTTTTTTTGGTGATTTGGTTAATTCATCGCATCAGGCACAAAATTACTAATTAAACAACGACTACCGGTATTTCTATATTTCTTGATCTGTGGAAAAAAGTGTTACTACACAAAACCTTTTTAACCAGTTCTAAAAGTCAGAAATAGGCCCAAGTCCCAAGTCCGATCCCCAGACATCAATGTTTCGACCAATGGTCACGCGGACACCTCTGACCCTCCAGTTAACATGGAGGATGGAAGTCCAGGGTGAGAGGTCACTAGGGGTAATCTGAGCTGGGGACTCCGCCCCGCTGGCCACCTGACGGGCCTACCACCTGTCTGCCGCGCAGCACCTGCCTTCCAAAATAGGACAACACCCACACAGTGGAGATTGGGGCTTCCACTAGACACAACGATACGTCCTTACCTCGCTGAAAATGCTAGTTAGTTTAAACTAGCTTTGCTCGTGCTTTACATTGGAGTGTATGCGCTATAGTCCTTCAAGTGGTAACACTTTTTCTAAATTGTTGTTATGTCCCACCTTTACATCCTAGTACCATTTTCATAGTCAATGCTAGTACGCTAAACTCTAGCCCAGAACTGTTACTCATTACTTCAGGCTAGTCCTAGGTCATAAAGGGTCGCGGCACAGACTATAGAGTAAACATTACAGTATTCTATAGTCTGTTATCGCAGCGATTTGATCCCAGGACTTCTGGGACCAAAGTCCCGTGCTCTACCACTATGCCAGCTATATAAAGGGTGTTTCGAAACTCTCCAGAAACTCCGTGGTTATGTTCCTTAGGTCAAAACAAACAAAAACATAGCGTGTAAACATATGCCCTATCTCGCTTCGTTTTCCGTCTGTCGGTGTGTATGTATTTTTTACATAACTTAGTTTATATGATTTACAAGATAGCACTCATCCTACACTCATCTCCATTAATACTTGGCTTAAAATACCTACTTTGTATGGTCGCCACTTCAATCGACAAAAAAAGTATTTAACTATTTTTGAAAACATTGTACGTGGATAGATTAACGTAGCTTCAGTAGCCTACTTATAAGTAAGTGTAGTAAAATAGGCAAATGTGTAATTTTAAATTAACAAAATTAGAATCAATAAATAGTACAAAAATTAAATTGTGCATAAAATATACAATGTTGATAACTAATTAGCTAAACAAGTCCACCAGTAGACAATTACAAAAATGTAAAAATAATAAAATAGGCTATCACATAAAAAATTTATATTTCATACTAATAATAAAATTACTTTCAGCACTACCAGGTGTAATCGGTTTTGAAGGTGTACCGACGCCCAGTCACAGTGAGCATTTTCAGTGGCAAAAAGTTTCTTCCGGTACCGGGAATCGAACCCGAGCCTCCTGGGTGAGAGCCAGGTATCCTAGCCACTAGACCATACCGGATTTGTTGATGCTTGGGTACATGTTATTTCTCAAGATTTTAAATACTATTTTGTTGTGAAATTTATCAGCACAAATAATTTGTGTCGATTGAATTGCTTGAATAATTATTATTCAAGCAAAACTCCAAAGTAAGATTAAAGTATAAAATATACGATGCATAAAACCACGATTAGTACGCACAATAAAAAAAAAACGTTAAATCTCAAAACTAATCTGTTTAATACATTCTTGTTGAAATATATAAAAAATACCTTGTTCAGTATACATAATTGAAAAACGTTTCGATAATCACCGGCAAATTAAAATTGGACGTAAAGCAAATCTCGAGTATATAAAACGAACTCGAAGTGCAGGAAAAACAATTTTAAACAAATACCTTGGTTAGTTTTATTGTTTTAATTCGAGATAATAATAAAGAAACCCCTAGGAAATCACAAAGGCAGTGTCAGGATCGTTTAAAACCGTATCAGTCCAACCTGTCGACAATATTATGCGATATCTGGCGGCATCGAACCAGTTGACCTTGTCGTCCATTGTATGTTAACTGCGCTATAGCCTCGCCTATGCTATATCATACGCTGTCGCTATCGTTAAATCCCCCCTGCCTCAGCACCCAGACATGTTTATATTGTGAAGTATTGTTATGTGACGGTAATAGTTCTGCGAAAGGTTAACTCCATTTATTTCTTTTAGATTTCCTAGAGTGGATAGTGGATATAATAAAACTTACAGAAAGATTCTGTACAATAGTCTGTAACTGATCCATCGAAAGATAAATAGATGAAGGAAAGGAGCAAGACAATTTAAGCGAAATTCCCCTATGGAAAGAGGCTATTACCGTAGGCGGCCCGGAAGACTTAGACCTTGGACCGATTTATTTTAATTTGTATGTACACATAGGCTAAAAACACGATTCGTTTAAATTCGTATCTATGCCTTTTACAAGTCCATGGACACGATAACTCGAGTATTTTTTGGTAGATTTTGATGAAGTTAGGTATGAATGTAATAAGCTGATTTTTTTTATGAGTTCGTAAACCAGCAAGATTGGGTCATGGTAACAGGGTATTAAGGGGTTTTAATTTTGTATGGCCATCTATTTAATTTTTTCAATTAAAGCTTGAAAATACCCAATTTACATTACAGCAGTTGAGTAAGGCTCAAAAAATCAAATAATTTTGTACTGTATATCGAATTGTTGTTGTATGATATGAAGTTGTAAAAATAATTAAAAAAACTGCCCAACAATAATTTTCCCATTTTATTTTTATGCACAAAATCTAAACTGTCGTTTGATTTGTTGTATTTTGTTCAAAATTGGCAAATTCTATTACTGTAATTTCATACTACTGCATTACAGAATATACCAGCAAACTCAATTACTCGTCAAACGTATTGTTTTTAAATAGGGAATAAATAAGGGAAAAATAAATATCTTTAGGGAAAATTCAATTAGACGAATGGAAATTCCCTTTTCTGCAGGTTTGATGCGGCCGGGGGTATTATAATTCTACAGGTTCATTCAACACGTTCCAAGCACTAGTTTATGATGGAACTATGTTGCACTATAGTTTACGTCCTACACTCATTCGAATGAAAAATATCGATAAATGGATTTTTCGATATATAGATTATTTCATTCGGTTAGTTAGGTTACCTAATTAACCAAACTTAATATATCGAATGAAATAATCGATATATCGATCGATATTTTTCCATTCGAATGAGTGTAGGACGGATACTGAAGTGCATCCTAGAACTAATATGACGTTATCGATTCAATTCTGAATTCATCAATTCAATTGTTCAGCCTGAGTTTCAACGTTCACATGTTGAGTTATGACGACTGGTCGGTAATGTGTCTATTCGTAGTCTACCTACATCGTCTGTATGACCGGTTGGATATCGGACTTCCTCCACATCAGGTTGTCACATTTCTCAGAATGTGCAGCCTCCGCGATCAATAGCGATCATTTGTTTCTTATATAAAATTTTAAGTTTGTCATACTTGTGGTTACTTGTAGTTTTCCTGGAAGAGCATCTTTATGGATACAATTGTGTGAGATGATTGATTTCATGGAATAACAGAGAGTGATTGAAAATAGTTAACTTTAATATGTGTTTGAAGAAGAGTGAACGTCCACAGAAACGAAAAGGAATCAAATACTGTAACATTGTAACCTGTAATCACTAAGAGGAAAATACATATGTTGAGGGAAATCTATTCGAATGGTTTCAATATAAAATTACAATGAAATTCTTGCCAAATACACACCGGATTATCTCGATTGTGATTATGCCTACATACGTTTGCTGCAAGGACCGAAGAGTCATTTTATTATTTTTATAATTCTAATTATAAAAAAAATTTTAAGTTCGTTTGAAGATGTTTGAGGCCTATTGACAAATTTAAGTTTGTTTTGTCAAACTACAACAAAATTGCAATTGCATTATTTCTTCCAATTTCTTTCTAGGACTCTAGGCCCGTGCCCGGGATTCTTTTCACACAATTAGGCTAGACCTAGGGGTTTCGGTATTATCACTTAGATATTCCATTGGCGATTTGGCGGGATTTGAACCCGGGACCTCAGGTACCGAAGTCCCACGCGCTACCACTAGACCAACTCGCTCCCCCTATTTATTTCAATATTGACACAAATATTAAGGGGATTGTAAGTGTTCAAGCATATGCAACGAACCCCACAACGCAGTGGTACGGGAGTAACAAAGTTATATGCGTGTTCAATTTAAATAGTTAATCCAAGAAAAGTCTTACGAAAACAAATCTAAATCGTCTAGCCATAACAAAATCAACAATCAAACATCTGTTATCCCGAGACAGACTTTGCTGATACAAACTATGCTTATAACGATACAATGATCTCATTGGTAGACTAAACAGATGCTGACCCAGCTGATTGTGCGTCTCGGAAGTATATTTTTGCAGACGACGCTGACCTGCTGACGAACGGATCGGCGTTACTGGGAACTGGACGCTGAGGCGGGGTCGAAATCTGAAGCGGGAATTGTATAAGACCCATTGTGTAGCATAGACAATGGACGATATTGAAGTAACATTTTTCAAAGTATCGATTGCAAAACTTGCTTATGAAGAAAAGGAGTAAAAGTAACTCAATATTGTTGAAGAGCATGAATGTAGCCTAATACGGTATTCATTGCTTGTTGCGTAGACTAAATAAATCATTACACGATTTATAAATTTTTAGGCTTTATCGTGCTAAGGGTACGTAATAAAATAATTATAGACCTAAACCAAAATGTCGGCAAGTAACGTCACAAAGATATATAATGTATAGATTCTGTACATTCCCCTTTAGATATCTATTTACACCCCTTTATATGTTGCTATCTGTGTCTCTGGTAAATCGATCCGTTTAATTTAACCACGTCGGTTCTCTGTTGGAAAAACTTATTTAGACAAAACGACATGCTCTCAGTAAAAAGAGTTACATATTAAACTTTACCTAAAAATTAATTAGTCAATTCTAAATTCTGACGATCAACCCAACATGTTTTCGGTTTAATCATGTAAAAAATAGTAGCTTTTTGATTGTTTGGAACAGAACCCAGCTGTCCTTGATCACTGGGCGTTTGATGAAATTGGTCCCGACCAAAAAACTAGGTGATCTTAGTCAATACCATCGTCAATACAAAGGAACAAAGCTATAATTTAAATAATTAACGCTCATCTCAATCTTTACTCATCTTCTTCCAAAAATAAGCAACCTTTTCTGTATTGTAAATATATTGAAATCTAAGAGAGCATATTCAATTTGCTACTCATGGATTGCTTATAATAGTTTACGCAACGATCGCGTAAAGGTGTTACCTTACATTTTCCACTCGTGTAGTTATTATAAGTGTTAGCAAAACGGGAGTGCCGATGGAGACCAGGCCAAGTCCCTTCAAACGCACGCACCCCCACAGGTCTCCATCGGCACTCCCGTTTTGCTAACATATAACTAAACTAGTAGAAAATGTAAGGTACGAGCCTTGGCGAGTGCCTTAAAAACTTCTACGAGTGTTGTGAACACTAATTACGCGAGTTGCGTGCGCTTCATAAACCCACAACAGGGTTTTAATTACTAACAATCAGTACTCATAACTACAAAGAGAGGTTATGTTTTCGTTTAACCTCTCATTGTCACTGGCAGTGATGCAAAGAATCATTCTACCAAACACTAATGCACCACTTGACAATTGAATAGGTACATTAGAACAGCTGACTTTCGAAGGATTACAATTTTACTTTTTTTTCTCAATACTAGAACCTAATTGGTCCATTGTGTAAAAAAAAAAAAGTGCTGTCAAGTAAGTAAACAATGCTGTTTAAGTCAATCTATTCAATTGTAAGAACTGAACTGAAACGACTAGTTAAAAAAACGGTCGTAGGTAAATAAAATAAAATAGCACACTTCACAAGTACTCCTAACATTAGGGATAGACTTTCATTTTACATCGTCATCACAGCATCTCTAGTATCTCTGTAGCCCTTTCGCATCAATACTTCCATCTCCTAGAGTGGCAAATCACAGACAGCTCACCGACACCGACTGTATTTCCCACGGAAGCTGCAATCCATTTCCCGATTTCCCGATTGACACGCGTGCCCCATTGGCTGCGTGTCGGTACGCGGGTCTCCCATAGCCTCACACCCAGGGTGCCCCTTGCTGGTCACGTGCGACCGTCGCACGGGCGAGGCTATTGTTCAGCCTCCGTGGGAAATAGTCCTTTGTGCGTCGGATCTCAGGAGAGTGAAAATCCTTGGTTTTTACGTACTCACGTAATATAAGTTTCACTATGAATTTGCTGTGTATGCTTTGATGATATGCATTTTGTATTTTTAATACTTTTCGATGAAATTGCGACCATACAAAGTAGGTATTTTAAGCCAAGTGGAGATGAGTGTAGGATGAGTGGCGCGATCTTGTTGTCTTGTTAGTGACTATGGCCGACATATTCCTTAGACACACCTGTTAATTAATGGCCCAAACAGCTAATGGCAACTAAGGGACCTACAGTTTATAGTGGAATCTGAACCACATTTTTGCCTTGTATATACGAATTGGTCTAATCATCAGGAAAGTACTGCGGATAGTCGTAATACTCACTCGTGCGGACGTTAATCCACACCAGAGAGCATCGCATCCACAGTGCATGCCTATAAATATCCACAATTCGTGACCTCCTAGTAGCTGTATTAAATTAAAGACTGGGTCCCAGTCTTTAATTTTACGTTAATGTCCCAGTCTTAACGATTTAATGTTACGTGTAATACACGTAATGTATCAATACATTATAGATAGCTCGATACAGTATCTGGTTTAGAACAATCTAAGTGCTAACTATTCCGGATTGCACTAACGGACTTCTGTTTTCTAGGGGCTCTATCACCAAGCTAACCATTTCTTTATAAGCATTTATTTGTAGATTTCATTTTTGACAACGCCAAGTACGGTAACATGAGTTTAATAAATGTGATGCAGTTTTGTACATAGCTGTATGGTAAAACATCTTGAGACATTAAATTATTTCCAAAAAATTGAGTAACAAAAAATTTGGTAAGTAGAATATCCCTTAAAACTCTAAACCACAAACTGGCTATCGTAAATCGTATACGACTACACGAGTAACAAGCAAGCGACCGATCTCTCATTAGTCCGTCGTAAAACGATAATTCAGCGTCGTAAACGCGCGCAGGGAATTTATCTTTAATTAATGTCGCAATAGATTAAACTCTATTAATAAACCAGGGGTAGTAAACGAACGTGTAACACGACCGCGCGCCGACAAAGACGTTTACAGTGGTGCGTTTACGCGGTTCGCTCCGCTCTAATTGGAGTGTAATGAGCGAGTGGGCTAATGGTGAGGGTAATGCAAGTCCGATGATGTTGGGATGCCACAAGGAGTACTGTAGGTCCTCTGATGTTTTTGCCGTGCCTGACTGGTGAGAACGAATTTGACGACATTGCCTTTTAAGTATGTTACTCCTTAGACAGCTTTAGTTCTTTTGAAACAGTTAATTTGGCATTAGGTTAGATTAGGGGATCTTGTTCCTCTTCTCGAGCTGTATGTGGCTAATAAGAGTAGATATAATACCAGAATATGACCCCACTTTCGGCGTTTTAGAGGCACTTTTAGGGCACTTTTTATAGGGGAAAAATGAGAAAAAAATGGAAGAGCTTTTTTTGGCCACTTTTTTTAAAGACCCAGCTCTCGACCTATACACCTCTATATAAATTTTCTACTTTTGTTAATACTAAAAATAACGTCTGGAAATGGTGAGCTTTTTTTGGCCACTTTTTTAAAGACCTGGATCTCGTCCAATACAAGCCTATATAAATGTTCAAACTCCATTAAAATTTCAAATCCACATCCATTCCCATGTATATTTTCAAAATCATGTGAGGTTTGTGCGCGAACTCGGGCACGCTTATGGCTATGTGTAAACTATGCCTGTCTCAAATGAATGACTGTGAGTGTAACCTAATGACCCCAATCAAAACCAATTGTCAACATTCTCTGCCTGTCTGGCGCCAGTCTGTCTGGGGCAGGTTTAGACAATTACCAAATATGTTTGATTGATTGACCTCAATTATTCAATTGTTCAATTTCAGTTTGTTCAATTTCCATTGTTAAGTTCTAAATTAATTTAGACAATTTTGTGGTATATAAGGGGGGCATTCTACGGAATCATCACTAACTCTTCCACCTGGATCTTCTTGTTTTGGTAAGTCTTTGACATCTAAGCTAGACTATTGTAATATGTTGTCGCGTGTCGGGTCATGGGATCAATTGGTGACGTAATTGATGCTTGTACTCATAGGCCTACTCTGTATTTCTTTTAACTTAGGAGTGTAGCTAATTTCCCGAGTCCATTTTTCAAAACTTAGCCGAATTGAGTCACTAAGGAACTTGTAAAAAATGTATATAAGTCTATTTTTAAACACTTAGAGTATTTTGAACAGTCACTAAGGAACTTAAAATGTATATAAGTCTATTTTAAAAAACTTAGCCAAATTCACTCATGACTTTGAGTCAAAAGTTTGCACAAGTTATTATTTAAAAACTTAGCCGAATTATACTCACTATATAATTTTGTCGAGTTCCTTTTAACATAGGTAACATAGTCTTCTCTATAACTAACACTCACTCTGTATATATGTAGACTCAGCATTCTGAATTGCTAAAAAGTATTTTTACTTAAGATTTTGGATTTAGTTTTGATTTAAAAAATTGCAATTGCCAAATTTTATTGTATGAAATTGTTTTGAATATTAAAATTTAAAATTCTGATTTAAATTATTATTTCCCATTAATTGAAATTGTCTAAAATGTAATTTCCATCATATAGAAGATGCTAACTTTGTTTTTTAGTTACATGTCAACTGTGTGCTGCTTCTCTATCCAAAAAAATAACTTATTTTGTTATTACTATTTTTAAGTGAGTCAAAATTGTGCACAAGTTATTATTTAAAAACTTAGCCAAACTTCATGCAACGGGGGACTTTGAGTTAAAAGTGTGTACAAGTTATTATTTAAAAACTTAGCCAAATTCACTCACGGGGGGGGACTTTGAGTCAAAAGTGTGCACAAGTTATTATTTAAAAACTTAGCCAAACTTCATGCACCGGGGGACTTTGAGTTAAAAGTGTGTACAAGTTATTATTTAAAAACTTAGCCAAACTTCATGCACCGGGGGACTTTGAGTTAAAAGTGTGTACAAGTTATTATTTAAAAACTTAGCCAAACTTCATGCACCAGGGGACTTTGAGTCAAAAGTGTGCACAAGTTATTATTTAAAAACTTAGCCGAATTATATTCACTATATAATTTTGTCAAGTCTCCTTTAAAATAGGTAACACTCACTCTGTATATATGTAGACTCAGCAATCTGAATTGCTAAAAAGTATTTTTTATTTAAGTTTTTGGATTTAGTTTTGATTTAGAAAATTACAATTGCTAAATCTTATTGTATGAAATTGTTTTGAATATTAAAATATAAAATTCTAATTCAAATTATTATTTCTCATTAATTGAAATTGTCAAAATGTAATTTCTACTATATAGAAGATTCCAACCTATTTTTTAATTACATATATAAAAATGAAGACTACATGTCAACATTGTTTTGCATCGCTCTCCAAAAAAAGCAACCTGATTCGCCACTACAAGGTAATACATAAAATGAAGGTGAAACTGTGCAAAGTTTGTGATATAATCTGTGATAATAACATGGCTCTAAAATCTCATATATTACAAACTCATAAGACTTGTAATTTCTGTAAAAGAAATGTTGTTGGTCATTTTAAAAGACATGTAAATTCTTGTAACAAATGTCCATATACAATGATTAAATTTGTTGGTGAATCGATTAAAACTGAACTTAAAAGTACTCTTCAGTCTTGTCCTCTACCAATAAAATGGACTTTAGTAAGGAGAATCAAATTTATAAAATATACAATAGATCAAAATGGAAAATTAGTTAATGAGAAAGAATGTATTGCAGATTTTAGAAGCCTTACTACCTTAACCATTGAGAAGAGAGATTTAAAGCCTCAAATTGAAAATGCCCTTTTAAAGATTGACGCTTCCATACACAAATATCAAGCCGAAGGCAGTGGATGGATTTATGACCATACTAAATATTGGCAGTTGCACGTTTACAAGTATAAGCCCCTAACTCCAAAGTCATACATTCCCACACCAAAAAGTATTAAATTGACAAAAGCAGTTTTAAATATAAAGAATGTTGATAATAAATGCTTCCTTTGGTCAATTTTAGCAGCTTTACATCCAAGGAATGCTAAACATGCTAATAGAGTCTCTAACTATGCACCCTACGTAGGTAAGTTGAACATGACAAATATAAAATATCCCGTAAAAATATCTGACATAGATCAATTTGAAAGAAAGAATAATATAAGTGTTAATGTATTTGGAGTTGAAGACCAAAAATTTATATATCCATTAAGAAGAACCAAACTGAATGGTAACACTCATATAGATCTATTATTATTACAACAAGGTCGTAAATCACATTACTGTTTAATTCGTGATTTTAATAGGTTAATGCTACGGTCAACAAAAGATAACAGTAAAAAGCATTTTTGCAAGTTTTGTTTACAACATTTTTACACCAAAGATAAATTGGAGTGTCATATAACATATTGTAAAAACTTTGATGTCCAACGAGTGGAAATGTCTAAACAAGATACATTACAATTTAAAAATTATAAATATCAACTTAAAGCCCCATTTGTAATTTATGCTGATTTTGAGTGCTTTATAAACTCTAACAACCATACTCCATCTGGATTTGCATTTGTCGTAGTAAAAGATTCTAAGATTATTTCTGAAGAGTTATATAGTGGCGAAAATGTTATGGATGTGTTTTTCGAAAGGTTGTTTGAGACTTATGACTTCATTAAAAATCAAATGGCAATATATATCCCCCTTGTAATGACTCCTGAGCAAGAGGCATCTTTCCAAAACTCAACACATTGTCATATTTGTGAAAAGCCTCTATATTTTGATAGGGTACGGGAACATTGTCATTCAAATGGCCAATACCGTGGAGCTGCCCACAATGATTGCAATTTAAACTATAAAGTAACAAAGAAAATACCAGTATTCTTTCATAACTTAAAAAATTACGATGGACATTTAATTATGCAACACTTGGGAAAGTTTAATCGTAAATTAAATTGCATAGCCAAAGATATGGAAAAGTACATTTCATTCTCTGTTGATGATTTAGTATTTTTAGATTCCTATAACTTTCTGTCCCTTCCATTATACAAATTAGCTTCCAATTTAAATACATTTAGATTCATAGACAATCCACTACTACAACGCAAAGGCGTATTTCCCTATGAATATATGACAGGACCAGATAAGTTTGCAGAGTCTCTACCTCCAATTGAAAAATTTTACAGTACTTTAACTAAAGAACATATCTCTCCCATTGAATATGAACATGCTAAAAATGTCTGGACCCATTTTAATATACATAATTTACAAGAATATCATGATTTATATCTTAAAACAGATGTATTGCTACTGGCTGATGTGTTTGAGACATTTAGAGACCTGTGTTTAAAGGATTACAAACTTGACCCCGTACATATGTATTCACTTCCAGGACTAACATGGGAAGCTTGTCTTAGAATGACTGGTATAAAATTACAATTATTTCAAGATATTGACATGCATTTGTTCATAGAAAGTGCAATCAGAGGAGGAGTCAGTATGATTTCTACACGTTACGCTAAAGCCAATAATAGATATATGGGCAAACATTATGATCCCAATCAAGAAAGTGTGTATTTAATATATTTAGATTGTAACTCGCTATACTCCACAGCTATGTGTGAGACACTACCCGTGGATGGATTTCGTTGGACGAATGAGATAGACTACAAAAACAATCAAAATGATGAGTTTGGATATATCTTAGAAGTTGATTTAAAATACGATAAAAGCTTACATGATTTACATAATGACTATCCATTAGCACCTGAGAAAATGAATGGCAAATTAATACCTAATTTAAATGACAAAACTAAATATATTTTACATTATAAAGCATTACAAAAATATGAGGAATTAGGTTTGGTTGCTACAAAATACTATAGAATTTTAAAATTTAGACAATCAAAATGGCTTGCACCCTATATTAATTTTAATATTGAAAAACGCAAATGTGCTAAAAATGATTTTGAAAAAGACTTTTACAAATTGTTAAATAATAGTCTCTTTGGTCGAACAATTATGAACCAACGCAAGTTTCGTGATATATATCTCAAGGATGAGTCACTATTAACAAAATATGTCACTAATCCAAGGTTTGACTGTAGCAAAAAGTTCGATAACAATTTACATGCTATACATTTAAATAAATTAGTTGTAAAGTTTAATAAGCCGATATATTTGGGAATGACAATTTTGGATATTAGTAAAGTAATAATGTATGATTTCCACTATAATTATATGTCAAAATTTAAGAACAAAAGATTTCTTATGACTGATACAGATTCTTTAATGTATTCTATAGTTACAGAGGACTTTTACAAGGAAATAGAAAGTGACTTGCACTATTTTGATACCTCTGGATATAGTAAAGACCATTTCTTATACTCTGATAAAAATAAAAAAGTCACAGGCAAGTTCAAAGACGAATTAGATGGTCATATTATGTATGAATATTGTGGTTTAAGACCAAAGTTATATTCTTTTATTCCTCTAAAATGGTTATATGAAGAAGACAAGCAAGCTTTAGAGGTGAAGAAAGCTAAAGGAGCTGATGGTGCTACAGTTAAACATCTCCTTAGACATCAAAATTATTTGAACTGTCTTGCAACTGGGCAAGATTACTATGAGAATGTGACAAGAATTAAATCTACAAATCATCATCTTCAAACCTTAACCATGAACAAGAAAGTACTATCATTTGACGATGACAAGAGGTTTATTCTAGAAGATGGCATCAATACGCTTGCGCTTGGTCACTATAAAATTGATCAAACATAAATCTATATTTGCCATTATTCTTTGACCTTTCTTTGTCTATTACAAAAAAGCCATATTTAGTTTTATCCCAGCATTGGTGGCAGAGATTTCTAAATTGGTTAAATGAAAAGTCATTACCAACATGATTTATATACATGTTTTAAATTTAAATCATCTTGTTTAAATAATATTAGGAAATTTACATTATCACGTAAATGTTTGTGTACTTTGCTGTAAGATTGACACAAGTAAAAACAGTTAATATTTTTATGTCGACCCATTGAAAAAAATTGTGTAATATTTTGACTATTTATGTCATCAAATACAACAACTGACTGTGATTTTACATCATTTGGTGTGATTTCACAGTCAGTACACGTGTGTAATTTCACTTCGTCACACAAACTAAATATTTCAATCATTTTTTTATATTTTTCTTGTTCTAAAGATTTAGATATTAAATATAAGTTTGTAAATTTTAATCCTTCCTTTCTTACAATTAAATTGTAAATTACAACCGTCTTCCCACTTCCACTTGGACCACAAATAACACATCGAATATTGGTAGGAAATAGACCCAACTTCTTTGGTATATTTTCCTTAGTATGTACTATTTTAAATTTATGTTTTTGTTGAATAAAAGACATTTTTTATATAATAAAAATGGTGAAAAATGATAATAAGAAAACATGTAAAAAAGGCAAAGGTTTATTCTTAAAGCCTTACAGGGGTCGAGGGCTATTGAATACTCTTATAAATAATCTTCCATTTCCACTTCACATACCATCATATCGGTACTGTGGACCTGGAACGAATATACGTCAAAATCTAGCCAAAAATGTACCTCCAAAAAATAAGTTAGACTCTTATTGTAAAGAGCATGACATATTCTACATGAATAATCCCGATACCGCTGCTCGGAACAAAGCAGACATGAGATTAGCAGACTTAGCTTGGACTAGAGTAACGGCGAATGACGCAAATCTTGCTGAAAGAGCTGCAGCTTATGCGGTGACAAATTTGATGAAGGCAAAAGCAAAAATGGGAATGGGATTAAAATTTAATAAAAAAGATGGACAACTACCAGCTGTTAGAGGCTGCAAAAGACGTGCCTCACTTCCGGGGGGTGTACCTAAAAAACGAGCTAAAAAATCTAACACCAAAAGTAAAAGAGTGCGGAATAGTTAATTTAGACAGTTCATCTGGCACACATTGGACAGCATATCGTAAAAATAAAGATATTGTAATTTATTTTGACCCATTTGGAATCCAACCTCCAAAAGAAGTAATTAAATATTTTGAGGGACATAAAATATTCTATACAACCGATCAAATACAAGATTTAAATAGTTCTATTTGTGGAATTTTGTGTTTATCATTCATAAAAAATTTTTGTTTATAAAAATGGATTCATTTACTATAACATTTTCGGGTACAGAGCCAGAGCTAAAGTCAGTGTTCTTTCCTCCCATAGAATTAAATGATGATTATGTAATTGGATTAGTTGATTTTCAAAGTTATAATTCTATATTTAATGTGAAAAAACCTCTAAATACTTTAACATATTACAAAGTAGAGAAAAAAACATTACCAAAGGGAGAGATCTTAGTTGATGATTTAAACCAGTTATTAGATGGTAAACTTAAAGTTATAATACATAAAAATGGAGAAGCATTAATTAATACTAAAGTCAAACTTTTATTCAAAGGGCTTATTCCAAAATTAAATAAACTTAAAGGCAACAAATTAACCATTGGAGAAGGTGATGATGTTTTCTATTATGACCACAAAGCTCCAGTTACAATAGAAATTTCTGAAGGAACATATGAGGTGGTTGAGCTTGCAAAGGAAATTCAAAAGCAAATCCCAGACTTTTTCCTTACAGCTAATAATAAAACTATGAAAGCGACATTACTTTCTAGCCACGTGTTTGATTTTACAAAACCATGTTTAGGGTCTGTTTTATTGGGATTTAAAGGTGTTTCTACTCCTGGTGTACAGTTTGAATCTACAAATAAAATAAACATTAATAATGTAAATGTGATTAGAGTAAAATGTAATATTGCAAACGGGTCCTATTTAAATGGAAACAAATCACACACCATACATAGCTTTTATCCAGAAGCTCCTCCTGGCTACAAAATTATTGAAGTTCCAAGAAATATTATATATTTTCCTGTAAATAAGAGAAGTTTAGATGTTGTCAGTATTACATTTGCCGATCAGCATGACAAGGCAATTGACTTTAATGGAGAAGAAACTACAATTACTTGTCATATAAAAAAGATATGAGAATTTATAAGAATTTATCTATAAGTATACAAAATGCTAGGTTCCTAAAGTCAATAGGACTAAAGTTAAAATTTTCTATTAATAAAAATGGAAGATTTTCTAGACGTTACAGGGAAATCCCAATTCGACGATAGTGTGGTTAAAATTACAAATCACTCCTATGTTCCCCATAACACTTTAGCAATAAATAATTCTGATGAAATTCGAATATGTATTAATAATCAAGATTTGCTAACTCTCCCATGTAGGAGTTATCTGTATATTAAGGGAGAAATTGAAAATCATGATAAAGGTCATTTTATAAATAATGCATTTGCATTCTTATTTGATGAAATTAGATATGAAGTCGCAGGTAAAGAAATAGACATTGTAAGAAACCCAGGAATTTCTAGTCTTATGAAAATATTGAGCTCTTACAATAAAACAACTAAATTGTCAAATGTGGCATTTGATTCTGACACGAATTTAAAAGAGTTCCATAAAAGTGGCAAGTTTAGTACTTGTTTGCCATTAGAACTGTTAATGGGTGTATTTGAGGATTTTAATAAGGTATTAGTAAATGTCAAACAAGAATTGGTGTTGAAAAGATCCAAAAATGATTTGAATTGTATATTAACAACCACTAGTGCTCCAGCCAGTGGTACTGCTGATGCAATTCCCAAAATTATACTTAACTCAATTCAATGGGTGATGCCACATGTAATACCATCAGATGGGGAGAAGTTACAATTACAAAAGATGTTATTGCAAAATAAAAATTTGCAAATTGCATTTAGAAGCTTAGAGTTGCATGAACTTCCATCATATCCCAATACTACAAGACATACATGGTCAGTAAAGACATCTTCAAGTTTGGAGAAGCCTAGGTATATTATATTTGGTTTCCAAACAGCTAGGGATAATAGTGCACGAAAAAGAACTGATGAATTTGATCACTGTAAGTTAAAAAATCTCAAAGTATTTCTAAACTCTGAATATTATCCTTATAGTGATTTAAATCTCGACTTTGAAAATGGAGATGTCTCTAAAGCTTATGAGATGTTTATGAGGTTTAGAGAGACTTACTATAATACTATCCCAGATCCTATGATTAGTAGGGCTGAGTTTATGAAGAAATATCCACTAATTGTAATAGACTGTTCTAGACAGAACGAAACAGTGAAGGAAGGAATTGTTGATATTAAATTAGAGATTGAAACTGCAGAAAATGTACCAGCAAATACATCTGCATATTGTTTAATAATACATGATAAAGTGTTTGAGTACAATCCTTTGTCAAATGAGATAAATAAAATGTAAATAAAAGATGAAAAACATTCAACAAGAATTGGTTGACTCTGCAAATCAAATACGAGAGAAATATAGAGCTTTAAAACGTGGCAAGTTTCTAGAGGCTGAAGAGAGGTTTCAAACATTCCAACCTTTAATAGAGCCATTACAAGAATTAAAAAAAATCGCCAAAACAGAGAGGCCTCGAATGGAGATTCTCCCAATGACTCCATCTAGAATACCAATAATACCAAGATTACAACCATTACAGCAATCCACCCCACAGAAATTAGATTTTGGTCTTTTAGCATCAGACTATTTAGGAAATTACCTCAGTAAAAGTAGTATGACAGACACTACATATGGTATTAGACGAGAAGCAAATAAATTTTTTATTGGAAATAAGGAAGTTGACATTGCCAATGATGATGTTACAATTGCAAATAAAACCTACAAGGGGACAAAAGGTTTGTGGCAATTGTTAACTTTAAAAGAACCTGAGGATTATACTCCGGCTGATTTGCAAAATTATAAAGAAATTTTGGAAGCTACAAATGGACATTTAAAGAGTTACAAAGATGGTGCACCAATTTCAAGTAATAGACATACTAAATATCTTAATATAATTAAACCTCTATTTAAGTCTGTTGGTGAAGGTTTGAGACAAGTGACTGGTAATAAAATAGACTATATTTATTGGGATGATCCTAATGAGCTTGTAGATAGGTTAAGACTTCTTTGGCTAAGTCGCCAAGCCGGTAACTCAGGAGTGGATAATGAAATAGATTCCATTATTGAGGAATTGAGAGAAAGTGGAATTATTTACTAAATAAAAATATGTTTATAGATAAATTTTATCGTTTATATAATCCATATAATAAGCCTGCAGAACCCAGGGCTAGTAGTGAACCTACTTTAAATTTACAAGACGATAGTTGGAATGGTTTAAACCGTAAAATTGGTAACGTTAAAGATGGGGAGTTTGTAGATGATGTATCAACTTTGGGACAGACATTAACTAGAAAAGGTGATGTCTTCTTACAAGGTAGAACTAAATATGAGTTTTTAGAATCTAAGAATAAAAATTGGAATGCTAAAAAACAGAAAATTACTAATGTGGAAAAGGGTGAAAGTTTAGATGATGTGCCCACTTTACAACAGACTTTAATACGAACAGATGGTGGTACATTTGTACAAGACAATAATAATTATGAATTTTTAGAATCAGAGAATGGTATTTGGAATGCTAAGAAACGGAAAATTACTAATGTAGAAAAGGGCGAAAGTTTAGATGATGTGCCCACTTTACAACAGACTTTAATACGAAAAGAAGATGGTAAATTTGTACAAGACGATAATAATTATGAATTTTTAGAATCAGAGAATGGTGTTTGGAATGCAAAGAAACAGAAAATTAGTAATTTGATGGAAGGTACAGATAGTAAAGATGCTGTGAATGTTTCACAAGTTCCAAAAATGGAAGCAGGCTATTGGAGTTTTAATAGTAAAAGGTTAGTACGTGTTAAACCTGCCATTGATGACACTGACTGTGTTATAAAAGAACAGACTATAACTTTTGATAAAAAAGAAAAATGTTGGGATGCCAAAAAACAATTTATAAGAAATCTACCAGAGGGGGAACATTTGGATGATATTTGTCTAATGTCACAATCTATGCATTACGATGGATCAAAATTTGTATATGGAGAAAAAAATTTTAATTTGATGGAATATAATCCTGATTTATTAGTTGCTGACCCCACATCTTTGAGTGGATTTAAGTATATAGATAATAGACCATATATACCAGAAAACTATGTATTTAAAAGAATGGAAGATAATCTATTGATTGGGGCTAATGGTGATGTATTTAGAGTTACAGGAAAGGATGATGTTATAAAAAATGAATGAAATTGCATACGAGCTTCATAAGCCTGCAAGAAAGAATTTCATTAGAAGGTCTTTTAAAGTATTGGGTATAAACGAAACCATACAAATAGATTTAGTTGATATGCAAAACTATGCTAGAGAAAATTCTGGCAATAAATATATTTTAACTTTAATAGATACATTTTCTAAAAAAGCTTATGCTGCTCCACTAAAGAATAAGACAGGGTTAGTGGTTACAGAAGCCATTAAAACCATTCTACCAAAGGGGGTTAAAAACATTCAATCTGACAATGGAAAAGAATTTTTTAATCAATATTTTAGCAAACTAATGAAAAAATTAAATATTAATCACTATCACACATTTTCTACAACTAAGGCTGCAATTGTGGAGAGGTTTCAGAGAACTTTAAAGAATTGGTTATATAGAGAATTTAGTGCTCAGGGGAGTTATAAATGGTTGGATTTACTTCCAAAGTTAATTCGAAAATATAATAATAAAGTGCATAGATCTATAGGAATGAAGCCTAACCAAGTGAATGTTAAGAATAGTAAATATGTGCATGAGAGGTTGACTTCTAAAGTAGTGCAAGTTAAAAAGCCAAGATATAAGGTAGGTGATAGCGTAAGGATTTCCAAGTATAAACATGTTTTTAGTAAAGGTTATACTCCAAATTGGACAGGGGAACTATTTACAATAGCAGAAGTTAAGAATACAAAGCCTGTGACTTATATCTTGAAAGATGAAAATGGCAATATAATCAGGGGAGGCTTCTATACAGAGGAGTTGTTAAAGACCAAGTATAAGGACATGTATTTGGTAGAGAAGGTAATTAGGAGAAAGGGTGATTCGTTGTATGTCAAATGGCTTGGGTTCCCAAGTAGCCAGAACTCATGGATTTCCACTAAGGATGTCCAAGGGAGCACATCATGAGCCGGGAGCATGCCCGAGTTCGCGCACAAACCTCACATGATTTTGAAAATATACATGGGAATGGATGTGGATTTGAAATTTTAATGGAGTTTGAACATTTATATAGGCTTGTATTGGACGAGATCCAGGTCTTTAAAAAAGTGGCCATAAAAAGCTCACCATTTCCAGACGTGATTTTTAGTATTAACAAAAGTAGAAAATTTATATAGGGGTGTATAGGTCGAGAGCTGGGTCTTTAAAAAAAGTGGCCAAAAAAAGCTCTTCCATTTTTTTCTCATTTTTCCCCTATAAAAAGTGCCCTAAAAGTGCCTCTAAAACGCCGAAAGTGGGGTCATATTCTGGTATTATATCTACTAATAAGGTCAAGCACGGGCTTATGGTTTAAAAGAACAGTTTTTTACCAATTTCTAATTTAGGAACCTTCTTCAATTCTTGACTAGTTTTACTGTACAAAACAGCTAGTCAGGTGTAATTCTTTCCTTTATTCAGATATATGTTCTGAACAGATAAGGTTATATTTAATCGATAACGTGAATCATTTATCATTTTTGTGCAAAATCTAGTTTTTTCATCCATTTTGTTAGTTTGACATAAGTAAAGTTAGTACTTTAGTTTTAAAATAACTGACACTTATTGTATGCAAAGCTTACAATGTACGCTTTAAAAAATTGCTAAATTCATATTCATACTTAATTGAGATGGGGACGCCCCGCCCCCTAGGTGCGTATTTTAAGCCAAATATTAGTAAAGTATGAGTGTAGAATGATATAATCTGTGTAGCTTTGTTACTGACTAAGCTAATCTGTTTCGTCATTCAAGCTATATTTAAAGCCCAACGATTAGGATCAGCTGGGTCCAGTTTCGAACCATTGTAAAGCTACAGACTTTCAGGATCAAACCAGCGACATTTTGTTCTGCTATCCAGCTATTTGTTAAAAACGTAACAAATTTTCCTTATTGAACTTCGGCTATTTTTAAAATTGGAATAAATCACAACACAATAGCTGGTACAAATAGGCGAAGCTGTAAAAAATTTCAATTTCCCAACAACGTAAATCTATTAACTCCAATGTCAAGATCGGAAATCCTGAGAACTCGTGGAAGCGAGGACTCGATCGTGCCGTGTGAAATGTTACTCCACTTTCCAAGCTGTTCCCTGTTCTTCTCGTGGCTTGTCCAGTGTCTGTCGTGCGACATCTCCCTGTCCAACGTCCAACACCTGCGGTCAACTTGGTCACGACCGGGAAACACTGGGTAATGTATGCCGGTGACTGTGGCAACGGACCAATTACCTGGGAATCGTGGATAAGGATTGTGGAAAGTAGTTGATGAAAAATTGGGAGGGGTTTCAGTCTTCTAGGTCGTGCATTAATTGCGCCAAGCCCTCGAAGGTTCCCAAAGAATGTTTCTTAGTTTCGCCAAGCCCAAGCATTGTAGGGGCAGAAGAGCACATTCAGTCAAGCATTTTCCGGCAGAAGATACAGTCCACTCTTGGTAATTCAAACACTTGATAATTCAAAACTTTCGATAATTCAAAATGAAGGCTCAGTCCCTAGAGAATCTCTCAATATTTCAAATTTTTACCATGCATTTTGATACACTCGGTATTTCAAAGTCCAAATAGAGAGCAGGTCAATTTGTAACACGCAGTAATTCGAAGTTTCGTCGGAAAAACACTCTATAATTTGAAGTAACTCAGTAATTCGAAGTTTCGTCGGTTAACACTCTATAATTCGAAGTCATGCTGTAATTTGAAGTTTCGTCGAAAAAACACTCTATAAATCAAAGTCACGCAGTAATTCGAAGTTTAGTCGGCAAAACACACTATAATTCGAAGTGATCTCTTCCTGTTATAACAGGAAACTATACAGTACAGTACATCCTATTCCCATGGTAGGCTACTGTCGGGGAAAAAAGTTTAGACACTCGAGTTTGGAGCTCTACAGAATAGTAACCAAACTAACTAACAAAATCACGTAGTATATATAAATTTTCGTTGTTTTATTCTACGTATTCCTGTGAAAACAAAAAATTTTTAGCTCATTTAGGAAATTTTTTATGGCAGTCGGAAGCTAAAAACTCCCTGTTTTTAGAGTATCAAAACCAATCTTATGACTTTGAAAATTCGCACAATGTAAACTAAACGTCAGAACTTTATCAAACTTTAATACAATACATATATACATACATACATATATACATATATAATTAACTAATTTGTGAAGTTTCAGAATTTTTACTCTACCCAAAAATGTTTTTGTTGTAACTTTTGTAAATTAACTTTTACTAAAAAACGGCGAACGCTAGAAAGAAATTGAAAAGCTTGTTTTGAAGGTGATTGGTTTTGTACTTGAAATATTGATACTGCTCGATCACATTGTTACGCATATTATTTATATAAGTTAACATTTTATTTAGATAAAGCGGAGGCCGAATACGGCACTTCCAGACCGCCACCGGCTCTGACTGGGCGCAAACCCCGTACAGTGTTGCCAAATTGTACCCCTGGACACTGGGCAGCGATGGGCTACGAACTGTTGAGTCAAAACTAAACAGCAGTTATTATTATTATTAATTACTAACCATTTCCTATCACCTTTTCTAAAGAGGGCTTTGGACACCAACGGCACTCCCTCACTTCTAAAAAAAATATATAGCACTGGCAATCATTGCATATTCCGAATCTGACAATTTAGATTTAGCACCCAGTTTTAGCGATGTGACACTTACTAGCTAAAATTGAAGACAGACTGAGGTGGATTACTGATGACATATTTGGGATGGTAAAACTTTGGACCCTTTGAAAGAATGCCAAACATGATATTTCCTGTGAGTTAGTCGTCAGTGACACACACTGCGGGAATCACCTTAAAGACGGTGACACACTATCGATCTTTTCCCCGAACAAGACCCCGAACCGAGCAGGGAGAAGGGAGAAGGGAGGTCGAAGGGAGGATGTTCGATAGTGTGTCACGGGTCCGTACACCGATCAAGACGCCGAACAAGACATCAGGCCGAGCAGGGAGACGAGCGCTCTGGAGGCGGTTTTTTGGCGAAAGATCAAAGAAAAGATCGGTCCGATGTACGGTCCGATGTACGGTCCGATGTACGATAGTGTGTCACGGTACATTTTTGCCCCGTACATCGTCGCGAGCGCCGCACCGAGCGGCCGCCTGCGCTAGCATTGATAGTTCCGCGCTCTCACTCGCACACACTCTCTATCTCTTTCCAAACTTCCTTTTGCCGCGCTCGGTAGAATTCGTCTGGTCTTGGTCGTGTTCGGGGAAATGTTCGGAGTAAAATTTTGCTGATATTTATCTCCCTTCTCCCTTCTCCCTGCTCGGTTCGGGGTCTTGATCGGGGAAAAGATCGATAGTGTGTCACCGCCTTTACGCTCGGTCAAGGTCCATCGTGGCAACACTGCACTGGATTCCTGCGCGGGCGATGGCGTTTGCACCCCTTGCAGGCGCGAGATCATCCAGTTTTTTGTTAATTTATATAAATAACATGCGTCACAACTTGGTTGAGCATTATCAATATTTCAAATACAAAACCAATCCCCTTCAAAACAAGCTTTTCAATTTTTTCCTAGCGTTTGCCGTTTTTGAGAAAAAGTTAATTTACCAAAGTTACAACAAAAACTTTTTGGGTAGAGTGAAAATTCTGAAACTTCACAAATTAGTTCATTATATATGTATCTATATTGTATTGAAGTTTGATAAAGTTCTGACGTTTAGTTTACATTGTGCGAATTTTCAAAGTCATAAGATGGGTTTTGATACTCTAAAAACAGGGAGTTTTTAGCTTCCGACCGCCATAAAAAATTTCCTAAACGAGCTAAAAATTGTTGTTTTCACAGGAATACATAGAATAAAACAACAAAAATTTATATATACTACAGTACGTGTTTTTCTAAGTTAGTTTCGTTACTATTCTGTAGAGCTCCAAACTTTTTTCCCCGACAGTAGTGTTGGACGTTTTGATGTTTGTTTGTTTAGTTAGAGCAGTAGTCAGAGTTAGTTCGCTGACTTGTTTTTCTAAGTTGGCAATCCGATCTCTAGATTGCGCGACATCTCCTTGAGCACAAACGTAGTTGTCGACAGCTGATAGTTCAGCTATTGGCGAAAAATATAGCGCTAAATAACAGATTTCTTTGCAACTACAGTAACTGAAAAATAAGCCGTTGATTGGTTAAAAGTGTACTAAAATACGGTATGATGTTTTATTGTAACGTGCTGTACCTTTGTATGTATTAAACAAATGAACTCTCTGTAATTCGAATGGTTTATTTTTCTCCCGATAAATCGAACTCTTGATAATTCAAAACTCTTGATAATTCAAATTTATATGCTTGGCCCACCAATTTCAAATTATCAAGAGTCTACTGTATAACCTTGTTTACATGTCATCCTAACCTATCATAACCTAAGCTAACATAACTTAACCTAACCTAACTTAACCTAACCTAACTTAACCTAACCTAACTTAACCTAACCTAACTTAACCTAACCTAACTTAACCTAATCTAACATAACCTGATCTAACCTACTCAATTATACAGTCAAAGAGGGCCGCCACTTGGCGCAGTTAATAAACTTATCGGGTGGCTCCCTGGAGTAATTGACGCAATTCAGGTATAGCCGACTACCTGACACTACTAGCTGTTTCTTAGCCAGGAAAATTAATTTAAAAGCCCAATGACAAAGGACAGCTCGAGAAGCTAGTGACTTTTCTCAGGATCGAACCAATGACCTTTTGATTGGCAAACGAGCATCACACAGCTACCTAACTAATGGTTCTGCAGAAGACCCCCTGTCACTTTCTGCTGAGAATTGCCTTATTCCAACTAACACCAATTTGCATTTTTTTCTATTTGAAATAATCCACCAGATAAAACTTAAAGAAGAGCTAATACAAATCTTCAAGTGCCCTGAGTTTGGCCTTGTTCAGGATTTGCACAGTTTCCCGCGAACTTCCATCCCGCATCCTCCGACGGCGTCCTAGCGGTAGCGGATGACTCGGTCCGTTACTGAACGTGAGAACTCCCGGGCCGAGCGACTTCCGCGAGATCGCCGCGTCACAATCGTGATTCTCCGCCGATCCTGTCTTCCGACAAGTCATACGTGTCCTTCGCGTCTCACACTAGCCTCCTGCCAGCCTCGTGACCTATAAACTAACTGGATCAAGGATTAACCTATACTATGTCTACTCTAACCTAACCTAACTTTGTCACAACTCATCATCCAAACAAAATTCTTTTGATCCAGTTTGAGAAGTATAAGTACACCAAACGTTCCAAAACCCTTCGTCCTCTGGTACCATCCCTTTGGGGTCCAAAGCCCCTCCGATTAGGCAAGGAAACCTCGTAGTATGCAGAGCAATTTCCCTTTGGTTGTTGCTGGATAAATATCCGTTGTAAAGGTAATTTGGTTATTACAGTCTTATTGGGGAGGGAGCTGGTCTAGTAGCAGAGCCGACTGGACTTCAGTCCCTGAGGTCTGGGGTTCAAATCCTGTCAAAACACCAATGGATTGTATCAAGGTGATTATGTCGCAACCCGTAGGTCTAGCCTAAAGTAATGTGAAAAAATCCTGGGCTAGAGCTTGGCGTCCGAGGAAATTAAATTACAGTCTTAAGAGTATTTCACGTATTAAAATGGCTACTAATATTGCTCGACGATCTTCGTGAGTCGTCACTAATCAATACTGGCACATAGTCAGATTATTCGTAAAGAAAGCAAGTTCAACTTTTGAACACTCGTCGAAATAAACACTTCCTCACCATAACAACCGACCCCGTTTAATCTCTACCCATCTCGGCCAAACTCAAATTTCTTAGAAAAACAGTATCACTTCGTCCCACTCGCTTTTACAGATCATTAAATAAGCTAATGGAGTAACATTTCGGCCCGACGAAAAATTGACAAGGGTTGAGGAACGCAGTTCAGGGTAGCAAGAGGTACATGACCTGTATACTGTGCAACCAATCTCTGGTGGAATGTCGCCCAACCGTCACCCCTTGCATCCTCTGACCTCACATGACGGAGAATCGGTGGAATCTTACCTAACCTAACCTAACCTAACCCTACCGGGTAGACCCTTACTGCGCCAGGACTAAATAATCCCTCTCTAGCAACACCCGTACTGCGCCAGCACTAGTCCAGGTAGGCGAGGGGGCGCCTTCTGGTTAATCTACCCATTGGAATTTGGGATGTAAACAAACCACACACCCTTACGCACCATTGGTATTGCGAATGTACAAACATCACAGCTTTCGTTATTTGGAATTCATATTTTCAACTTTGTTTTCCCCACTTATTATTGGTCACATATTTTTATATTGTCGTATTTGATCCCCCTCCTGAAATAATTTCAGTTGTTCGTTAGTTGTCAACGTGAGGAGTTGTAGTTGTTATTTTGTTTCAATGTGTTTTTAGTTGTTGAGTTTCGTTTTGTTAGCGTTCTATTTATTTATTTGAATTAAAGTGTTTAGTTTTTAATCATGAAGAAAATTTTGAGTGAACGGGGAAAAACTTTGTTAAGTTATATAGTTGAAAACTTATATAGTTACGTCAAAGATCACCCTAGAGGAACGGTGGAGATGTCCAAATAACAACTTATTGTATTTTCTTTATACTTGCCGAGCTCTTTGTTAGTTTTTTTAGTTATTTATTTAAAGTCTCCATATACATACAAAGTTAAGAAAATTTTTTTAATGCTCTTTAGTCAGGAAAAATTGTTGAAATTAGTTTAAAGTCAGGGACATTTACATTAATTTTGCGGTATGGTTTGTTATGTTGAAATGAAATAGTTGCTGCAGAGATTAACAAAAGTTATGAAAAATTGGTGGCATATAATATGTAACAAGAGGTTCTACCCGCGAATTCACGGGTGTTTATCAGAAGCCACGATTAAATTAATTTAATAAACTTTGACTTTATATTTCATGTTTTTTTTTATATATATTGATGTTAAAAGCAGTGGAACCTTCATACCTTACGTCCTAAGGTGGCCGAGGTGGGTGTGGGTACGGTTGTACCTGAACTCGCCGCTCTCTTTCACGACGTCTATAATACTTTACTTTAATACTTTTCAATGAAATGGCGACCTGTTAAAGATCGGTGACAACCTCTTGGAACGAACAACATAGATGGTTTGTTAATCTCATATTCATCGTATTTCGAACACCTTTAATCACTCACTTGTATCAAACAGCTAGAAATAGCTTCACTGCCCATTCACCGCACCTCTTTTACATAAAAGTAAATAATAAAATAAGTAAACAAAAATTTAAACAAACAAACCATATTGTCAATTGCATTGACCAGCTGTTGTTCACTGAATTAATCGAATAACGTCAACTTCCAAAACATGCAAGGCGTAACCCTTTGGAAATCAGCCTGTGGGGCAGAGACCTTAGGAAGTTCGTCCATATCAATACTTTTCGGCAAATCTACACACTCTAAGCTTCATTTTGATATGCCATATGCCAATATTTTTATTTGGTAAATGACCTTAACCGTTTACATAAAATTTGAATGTATCACTTTAATAATATAATAGATTGTTATTACCATTTTTCTTATTTCATTTAAAGCTGCAAGTACATAGAATTTGATTTCTTACTAGGTATTGTTTTAGCATATAATTAGTCATAATACCTGTGGCTATGGAGATGGCAGAGGGCATATTAAGTAATGAAAGTTTTTTTACTAGAAAAACAGTAATATTTAAATATTAAGACCACTCACAGTTCAATTCATAAAATAACAGGCGTTGAAAAATTATTTAGTCCATTTCTATTTGAATACTAAACCTTGATCATACATACTTGGATTGATTCTATAGTACTAAGACGAATACTACTAATTTTATCACTTAGGTTGACCAGGATAATCCATAAATATTAAAGATTATATGTTTGCGGTCCAAAATGTTGAACGCATTAAAGGCAATGGACATACTTTACTAACCCAAGAATAAATAATAATTATTAATGTTTTTAATCGATTATCCGGCATAAATTAAATTAAACGAGAGCTAGAGCCCCGTGTTTGAAAACTCGACCGAAAGTTTGTAGTGTGTTTGTAGTGTTGTTTTATTATAAATCTTTTTGGAAAATTGTATATTGGGAACTAATACACTTTTTTAATGTTTAAATGTATTCTGGAATATCATTCGCCTTCCCATTAATGTTAGCCTATATATAGTATACTTATAGAAAATACAAACTGAATTTCGACATATTATTATTTCTATTATGATTGTGACAGAATTATTCACTCCAAAAATCATAATTAAAATTTTATTCAATTATATTTTAATATACCAACAACTAGAAGCAGATATTAATATTTGGATCAGCATTGTTACTCAAGTTTTTATTTCATAAAGTAGATTGAGTATTGTAGTAATAGGTTTTAGCACAAAATACAGTAGGTATTATCACAGACAATAGAGTAAACCGTCAGACATTAGAGTATTATATTGTCTGTGGTATTATGATTGTACTAGCAACAGAGCCCGTTGTAGTTAATAAATACAACGGTCCCTAGAAAGTACAGTAGTACATAATATATGCCCTTGTAAGTACCTGAACATTTTTTAAAGAATGAAATTGTTTAGAAAATAAACTGATTTTCTAAAAGAGTAAAATAATGAAAAACAAATACAATTTTACAAAAATATTTTATTTACAGTATTTCTTTGTAAACAACATTCTTTGTAAAGACTTCATTTGATTGTTTTAATAATCTTCCTTGTTCTTTGGCAGGGATAATTTTAGTTTTTATGTCTTCAAACCTTTTAACCCTTGATATTGCAACATACAATTAATTGTCCATGGCTGAATACTGTTGCTGGAAGGTATATCCCAACTTTATCCAATGTCTGGCCTTGCGCTATGTTTATTGTAATAGCAAACGCTAATTTTAAAGGAAATTGCCGTCTTTTTAAAACAAATGCTAAATCTGTGTCCGTCTGTGCTAAGTCAATCCTTGGAATGAATACAATTTCACGTGCTGCTGATCCAGTTAAAACCTCTGCAATTATTTAATTGGGCTTGAGTTCTTTAACAATTAATCGTGTGCCATTACATAACCCCCGTTTTGTGTTAAGATTTCGTAGCAACATTATTACAGCTCCAATTTTTAAATTTAATTTGTGTATTGGCATTCCCAATACACAAATTAAGGAGGTTGAGGAAGTTGCATCATCTCTGAGTGAAGTGTTGGTCAGACTATCTTGTTCTGTTTCTTTTTCATTTTCTGGTTCTCCATCCTTTTGATTGCTTGATAAACACTTTTTTATGTCTTATCCCCTACGATCAAAGGACAATAGTAGTCCCAGTTATTGACGACTTCATCAACTACCGTGGATCGTATATCACTGTATCTGGATTGAGACTTATGGCATAAAAATGAGACACTTCTAAAGAAACAGTTTCCATCACCAACCATGTAGTGAAGAGTAAAGTTATTCATTTTTAAACTAATGTAAAATATTGAGTTTATAATTAACATTTCAAAATAACGAATATTAAATACTATTTTAAACTGTAAATTATAAATTAAATTTGAATAATTTATAATTGACAGTTTAAAATAATTATTTTTGGTTATGAAATCCATACATCTCTTAACTTACCAATACTTATTAATGGTACAGATTAAAAACATCACTTTAGAAACACACTTTACGGACCTCAACCACCAATTCAAATAGTAAACAACTAAATGTAAACAAAGAAAAATCAAGGAAATAACAATAAAACAATCAGCTGTTAAACTATAGAACCATCCATAGGTTAATCTATAGGTGTTCCATATGATCAGATGATGCATACTGGCTAACCCATTATTACTACCATAATTCTTTTTAGATTATTCATACCGGCAAACGTATTACTACCATAAATAAATAAAACTCAAACTTTACTAATTATTTGGAAATCTACACAGATTTTATTGACCTATTAATTAATAAAATCGGTCCAGTAGAACTGTAGATTTAGTTGTAGAAAGTTAACAAAAATCTCTCCAATTCAATATTCTCTCACCACAATAAATTAGGAGGTTGCTAAGCTTTTTTGCAAATAACTCTTAAACGGTGAGGAAATCGACCAAAGTGGAAGGTGATATTCTGAAAGAGAATAAAATTTGCTACAAAGTACTCTTAGGCGTTTTTTGAAAATATTCAAAAAAGGCAACCTAAAGTTAACTATAAATTGAAATTTTAAAATATTAACTATAAAAAAAATCAGTTTTTAGTGTATTTTTGCTTTTTATTCTTTATTCACCACAAATATTTAATAAAATCAAACTTTCATAATTATTTGCAAATCTACACAAATTAGGCTTTCAAACGATACATTAGTTAACAAAATCGGTCCAGTAGAAGTCTAGATTTAGTTGTACAAAGTTTAACAAAAATATCCCTAATTCAGTATTTTTAACAACTAAAAATTTGGAGGTCACTTATCTAATTTGACAATAACTTTTAAATGGTGAGTAAATCGTAGAAAATGCACGTGATATTCTGAAAGAAGATAACATTTCCTACAAATACCTTGTGTGTATTTCTTGAAATTATTTAATAAAGGCAGCCAAAAGCTGACTACAAATATAAACTTGAAAATAAAAACCTGAAAAAAACAGTTTTTAATGTATTTTTGTTATTTTTATTTTTCTACCACAAATATTAAATAAAATCAAACTTTCATAATTATTTGCAAATCTGCATGAGTAAGGCTTTCCAATGACTCATTAATTAACAAAATCGGTCCGGTAGAAGTCTAGATTTAGTTGTACAAAGTTTAACAAAAATATCCCAAACTCAATATTTTC
Organism: Macrosteles quadrilineatus; assembly: GCF_028750875.1. NCBI lineage: Eukaryota > Metazoa > Arthropoda > Insecta > Hemiptera > Cicadellidae > Macrosteles > Macrosteles quadrilineatus. Next base: position 182,825,324 of record NW_026542594.1, read on the forward strand.
TCATTATTATAAATTCGGAGGTTGCTTAGCTTTTTTGCAAATAACTTTTAAATGGTGAGGAAATCGACCAAAGTGGAAGGTGATATTCTGAAAGAGAATAAAATTTCCTACAAATTGATACCATACACTTCTTGGAAACACTAAAAAAGGCAGCTAAAAGTCGCACCCAAATAAAAAGTGTGAAAAACACCGTTTCCAATGTATTTCTTATGGAAAACATGTTTTTTTGAAATCTTTCACCATAAATCATAATAAAAACAAACTTTCATAATTATTTGCAAATCTACACGACCTAAGCTTTCCAACGACCCATTAATTAATAAAATCGGTCCAGTAGAACTCTAGATTTAGTTGTACAAAGATTTTTAAAACTGAATTATATATAGAATAGATAAGTCACAGAGTGTTTATAAATAAGTGGATAAATAAGTTTGATTTGATTAACACACTGAATTTAGGTATACGGTATCACACTGAATAACTCATTATTACGACAGTTTCTCTCAGAACTATTATTACAAAGAAAACACCGCTCTGGCGCAGTACAGTTCTGATTTTAGAGGGTAGATTTAAGTGCTGGCGCAGTGCGGGCCTTCTACCTAGACCCTCTGGCGCAGTAAGGGCGCCCCGACCCTACCTAACCTGTCAAATATTTTGTTGGGACGAAGTGTTACCAGTGGGCAGGTAGAGAGTTGGACCGTAGGCCACATCTGAGGGTTTCGGGCCGAAATGTTACTGGGCCGAAGTGTTACTTGGGCCGAAGTGTTACGACACGTACCCATCAACGCTCATCAAAGAGGCCCAACCACAATTTCCGACCCTCATTTGATCTCTATCACAAAGAACGCTTGATGTAAGGGTCCAATTAGACATGGACGACAACGAGGTTGAAAATACAGAGTCATCGAGATCGATTGAGCTCAATAATAGAATACAAGACTTCCAGACTGATTCATGATGTGAAGCCACTGCTAACAAGGGGTGGCATTCGCTGCGGTCAGGATCTATTTAGCGAAAGATTGTAAGTGACAGTTCGTCGTGTTTGGAACCTTGACTCTTACAAAGCAGATAGAAGACTGGCGAAGAAAGTCTTGATGTCCTAAAGAAGTCCAAGATGAGTATAGTTATCATGTATTTGGCAAAAGTCGGTCGATAGTTCGTATTACAGTGTTAGAAAACGGGAGTGCCGATGGAGACCAGGTCAAGTCCCTTCAAACGCACGAAACAAAGTCAAGGAATAAATTCAGTTACCCAAACACAATAATTTATATGGCCGGTCAGCATGATGATCAAAAGATTAATTTGCCTGAAGGTAGTACAGTAGGCTAACTATGATTTCTCAAGATCCCGTAATGCTCATACCACTAACGTGGCCCATGCACCAGTTTAGCACCAGTTTTAAGTTTGCTAGTTTGTAACTTTATTTTTCAAAGATGATCATCTAGATTTTGTATATTCTGTATTCCTTGAGTTGAATTGTATACATTTAGGAATGTTAAGTACTGTATTCACTTTATACACAATTTCAGTTCATTGCTGCAGATTTTAAGGTCCACGTAAAGCTTTGGCTAGATCTCACGAAAGAAAACAATCTTCAGCCACTTCTCAATGTATACCAAACAAAATTTTACCACCCACAATGATACATTTGATACTTCTTTTGATCAAATAGGTGCTCTACATTTCTACTACACTCCACAGTGGAAGCTGTACAACAAAAAATGTCAAATGTGGAGAAAATTGATAAAATTTTACTGAAAATCCTATCGATTGGAATCTACGATTTTCAAACCGAGACTTGTTCGCGATGCAATCCATTTCAGAACAAAAAGTTAATGAAATAAGCAAAAGCGATGATCGCTAATCGTCCAGGTGCCCGGAGGAGTAATTTGTACGGAGTGTGCAATTTGCTAAACTGCTCCGCTCCGGGCCGGAAGCGCTCATGACGGGCCGGTTGCTTTACTGCCGGATCGCATGTTCTAATAAACGGGGCCGCTTATGCGATTAGTGGACTTGCATCTCGGCTGCCTGGAGCGTAAAGAGCGTGGGGCATAGACTGCTCCCTTGTGGGAGTCCGTTGTCCGTTGTCCGTCGCTGCGTCAGCCGGTTTAATGTTGCGGAAAGCTGAAGTTGGCTGCTTCAGTAAATATTGTTGATCGATGCCAGTGTGTTTTGGAGAGAGTATGATCTGTCGTGAACGTTTTCGAGGATCTATGTGCTATCTGGAGATTTGAATTGGTTTAAATCTTTTGAGGTATCGTTTGGGGTAATCGTTATCGTGGAACAGTTGAAATGAAATCAAACTTGAAGCGGGTCTGCCATAGATTATCGAGAATATACTAAGTTTGTTCGTAGCTGGAAGTTCAGCATACAGGATTAACTGCTATAGCAAAGAAATTAGGATGATAAGAGTCATTAGCTTCTCTATTAGGAGATTAGTACACTATTGTAAGAGTCCTCGCCTAAATCAAGATTTGGATGAAAATATGGAAAGAGCAAAAGCTTATTTTTAACCCTCCTTTGAATAGATTGTGCACCAAATTAACACTAATATTTACGATCTTAAAACTTGCAAATTTAGCAGAATGTTGAAACCGAAAGCTATCTAGTTCTAGGAAATGGAATTCTACATTTCAGTCATAACCAAAAAGCTTCCTTCTTTAAATTGCGCCTTGGTTATATCAAGATTTGACATTTTAGAATTGTCAACAAACTGCTCAGTTGAATGTCCAGATCATACGTCATAGTCCTCTTCCCTGAAGTCATTGCAAACCTACGTTGGCATAAAAAGTGTCGGACCAAAATCGCCCCCTTGTGGCACTCCTCAGTCTGTATTGACTCCTGATAACAGACGGCTGTGGTGATAAGCCCCTGGCTGTATGCACAGGCAGGCGCCCAGACCCAGGAAGCGTTTCATTTACTTTTCATTGACGGCATCCGCCCCCGCGCCTGTCGTGCGTCAATGGGTAGACTCGTGGCGGGGGTGATGAAAGGATAGAGGATGTTGTTGATGGGGTTTTGATTTTTGTATGTTGTTAAAACATTTTGTTGTTGAGGATCTTCACGATTCGACACTTTTAACTTGAAAGTAGACATCATCCCCAAAGACGTGTAGGGATAGAAGCAGATCCTTCGGAACTACTGGGTGGGCCTCCTGTAACTCTTCACAATGAACTATAATACGCATAGCATTAGGGTTTTTAAAGCAATTTGTTATACTAGGAAAATCCGGAATCTTTGTTTACAGTTCAGTTTGCCTTAATATTCACGAGTATGCTTTTTGGCTTACCTTTTCTAATCGATTGCTTGTTTTGAAATTGCTGATCTATGTCCAGCTACATTAGATTGATAAATGTTACTTTTGGAGAGCAAGACATAATGACACTCCATTAAAACGTATTTATAGATGTCGATTTAGTTTCAACAACATCCAACTTCCACGTTAAATAAACTTATTTTTTTTCTGTCAGAAGCTTTCTATAGAAACCAGACTCAAATTACTTCTTAGAAACTTAAGATTTTGAACTTTTTGTCCTGTCTTTTGTTGACTTGTGGTTTTCTGCTCTTGCTTATAGCCAAATTACGATTGTCAAATCATTTAGTCATATTCTGCTTCCTTCTAGTATAGAAAGACCATGTCTTCTTTTAATTTCTAGTGTAAATATCCTGTTAGAAGTAATTTTATATTTTCAACCAATACTGAACACATTTTGGCTGACAGAATTTGTTCCCGGGCACATTTTCCGTTTTTATTCTCCAGTTAACGTCTAATCAATTCTCATCTGCTAACCCGTGACTTTCAGTTCTTTTCCCTGCCATCTTGCAATCGTCCAATCTTGTCCTCGCAACTTGGTTTTATCTGCTATAATAATCTGCTATATCTGCTATATAATCTGCTATAAGTCAACTTGGTTCATCTCGTATAATCAGTCAACTCGTCAGCTGTTGTCTCAAGATCTCACCAGTCTCCATGGCAGCGTCCAGGAGATGCAAGAGAACTAGAGGGAGGAGAGCTGCGGTCAGCGTATATTAGTAAACCACAGCCCGCCTGGCTAATCACAGGTTTATATTGAGTTAGTGAGCCACAGACAGACAAATATACGCTGCCGGCGCTACTGCTCCCACCTCCCATATCCTCCCACTTCATAACTCCCATCAGAGGATGTGACAGACAGAATCATCAGAGGCATTTATATAGTCCCCCTAAAGTATTTTCTCGTTAGTTCTAAATTAATTCATGCTTCTGTTCATGATGTTACTAATGTTAATGCTGACGTTCCAGAAATGGAATATTCATCATGTCCGTTGTAGAGGTATTTTTGTAAGGTATTAAAGAATTTTCAATGATCCTAAGTTTATAAAGATTGTATTCCCTGATTATAAAAACATATACCCTGGGATCACAGACAGTTTTAATGTTTAAACAGTAGAATTTCAGCTAACCCTTTTTGGAAACCGTTCGCTTCTTCCTCCATGGCTTAACATCGGCAAATCAATGCTTTATAGTATGAGAATCATAACAGCACGTGCAGTTTTAGGTTCACTGAATGTTTGGAGTGCGTGAAGAGAATGAGAGCAAAGATCAAGTATTTTACATAAGGTGTGAGAAAGGGTCGGCTAAAACTTTTTCTGGTGGTAATAGAGAAAATGGCCTCACACTTCTTTTGATGAAGTAGGTCAGTTAGATACTTGGGGTGGGTGACTCGTGTAGTCGGTAGTGTAATGGACTGCGAAACGAAGGCAGTTATGTCTTCGGTTTGAGTCCTTGTGAATCTATAGGTATAGTTTATTCTTGTATTGGATCGCCTCACCCTTTGCTTTGCTTGATACCTCCCCAGAACAAGGAGCAGAACGCTTCTGTCTTCCATGCACAAGCCTATGAGTCCTATAGTAAGAATGGACAAATGCAATTTAAAAGAAGCCGGTGAGCTGCAAATATTTCTGCCCTGGCTCTGATAAAAATTTTCTTCATTACATGTTACTTAATTTTACTTTGTCAAGGCTTAAGCAATCCTTTCTATGGAATTCCTTGATGGCTATGAAGTAGAGTGATCCGTGTGGAGGCCGATGGATCGACGCTATTGATTCCTCCTGTGTTTCAGTTGTGTATGTGTGTGTCGTGGTGTGTCCGTGTGTGGGCTGACCGGTAATTATAATTAACCAGTCTCCCTAATTAGAAGAATGTCCGTGCGAAGGCGTCTCGTTAAAACCCAGTAAAACCAAAAGTTCCCCGAGTTTTTATCGGTTGCGACACTCCGTCATTAAGTTCGGCCAACAGTATAATTAAATTTATGGTTCGGTCCATTATCTATAAACAGTTTGCGTCTGAAGTGATAATTAAAGTTCCCGAGAGTAATTTAGCTGGAGTAAATGGCTGCGGAATGATCACTCGGATAGTCTTGAATAATTACCTTTGAAAGACCAAATTAAGACATTGGGTTTGGTTGGTTTTTATGACACTTTTGCGCAAACTCTTTTTGTTTTCCTTTTATGTATAGGAAAGCCAATGTGATTTGTGTAAGGGAACACTATAATGATAACATTGTTAATATGTGAAATGTATGAATGATAATCGTGTATGTAAATAATCACAGAATACAAAAAAATACACTTATTTTCCGTTCGTTCGGTTTTCTTTTCATTCCGTGGTAAACACACGTTTATCGAATTACATTTAAAATGTGATCTCTATTTAATTATGAAGAACAGCACGTTAAGACGAAAACAACATGTCAAATTCATTCATCTTATATATTTAAATATCCAATTCCTAATTATTATCAAGTATTTATTGGTTGATATTCGTCCACCTAACAGGAAACATGTTCCATTTCCATTCCGCTAAATCAACCCGGTAATCATAACGAGTATTTAAATCGGACAAGATTTCTACGTAAATTCCTCCAATCAAAATGCCATCGAGGCAGATATATATCTCGTTTATGGTCGTTTACCAGATTGAATCAACTAAGCTGACCAGTCGCTGTAGTTGGTCATAGGGCGGTCCGATTGTACGTATAAATCTGTATAATTACTACGTTACCGTTTTGAGTCAGTTTGTTATCTGGTGACCGGTTAATTGTACCAGCAGCGCTCCTGGTGGTCGCCGGGGGAATTATAGTGGTTTGTGACAGTGATATTGGGAAGGCACTGGAGTATATGTGTGGTCATTGTGGATACAGTACGGCCATAGCCTCTTCTAATACAAGTGTACGGTGCCGGTGAGACAAAAGTGGCAACGTCGCGGTACCGGCCTACTGAAACAGCTGTTGCACCAATAATGGGGTCGTCTGCGCAATGTTTATGTTTGCACGTTTGTTATTAATTTTATTATCATGACAGATCGGTTGGTGCGACGTTGCCACACACCAACGCAATTAGAGGAGGTTTAGATACTGTTTGTGGACTTCTTATCCTGTAATAGTATGAAACACATGTTTAAATATAGTTTGTTAAAAACTCGGTTGTTTTTGTTGTTTTTAGTGCGCCGATGTACATAAAATGTTTTTTTGTTTAGAGTGAATTTGTCATTTTTTTAGGAGTTGTTTGCTAATATATCGTTATTTGGCAGTAATAGTTTTAAAGTTAGGAAAATAAAGTAGCCTACTAAATAGGAAAATACATCAACATGATTAAAGAGTAGGCTACTGTAAACATACCTTAAAATTTTCCAACTACAGGATGTTAAATCTTTAAGAAGAATGTTACGTTTACGATATTAGACATTCTTAGTTTGTGATTACATGCCTAAATCAAATCACAGAATAAGGAAGATACACTCTACTGTATATGTCCGCTATTTATTCTGTGATCAATTTAAATATTTCTATTACTTTAGGGTAATTTTCACAAAGCATCCCTGATTTATAAGGATTTTAAATTGTGAGGATAATCATACTTCCTCATGGATTTATCATAAATTGGTGGTTTTATTGATTTATAATCAAATTACGATGCTATATATATAAGATATGGCTTAAGTATTGTTAAATAATAATAACCTAAAGTTCTAGACGTCAAACAAATGCACATTAAAGAAGAATTTGTACAAAATATGTTTTTCATAATTCAAGAACAATATAATGGAGACTTAAATTTAATTGAAATGACTATGATTCTATAACACATCCATTCCCTTATACTATTCAACAGGACATTCTAAACGTTATTCGAGTATTCTCTTAGTCAGCCTAGCAAAAGACACGTCAGCAAAAGCCCGTTCCGGGATCCAAGGCTCTTTTGAATCGAATCCAATTTACATCCAACCTGTGTCTAGATTCATAACAGATTAAACTGGACTATAAACTAGTTGTAGGGAGGGGCTACAATATATAACCAGAGGTAATAGAAAGCTGTAGCTACGCGTAGTTGGTTAGATTCAATCTACTTTATAACGCAACCAATTAGATTAGAAATATTACCACAAGTCTCACAAAGAGAAGAATTTCCCCGTTCATTCGTAAACGTTAACTTAAATTAATTCCGTTCACCATGTTAACTGAAAGTAGACTTAATTTGAAGCTTGTAATTGATGTCCAACGTCTTGTAGCAAGTTTCTACATTATTGTAGATGTAGGGTAAATTTTACAGTTTTAAAACTATATACGTAGTCCATTCTTTTGGGTTTGATTAATTAAAGTTCGGTAAAATAACTGTAGATAAAAGTAGCTTACTATACATTTACCAGACAGAGTCAGGTTGGTTTAAGGTTGAAAACTTAAAATGAAGAGAAGAAATCAACGCGCGGTCTCTAATACAAGGCTGCGACGAGGGAAAAGCGGCAACACCGCATCCCCGGCCTTCCGAAGCAGTGTCACACTGTTTCATAATGGAGCTTCTGTGCAATGTTTATGTTATGTTTGTTATTACTGTTACTAACATGGCGATAGACCGGCCGGTGCGACGTTGCCACACACCAACGCCGCGGTCTTGTGCAGCAACTCTTTGGTGATTAATTATACTGAACATGGACTATAAACTAATAAATAGTTGCTCATTGGATGATAAATTAATGGTTTTTTTTCTTACGATTTATAAGGTTGAAAATGGAATAAATTGTGTCAATACACAGAATAAATAGTTTCCATCTTGCGTTGACGATCGGAGTATGTTTTTGAACATTTTGTATCGAATATACGTAAAAAAATTTTCTGGGTTCCGATCATGAATAAAACGCGAGAATATTAGGAACTCATAGTTCATTGAGGTTGGAAGACCAGCTATGTTTTGATTTTAAAACTCTTCAAATAATTAACATAAATCCAACATTCCAAAAAAAAAATACGTTTATTGCGTTTGAATATATTTCTTATTCCGAAACCCTACATCAAAACGTAAAAGTTGGTTGGCACCGGGTTCGTATAAATTACAAATTTATTCACAAGAAAATTGGAACCGGCGCAAGACTGGTGTTTATACCGCGCAGGGCTGCCAACGCCGCACGAGTGAAAGTAGACCTGCTATAAATCAAATCACTAATGCGCAGTAGTTGGTGCTAGTAGTAAACTGCTACATGCCTGAGTAGCTTCCGCAAATCTGGTTTTATGCTACTAATTAGAAGGTAGTTAAACATTGTGGAGAAATGTAGTAGAACGAGCCTGGCTGGTCTAGTCCACTGGTCCAGTAGAGGTTAGAGCGTGGGAAGAGTGTTCTAATGTTCTGGAGGAGAAAAGTTAGGTTATGATGATCAAAAATAGCTTCAAAAATATGCTATGTATAATGTTAATAAACACCGTTAACCTTTGGATCTTTAAAAAATGCCCTTCGTGCAAGGAGAATATTTTGTATAACTATACTAAAAGCCGTAATTACTGAGCTTGAAATACAATCAAGATAATGTCTGTTAACAACTTTGAGAGGTTTGAGAACTTCAAGAGAACCCTGCGTGATTAAACAGTAGTAATATGTATATCAAAGAGGGCCAAAACTCACATTTAGATGCAATGAAACAATGTTTTTTTCTGCAATCGTGCTACAAATGCACTATGAGTTAGAAGTTTAAAGAATCATTTAACACTCCCAGTCTAAAGCTCTTTAGGAAAGCTTTATTTTTACTATATACCTAAGACTCTCAATGTTGATAGTTTTAAAAGATCTCTTAAACCGACTTGCATGGTTTGTAATCTCCCAAGAAAGCAACAGGATTTGATATTTCAATGAAGTGCTAAGATTGTTCGATGAAGTATTTTTTCCGATTATCCGAGTATGAAATAACACAATGAAAGGATGATGTTAATGGGTAGGCCTACACCAATTACTTTTCTTGGTTTGTTCTCCAGCCCGCCAAATGTCTCAGACGAAGTGATAAGCGGTATTTTGGCGCGAAGAGTGCAGAGGTTATCACGTTTTAGTGAATTACGACGACGCTAAATGTCAGGGAAATTTGAATTTCACTTGCTGCTGCGGAGTTGCGCAATTGTAGTACGTGGCACAGTGTTTATCTAGATTAGTTACATAGGTGCGAGTGAAGGTCCAAATTTGGAACGCTGGCAAGTTGGTAAAGGTTTTGGGGTTTTGCTAGCGTAGCTTGAAAATTCTTTGCGTTGTTTTCAATCAAGCAATCAGAAACATCTTGTATTGTAGTCTCCATAGCACCAACAGTTGTTTTGGAGTGGCGATTTTCTATCTTTTACTTATTTAAAGTGTGACTATTGTATAGTATCACTGTACTTTCAAGGGTCTTACAGTACCTACAACATAGTGACGAAGGTTTAGTGAATTGAGCCCCACATTTATGTTACCCGGGTTCAAATCCCGGAAATCACCATCGATTTCAAGATGTAAGATAACACGTTTACCGGTAATTAAGACTTTTTCGTCCACCTTTACTGTTTACTCATTGGTTAGATTAGTAAATACGATAAGTCTGTTATGCAACTTAGGTAACCTCATCTCTGTACTAATTCTCAATCCACCACAGGTCATACGATATACTGCATCTATTATATACATAATTAACTAAAATTAAACCATAAATCTTCATGTCGGTTCTGGTGGTCGCTGGTTCTGGGCTTGCAAACTGCAAACCAATATTTTACCATTGACTATTGGATACTGTCAAAGATTTTACTTGGAATCGTCGAAGAAGTATTTTGTTGTTAAATTAACTTACTACGATGTTTTTATCTTTTCGCGCAAACTAAACTACGATAGAACAGTAGTGGGTGGTTTTTGTCGGTAGCTGTTTAGTTGAGGAGACCGCGACGGCGACATTTTTTGCCCCTTCAGGGGCTTCGGAGCCCAACACGTGGCCCATTTTGAGCCCCTTTCCGCTCTAAAAAGTCCTGATTAATAACACCACCGCTTTATTACACAGATCTGTCGTTCTGCCTGAAGATGTTCACGGAGATGACTTTCATAAATCAAAGATCTCGAGGGTGCTTAAAGACACGTTCGGATTTGTTACGGACGTATTCCGTTACACATTTTTACAGTCACGTGTTTGGTGTAGAAAATTTGATGTCGTAGTCTACATAAGTGCGGTTGTTTACCGGATTTTAAATTTTTTCTCATTACACTTTTCTGAAGCCGCTGGAAATCCATTTATGTTCTCTGAAAACAGAATCATGAGAAAGAAACCACTGCAACATTATTTATCAGGCAGTGATACAACAATGTGTTGCAAAGATGAATTGTAATACATAATAGACCAATTTGAAAGTTATTGTAAATAGAGTTCAAAAGATTTCACTTAAGCAATGTTTTTAGACTAGCAATTGTGTGTACTATTTTGGAAATACATTCGAGATATCAAGGTTAAAGTTATTGAGGTCCTACGGTATAATTTTCAAGTCCAATGTGTGGTTTACCAATGTGTGGCATTAGGGCAATCCTTGCCAGATTTTCTTGGAGCAATAATATGATACAATACATGACGCTTTCCAAAAATTGATGGTGATTACATAATACGTTTTTAATGGTACAGTAGTTCTAAAAAGACTTAAAGAGATTACACCCAATAAGTTAGTTTAAAGTTTGACTATTTTTTAAAACGTAATATACACATTCAATTGGCTAATTTAATGATAATACGGTACACTATCACAACATCGTACTTTGGCAAAAGTTATGACAGTGTTGACAACATCGAATCATTTAGACATTTTCATAGTTGTCTCTACGAGACATTCCTTTGCTCTTGACTACAGATTGTCCACATAGAGGGCGGGTCTAGAGGACTAGAGGACCCTTGAGTAGCTACAGCTGTCACCCAAGTCATTCTAGTCAGAATTCAAAAACAACAGTAGCAGACCACCCAAGAATGGTCGTAGTCGTAACAACAGGGGGCACGGTGTTGTGGTTAGAGCGAAACCCCTGCTAGGGTTCAAATCCGATTAAACACCAATAACTATTGAGTGTTGAATCTGATGGTTAAGGATCACCCTAATCTTTGGAAGTATCTTTGGTCAACCATCTCGACATAAACAAATTGTTGTTTTTTTTTTTTGATTTTTTGAGAGGATAGCAGGCTTACCTGAATGGAAAAGAGTCCAAACTGGCACAGGAAACACAAAACTTTACACTATATACACAAAAAAACATTAGAATATTTCACTGTCACTGACAGCATTTTCAACCCAGGAAGAGGGAGTTTTCTAGATGTCCAAAATGGCCCTCTAAAAAATGCCAGAATTAAGTCCCATTTTGGACATCTAGAAAACTCTCTCTTCCTGGGTTGAAAATGCTGTCAGTGACAGTGAAATATTCGAATGTTTTGTATATATAGTGTAAAGTTTTGTGTTTCCTGTGCCAGTTTGGACTCTTTCCCATTCAGGTAAGCCTGCTATCCTCTCAAAAAATCCTAAAAAATCTAGACCCTTGTGCTCTATGCTACACCCTTAACCTAAAAAATTGTTGGTTAGGGAGAACTTTGTCTCTGTATTAGAAACGTGATTCCCCAAAAAGACATACGTTTTATTGACTGTTTATAATGATAGATATGAAGAAAACTAACGGAATGAACCTGTTATTCTTGTTGTACCTACAAGTGTACATATTCATCGACATAAATTCGGAAATTATTTGACAGTTAATAAAAATCTCGAAGGCTCAATAGTGAACATAACTTTTTCAAGTCGTTTTTGCTTGAATTATAGTTTTTGCAGTGTGAATTAAATTGATTTCTTTTTAATGTTCTTCTCTGGTCTTATACCAAATTAATTGGCGACGTTTAAGGTTTATTTACGACGAATTGTGGATATTTATAGATATGCACTGTGGATGCGATGCTCCCTGGTGTGGATTAACGTCCGCACTAGTGAGTACTACGACTATCCGCAGTATTATCCTGATAATTAGACCAATTCGTAAATTACAAGGAAAAATGTGGTTCGGATTCCACTATAAACTGTAGGTCCCTTAGTTGCCATTAGCTGTATGGGCTATTAATGAACAGCTGTGTCTAAGGAACATGTCGGCCTTAGTCACTAACAAGACTACAAGATCGCGCCACTCATCCTACACTCATCCTTCACTCATATTTGGGTTAAAATACGCACATAGTGGCGTCCCCATCTTAAATAATTGAATTGAATTGAATTGAATTGTTTAAAAGATGAAGGAGATTGGAAAGAGAAAAAACGTCATGTTTACTTCAGGAATTTATGAAAAACCCCATTATACGTTTAAGTAATACTAATATTGTATATAATTTAATTTGTAACGTAATTTAGTAATTACATTTTTGTTCATTATACTAGTAGACTATATTTTTTAGACATTTTGATTCTTTCACATTAATTGTATTACTAATGTTTTTTGTTTGTGTTTTAGGTGAGTGAAAATTGCAGAATCTCAGTGAGTACGTTTCAAGTTTTTAATTTTGCCGAAACGCGAACTTTTTATTTAACGTCCACTTTTATTTCACTGATTAGATGATTTTCTCCAGGGGTATGTTTCAATCATGTCTCAGCCTCCGGCCTAGGGACAGTGGACGGGTGGCCTAAGGCCTAAATCTCGACGCCCACTCTTGATACCTTGCTTGCAAAGACCACCTGCCCGCCTGGTCAGGCTGTCTGTCTCGCCTGTCTGTACAACTCTGCTTTTATACAGTTGATGGTAGATCCAGATACCTGGCCATCTGTGCTTTTAAAACGCCCGTCAAATGTCAATTTGACTACTAAAAGACCTCGAAGACCCGAAGAATTTGAATTCGTTACAAGAAAACAGCTGTTGATTTTCTGTTAAGTTTTTAGACATTCCATCCCCATGTTAAAGTTCTCACCAGGTTTTTAATCAATGTGAGCCACCTACGGATTGCACTGATATAAGATACTGATTTCTGCCGATTACATGAAGGTTTTTACCAAGTCAAACTTAAAATGGAATGACTTATAATGAGCTATAGCAACTGTTATGACCCAGTAACTACGTCAGTAACAAAAAATAAGGCACAAAATAGAGTTTTATACACTAGACTAGAGCAATCTGTGACTGGCTCACACAACTACATTAGTTTTTAGTAAAAAAAATTGCCACAGCTGATCTATATAGATCGGATGTCCGGTGGGGCACACGGAAGATTTTTCAGGTGCCGTTTGACGTCACTACTGCTGCGTCTGAAGAAACAGACAATTTTATAATTTTTCTATTATTAAATTAAACTGTCATAACCTAACCAAACTAACCAAATGTGCTGATAATGAAAAAATCGAATGAAGGTTTACTAATCTAAAAAATAGTTTTGTTCATAAAATAAAATTATAAATGCCTAAAATTCAACTTTATAATTTTTTAATTTCATTTGATTTAATTTTTAATTATAAAATTAAACTGTCATAACCTAACCAAACCAACCAAACTTGCTGATATGAAAAAAATGTTGACAAAAAGTTAATGTTACCAGCGGGATTTGAACCCGGTTCATTCGGATTATCGACCCGTCACGCTAGCCACTACACCACAGCGGCCGATGGCTCAATCCTGTATCGTTGCGGTAATAGTGTTCCCTCAACTGACGTCAGCAGTTAGTGACGTCAAACGGCACCTGAGAAATCTTCCGTGTGCCGTTTCGATCGGCGGTCTTCTTCTGTATCCAATGGTTTTAGGATGTAAATATCTAAATACATGTGTAAGCTACTCCTTTCCATTTCAAAGGTATCATCCTTTCCCATATGTTTTCTTTTCTTTTTAAAGTATCCGTTCCTATACAGGCATCACACTCTAAACCTTTTTAGTAGCCAGTACATTATTCTATTTTAAATAACGGAATCGTCAGATTTGTTCCTTAATCCTGAAGTTAATGCTCATTTTTACACCAACTGTAAGTAAGGAATATACAGAGTCTTGTTTTGACCCATATTAACCGGTTTTAAACTACTGTATCACTTATATTTTCTCTATACACCTATTGTATTTAAGTAGACACTTTTCCGACGAAGCATTCGAACATTCGCTCGACTAACGAAGGCATTTCCCCATTTTTCTATTTATTTTCCCATAGTAGGTGAGTTTTTTTTTCTGGAACTCCTTACACTACTTTTACCTTTTGTGACTATTAAACCAGATTCCTAACTTTGCATAGTAGCCTACTGGGGACTGTCTATTTCGAAAAGATTATAGCTCAAGACTCATTTAGCTTCATATTTTTTTATACCAGCAAAACTAATTCATGTCAGGGTATTCGCCTCAAATCTAAAGGTCGCTGGTTCGATTCCAAGCCAAGCTAGATTTCCAGACCCAGATGTCATTGGTCACTGGGTTGTAAATTAATGATGCTATCCAACAGAAAAGGTTGACGTTAAATACTAACAATACCAGGATTTGGACAGTTCCCTTTCTAAACTCTAAAAATGCTATTGCGTTGAAAACATGGTGGTTTGGGATGGTTGTGGATGGAATGGTGGGTTGGGATTCAACGGGAACCGGAGTTTTGCCAACGGGTGTCAGGTAGATGGGAGGATGCCTTCGGCCACCTCTTGGTGCGGAGATTTGCCAACGGTGGTGGTGGGAGAAAGAGTCTGACGGAGGGAGGGAGAGCGATTGTCAGGGTTGTCTACGCTTGGCAGTTATGCGCTTGTCGCAGTGGGTTAGGTTAGGTTAGGTTAGGTTAGGTTATGTTAGGTTAGGTTAGAAATTCAATACATTTCCTTTCACAGTCAGAGGTGCATAACTCCATTACTTTGAACACAGTCAGCATCCTGCCTGGTTTGTCCACCCTTAGCGGAAGCCACCCTCACGGTCACGTGTAATATCTCTCTCTCCCCCTCCCCCTCTCGCGCAACCCACAACCGTTGACAAAACTCCGCAGTATGTAGAATTCATGGATGGGGACCCTTTCTACCTGATACCCGTTGGCAAAACTCCTACACTCGATTCAACAGATTCTATAGTCGAACCGATTAACTCTAATTTGTTTACTGAACAACTTACCAGTTGTAATATAAAACCCAACACTTGACTCTATCGCCTCCTCAAGCTGGTAGCGACCCACTTGACTGGAGTGGCTGCCTTCCATCTGGAAGTAACGAGATCTGGAATGGTGATCTGGAATATCTCACTTGCGGCTCCCGTTCTGATGACCTTTGTAATCAGCGTCATCAGCACGCGTGAAACATCAGTCATCAGCAACACGTTAGCCGCTGATGATGGGAAACTTGGGTACATCAGAAACAAACAGGCTCTTGCACATTGCACGAAGACGAGGAACATGTTTTGGACGGATAATTTGGTTTGAGTTCTCGAAGAAAACTCATCTACGAGATGAACACATTCTTTTATTTATTAGAAGCTTTGTCTGTGTAAAGTAGTAACATATTATATAGTTTATCAGATCAATGTTTACTTTCCAAAGCCGCATTGGACTATTAAAGATCGGAGTGTGAAATTCGTGATCTCGAAACGAACAGACCTTTATTAATCCTAGATACATAGATCATCTTAAGTCAAAATTACGACTAATTCTGTCCAGTGGTTTTAGTGTGATGGAAAGGTAAATTGCATGTATAGTATAGACTTGTAAACTAAAATCTAGTGGTTTCTTACTGTCTTTTGGTCCTTCGAGCCGGATTAATCGAAAAGCTATCAGGATATTTTATTATTAATAGAATTTGTCCTAAGATCGAATCTGAAAACATCGGGGTACAATGCGAATTCTAATAAACACTATTATCCTTCTTATTTGTCTATAAGCGATGCTAAGTCAAACCTCATCGAAAATTCTAAAGTGTTATTAATATAAAGCAAACCAATCAATCGAACAACAAGTATTCGAGCTATTGTGAATCAAATGATTATTCATGAATTTATTTTCACCATCAAGACATTCTATTCAGATTTATACTGGCTGGAGGCGAGGTTAGCGCCGGACGCATTCACGGAGCTCCAAGCTGTGAAAGGAGCGAGGTGAAAATTGCTGTGCGAGATACAAATTACCACCACCAGGGGCGCTTTTCGGGTAATACTGTGGCCTTGGGCTGGGCTAATTTTCTTATGGTGGACTTAAGAATTTGAATGGAATCAATGAACTACTTTGAAACTATAGTTTGATTTAGTTAGTATCTCCATACTGTCTAGATACATTTGGTGACAGCGAATTAGATGACAAGAAAATTTTTAGTTACCTGATTTAATCTCTATTCTGGTCAAGACCAGGGTTTGCAGGGGTGGGTATTAGTTGCGCCAACTGAGCTAGTAAGGTACTCGGGTATTCCTGAATTTCCCCAAATAAGTTTTTACCACACCATCAACAGGGCCGCAAGTGGTGGCCCTCTTTGACTGTATAATTGAGTAGGTTAGATTAGGTTAAGTTCGGCCAGGATAGGTTAGGATGACTCATAAACAAGCTTATTCCTTCTGCGCCCCTACCTGACTTTGGTTTGGCGCAACTAAGGAACATTTTTTGGGCCCCTGAGGGCTTGATGAAATTAAGGAACTCTTTGGCGCAATTAATGGATGACCGTTTGCATTGGAAATTTTAGTACCTTGTCAGGGGGTTTATGGGGGTGTTCAACATCAGGAGGGGGTTCGGGGGCCCTCTCCCAGAAAGTTTGCCATTTCTAAAGCCATTTGGTGACGTTTAGTCATTTTAACGTAACTTTGTCGAAACCCTCCGATGTGTTTTGACGAAATTTATGTTTGAATTTATATTTCCAAGGCCCAATAGGGGGGAGGGGGTGTTAGACCATATTGCCACCTTTGGAACCAGTACTGAGCGTTTGGTCTGTTTTCCTTACCCCTGTAGCAACACTTGGATTGAATAATCTCTCCTAGCTACCAACAGACAGCTCACGAAGTATCGTGTTTATATTTATGTTCAGCTACCAGCTATCTAGCTACTCGGACTACTCCCGTTGCGGAGTCCCGGTCCCACAAATCCCTCAGGAATGTGTCCAGAGTCCTGTAGGTAACCCGAGACGAGCGCAGTGTTTATTTTACCTCGGATCTCGTACATTCTCACAGTCTCCTTACCTCGGCCACTAAACCAAACCGCAATACTTCAACATGGAGCTGCGTTGTTGTAATTGAATACTTAAGGATTGGTTTCTGGGAAGAAATAAACTGTGTAACCTTGTTTTATTTAAATTCGTGGTTTTCGTTTGAATTTATTCAGTTCAAAGCTACACATGCAACTAGGAGTAGTAAATCCTAGTGTTGAATTTAAGATTTTTCAATGTCGCATGACTTTTTGTAACTGTTGTGTACACGAAACTGTGACTGAAAGTGAAGGAGTTGTTGACTGAACCATGGAAATGCAGAAGAACAAAGGTGTGAAGTAGAAAAGGACCAATTAGTCCTCAGGACGTGACTTGGGTGTTGTGTAAGGACTAAGGACGTTCATTAAGGTGACATTCAGTTGTGATTGACAACCGTTGTAATAGCGTTCTGATGCGTACAACATGGTTTTGAATCGTAATAGCTATGTACCGTCCAAAAGAAGACACCGATAGTAAGTTAAAATGTTTTAAATATGTTTTACATTGGTAAATCAAATTACCGTGTAGCTCTACAAAACAGTACATTATACCCTCCTACAATACCGTATACCCTCTTATATTATTACAGTATACCCTCCTATAATACAGTATACCCTCCTATAGTACGGTACACCTTCCTATAGCACATTATACCCTCCTACAGTACAGTATACCCTCCTACAGCACAGTATACCCTCCCACAGTACGGTATACCCTCCTACAGTACAGTATACCCTCCTACAGTACAGTATACCCTCTTATAATACAGTATACCCTCCTATAGTACATTATAACCTCCTATAGTACAGTATATCCTCCTATAGTACAATACACATCCCTACAGTACAGTATACCCTCCCACAGTACAGTATACCCTCCCACAGTACAGTATACCCTCCTACAGTACAGTATACCCTCCTATAGTACATTATAACCTCCTATAGTACAGTATATCCTCCTATAGTACAATACACATCCCTACAGTACAGTATACCCTCCCACAGTACAGTATACCCTCATACAGCACAGTATACCCTCCCACAGTACATTATACCCTTACAGTACAGTACACTCTCCTATTGTACGAGTACGGTACACACTCCTACAGCACAGTATACCCTCCCACAGTACAGTATACCCTCCTACACTACAGTACGAGTTACTATACACGTTATTCTATGGTACGGAGTACGAGGAGGTCTTCGACGGGCCTCACCACGGCCCATTTCCCAGCCTCACATTAGGTCTTTCTTTCCCTGTCATTACCTGTGTAATTACCCAACCATAAACCCAGGAGTCTCCATTTCACCGGTTGAAGTTGTCCAAGAACCAATCCTGCAACACCTTTTTGTTTAGAACTGTTTATTGTAAATTGCTTGCAATAGTACATAGAAAAACTTTTGTGGGATGGTCTCAGGAATTTTCATAGACTTTTCTTCTTATTTAAAATTGCAATTGTAGAAAAAGTATTCTTGTTGGGACAAAATTTGATCCTCCTCAACCAAGGGAGATCGGAATTTTAAAATTTGACAAGGTACATATTTCATCTTCTGGGTTTTTTTTTTTTTTTGCTATCTAATAAAATATTAACTACTGGTTCAACCTTATGGCTAATATCAAGGCCATAATAGTAAGTTGGTGTACTTTAGATGTTAATTCATTATATTGTAGGTTTATCCTTCTTACTTCATTTACTCCGAAAATCAGGAAGGTTATTTAATAAGTCATTCTATTCCCCATTCCCTCCTCATCACCTAGCCATATGTTCACCGACTAATGTTCCCAAACCAAGAGGCAGATTACCCAGCAATCCCCAGCAATGAGGGGTCCAAGGTCCGGGTAAACGCACAAATCTCGTATCACTAGCAATCACCGATCATCAGGGTAATGTCCGGCCTTACCGGACAGCGGTGCCATAATTCAATTTTAAATTAAAAGCAAAATAGCATCAGCAGGGGGCGGGGGGAGTAATGCCGGACGAGTTGATTAAAAAAGCAACCGACTCCGGAGAAAACAAGTGGCATCATTAAGACAATCCGGG
Source organism: Macrosteles quadrilineatus (assembly GCF_028750875.1). Classification (NCBI taxonomy): domain Eukaryota; kingdom Metazoa; phylum Arthropoda; class Insecta; order Hemiptera; family Cicadellidae; genus Macrosteles; species Macrosteles quadrilineatus. The sequence goes on from NW_026542594.1 coordinate 182,844,776, forward strand.
CGCAATTTGAAGAAGCGGCGCTGCTACGTGAAATAATCCCGGGGAACCAGTTCTTTCAAATCTCATTAAAATAGTTCATTAAAAACTAGTTTGGTGGACATTCGGACATGCGACATAGCATGCGAGGTAGAGTGGCGTGTGTTGGAGTCCCTCAGGGCTGTGTGCTTGGACCTTTGCTGTTTTTCTTTTCACCGCGAGCGCCGGTGTCAGCATTCGCTGGAACTTTTGATCTAGACTGTAATTTCAGCCTAGTTCTCTTATTAGATGATTTCATTGATATGCCTTTGAGCTGTTGCTTGTTTTGCAGCATATTTATAGCGTGCTTAGTGCCCGGAGGTATTGTTTTTTCCACTTTTTATCAAAATATACATCCTAACTGCAAAATAAACAGCTGATCCTAGTCATAAGTCGACAAAGATCATCTCACTCCATTCTACACTCTCGCATCCATACAAGCTTTAATTTCCGTCGCTGTAAAAGATGATGGTTGGAAAATGTTCCGAAGTGACTTAGCGAATTGCATTATGAAACACGGAAACCGAAGTATATTTGTATGTAAAGGTCGGATGACAGGTTATTAAACCAATTTCGTCCCTACTACCGGAATTAGTCACGCTCTCAATTTTACACGACTGTACCTCAAATTAAATAAAGATTTATTCGTCAAGTAAACGAGATTGGAAAGTTTTATTGACATTAAAACGTAGGGTTATTTTTTCTCGCTTGTGAGCTACGCATTAGATGGTCCAGTGGTTGTAAATTCAGGGACTTTTCAAACTCTCGTCAAGAACGGCTCGCTTCGCTGGGTATCACGCCCGGCCAGGTGGGTAATGCGTCTTTTAGCCTGAGGTATGGATTTCACTTACGGTATCGAAGTCTTAATAAATAGATTCCGGTTCCATATAAACTAGTTCGTCAATCAGAAGGTTCTTCATGATGGCAATTACAACAGTTTAGGTTTAGTTGTTGGAAAGACGTTTATTGGATGAGTTACAACAAATGTTCTGTAATCAATGTTTCCTCTCAATAATGTACTATTTTCATTTTTGATATTTTATAACATACATTTTTTTTACCCGTGTTAAGGGACCTAATGGTAAAACGTATGTTTAATCAACAATTTTTCACCCTTGTACAGTGTTTAGATGATTTAGATGATCGAAATCAGTTTGAAACTTATCTTAAAAGCAGAAAAATCAGTTTGGTGGCTTAAAAATGGACCTAAATATCCTCAGTAAAATGGTCCTTGACTGAAAATATATAGTAATGGTGAGTAACGAAACTAGGATACCTTAACTCACACCAAGTCGATATTTTATCAATATTTGGGTTTAAATACGCCATGGGTGTACTTGCGTTTCCTTAACATATTAGTGATAGAAATCATATTACATATAAAAAAATACTGTACATTTTGGCCGGAACGCCTTATACTGACACCTGTGTCCAGCAATACAATAAACCCGCTTAATTAGCTTCCTTGGTGATTACAACACTCAACACGTTCCATCAACATGGGACATGTACAATACAGAACTAATTATTATCAATCTGATATGCTTATCAGGGGAAATCATCATTGTCATGTCCACAAGCAGAAACAGGCTGGTTGTGAATTCAAACTTTATCTAGTTTAGATGTCCCGATTAACAATAACCTGCTACAATAACCTACTTACTATAGAACTTTTTAACAGACGCGATTGAAGAGTGGGACTATCTTTGACAATTAACTACTTTATCAGTTGTGTAATCATAAATTTGGAGGTCAAATCCAAGCAAAGAAACATTTTTTTACATAATTTTAACATTATTTAACATTATTTTAAACATTATTAAAAAAAAACATACTTTATCCTTGTAGTCTAAAAAAACCACATGACCGTTTGAAGAGTCGTTTGAAAGTTCTTACTTTGACACTCAAAAAATTTCTATCGTCAATGGTATTGTATGTTCCATGAACATGACAGAGTATTTGTTATGATTTAACCTCAAAATTTGACAAGTTTGGTCACATGATCACACTATAGACAAAGAAGTTCATTAAAGATTGTCCACCATACCACTCTCCTAGTCCTTAACCGCTTCTAAAGACTCTAACTCTCATTCTACAATCTATTTGTAATTTCCTCAGGCAAAACAGTGTCGACTGCCCGCACAGAAGACACCAACAGGCAGATAAAAGATCGATTTCGTCCACGCTTAATTTGAATTGTTGCGTATCAAATCAAACGTTTCGGGATGCGGTCGGAGGAATCAAATTGCCGGAAAATTATCTTCCCTCCAATTTGTACCCCCTCCCTCCAATCTTGGTGGCCCTGGGTCCGACTAATCCCAATTCTTGCCGCGGGCGGAATAATCAATGGTAATCAGTAGCTTTTAGCTAAACAGCGGATGGGATTTTGATTGCGCAGGAAAATACAGAATTGGTCAATTTCATTAGGTGAATTAGATCAAATTGTGCGCCCAGTTTTGGTCGATGTGTCGGGAGTATATGTTAAACGGTTGATTATTTTAATCACGGTTCTGTCGTTGATTATATGTACTCCTGCAAATGCGAAATCTGGTTCGTTTAGTTTATTTTCTGGTTTTCGATTGATTATGTTCAATCAATGTAGGTTGGTAAAGTATTAAGTTTAAATTCACATAAACTAATTTAAATACCGTAAGTAATTCCAATTATTTTTTTATTGTTTTTTCAAAGGGTACAAGATTTATTTTTGAGTTTTGTGTACGTTACGAACCACCCCATTATAGCCTTGTGTGTAAAATTTTGCTTAGTTTTAAATATTTAATTTAGTGCCTTTTTTGCACTTTTCTAATTCAAAAAATGGCTTCTGTCAAGCAAAAATAATGTAGGTAACTATTCCGTCAAAATTTGATGACGTAAACATACATAAACATTACTCAGAATCTTCCTCTACGAGTTATTGCAACAGTTGTTTAGGCAGGCCGGGGCTGCGGTGTTGCCAATTTTATCTCGCTGCTGTAGTGTATTAGAGGTCATACTATACGCGATAAAAACTATGGATTGGCTTTGAATTAACGAGATTATAGCTTTTTTGATCAAGATCAACCAGTTTTCAGTTATATTTTCATTTATGAAAATTCCAACGATCAAAACTAACTGCTTTATAAATTTAACGCCGTCAACTAGACGCGTAAACATGCCATGCAAAAACAATAGTGCAAGTTACTGTCGATTTCACATTCGGAATGCAATGAGAACAGACCGATTCACAAAGTCAGCAAAAACCGGTCAAGTGCAAACTGCATTATACATGAGCTAGATGCATCTCGGGATGTATTATCAATGAAGTTCTTCCATGCGCCGCGCGACCACATTGAAATGCGTCCTGAGCAGTCTTTAGCCGCTGCATCTACTGAATAAACTCAGGAAACCAGCAGTGATATGGTAATTTCATTATGGTTTTATGCAGAAATAAAGAGCTCAGAAGAGGAAATTGTCAATGTATTAAAATAAGTGCATTTATTTCTTGAACTTGCATATCATTGCAGATTGAGATGAGGACGCCACCTATAGATGCGTAATTTTAACCCAAATACGAGTAAAGGTGAATGTAGAATGGAGTGAGATGATCTGTTTAGCTTTGTTCTGACTGAGATCAGCTGTTTTATTAGCCAAGCTAGGGCCATTTACTTAAAAGTCCAAGAATTTTGAACCACCGAAAAACTACTGACATCTCTCAGGATCGATCTGGCGACCTTTTGATTGTTGAGCACTATGACCACTCAGCTACCCAGCCAGTATTTGTAATGTTATTGAACTATTGACAAAAGTATATACGCTCATCGTCATTTTCGATTAATCCGGATTTAAATATTGATGTCTGATATAAGTATACTGTGATTGGAAAGAATCTTTACTTGTACATAGAAAGTATTTTTTCAGATAAAAAAAGTATTCGTGTATCCATTTTGATATTGCTATAGTAAAGCGGGAAAACTATTACTATCCAGTACCAAAGACATCATAAGTATGCTAAAGAATATGTTGTACCTTCCCAAATTGAAGCCAATCCAACCTTCAGATTTTAAAATAGGAAAAGTCGACTTTCAGTAACCAAAGGCAATCTCTGAATTTATTATTCACATTTGAAACAGACGATTCTACTTCGTTCTTGAATGTTACTCAAATCAATGGAGTTAATTCAATAACCTCACTAACAAGTAAAGGAGTAAACAGGTTTGCTTTTTCGCAAGACTTCAGTACACTTGCTTACCATTAGCAGGCTAGTAGACTACTAGACTGAAAGTAAACTTAATTTCCGCATGTGTTCAAAGGACCACTGAATAATTGACAGTTAACAGTATCCCTGCAGCATTCAAAAGATGCTTTCATTGTTGAGGTGGTGATTTGAACATCAGGCCGACGCTCCTGCAGATGTTTCATTTCGCACGATGACTTTGCTTTTTCTATTGTATTGTTTGTCTTTTAGACACATTGTTCACTGATTAACGTTATTGGCTGTCTGGCCGTGTTGAAATTTAATTTAATCACTCATTTTTGTACATTGAAAGAATTAGGATTGATATTTATTGGAAATACAGGGTGATTGATATAAGTGTGCCAGCCGTTTTATTCGAAAACTATAAGAGATATCAAAAAAAGTTAAATGGTAAGTGCCTTGGATTTTTTATTAAAAAAATTATAGTCAAGTCAAAAAAATTATTTTAGCCACCATTTTTCCAATATGGCCGCCAACTTAGATTTTTCTTATAGAACACCCTGTATTTTATTATGTATTCTGGTAGAAAAAGTAATTTTAAGACGATTTTATTCCTGTGATTTTTTTCATAAACCTAACCGTTTCAAAGATAATAATGGTTTAAGTTGTGAAATTTTGAATGGTTTTCGAACAAAACAGCTGGCATGCTTGCTTAGGCCTTTATCGAAACTCTTTCTCATGCAGAAATTTCAAAACTTTAACCATTATTATCTTTGAAACAGTTAGGTTTATGAAAAAAATTACAAGAATAAAATCGTCTTAAAATTACTTTTTCTACCAGAATACATCATAAAATACAGGGTATTCCATAAGAAAAATCTAAGTTGGCGGCCATATTGGAAAAATGGTGGCTAAAATAATTTTTTTGACTTGACTATAATTTTTTAAATAAAAAATCCAAGGCACTTACCTTTTAACTTTTTTTGATATCTCTTATAGTTTTCGAATAAAACGGCTGGCACACTTATATCAATCACCCTGTATAGGTTTAGAGTTTTTTAATGACCTATTTAGTGGATTGTCTAGTAAAAATGTCTAGATAGGTCTTCTGTTGCTCGGTAATACGTATTTGGTAAACATGTAAATATGTATATGAATTTAAGAGGCAATTAATCTTTTCGGTGAATAAGTTATGGAAATGTACTTTTGTCCTTTCATTGACTGAATTAGTCTTTTGATCATTATTGTCTTCAAGTGTGTTGATTTACATTGTACCAACTGAATCAAACAATCAGCTCTTTTACTAAGTCCTTCCCTATAAGTTTGAATTTAACGGGAACTCCAATATACTATATTTTGACTACTAATATAACACTCAGTGGACCAGTAATTGATTGAATTGCTCCGTGTAATTAATGATTTTTGCCAAATACGTCGACTTCTTAGGAAAACCAAACTGAAAGGGTCATTTGTGAACTACAGTAAAGTATTTTCGCCCCGTCACTTTTAGAGTATCAAAAAGAGATAAACTATGTCAGTGGTTTTATGTTTTGGTTCAAAAACACAAAGAGTATTTATAAATCAATATTGTGTGTGTGTGTTTGACGGTATAATTTATAGCTTTATAACATTACTAGATACTTTTGCGTGCTTTTGCTCAACGCAACATGAATAACCGCTGTACGCCATTGCGTCATTCAAATTTTATCAATGCAAAACGCTTGCGTGTCTGAAACGGCCGAATTCCCCATCGGACCCCGCCCGCCGATTTGTGGTAAGAAATGATCGGGTCAAGGCACAAAATTAAAACCGCCGCCGGTAAACATTGGCGTGGCATGCGACAACGGAGATTACATAAAGCACACGGCCGCCGGGCGCACTGCGCATGCGCTCTACAATTACAGACGGTCCGCGCATGGCAACTGTCCCGCGAGCGCCGTAGATCCCTGCGCAGTGCATGAGCTCCGCCCACTACGCTGCGCACTAATCGCTACTGTCCCTCTAGAACTGTTATTACGTTTATCCCGCTCCCCGAGTGTTTGGATTTTAATTAGAGCGCTCGCAAGACTGGATAATAAGCCTGTGTTTTAACTGTTGGCTTTCATTTCGAGAGATAAAGATCAGTGACCAGTTTTCAGCTCGATGGAGCGAGTTTTTCTAATTGGTGTCCGGTCTTAATTAAAGTGTTAAACTGGGAGGTAACGTTTTATAGTTACGGTTTTGTATCAGTGGTGAAGGGCAAGGTCGTTGGATGTATTTTGAAAAATTAAAATCTACTCGTTAACTGAAAATAAATCATTCATTATTTTACCTCGTTCATTTTTTTTTTTTTGACAATTAGTATTGATATTTTACTTGTTTAAAATAAATCTATATGATATTTTATATCATGGTTGTGAAGTTAGACCTTTAGGTTGCTAACAAATCCTGAAAAATGTTTCGATTAAGAGAAATTTTTCCAAACTACAGAGAAAGAATCCTCTGAAAACTTGAAATACCCCCGCCGCAGCAAACCTGCCGACTAAGCGAATTTCCATTTGTCTGAATTGATTTTCAGTTAAATATATTTTAATAACATTAGGTTTAACGAGTACCTAGGTTTGCTGCTACAAGGAAACTAATAAAGTGTGTTTTTGAGTAAAATATTGATAGCTTAGTACAAAATAAATAAATTTGCCAAGTTTGATCAAAATATATCCAAAAACAAGCAAACTACAACATTTGACAATATTCTCCATAAGAATAACATGGGAATTTTAAATTTACAATTTCTTGAATTTTCTCCGTTACCAACAATCGAACAAAAATACTTTTATATACTAAATTATTTGTTTTTTTAAGCTCTTTAAAAAGGTCTAAAGAGAAATCGGAAAATTTTGTGTTTTGAGGGTCAAAAGTGAGAAAAACCTTTTTTTACCCCATAAAACCCCCCGTAAAGCCCCGTTCTCATGGTCCGATCGTGCTGGTTCGCGAACTCATTCAAGTTTATCCCGCTTTACACCTTTAAACCAAATTTCATCAAAATCGGACAAAAATTACTCAAGTTATCGCGTTCACGGACGTATATATATATACATATATAAAAATTTGAACGAATGGTGTTTTTGGCCTCTGGGGACATCAAAATGAAAAAGTAAATCGGTCCGGGGTCTAGGTCTTACCGTGCCACCTACGGTAATAGCTACTTCCCTATAGGGAAATTCGCTAAAATACTAATTCTTATAAAGTAGAGAGCAACAGTTGTGGGGAGTCGGTGGGTGGCTCAGTCGGTAGCGCCACGGACTTCGGGCCCAAGGCAAAATGTCTTGGATTCGTGCCACAACTTTTTATAAGTACACTTCAACCTTGTACTGTTTCGGCTCATCTCTTTGCTGGATACGTTCCACGCACAGTTCCGTAGTCCAAGTGGACGGGCAAATATATAGCAAAGATATAGCCAACCTCTTACAAATTTAGAGTAGCCCACTTCCCAAGATTAAACGTTATTTACAATTTATAATTTCTTAAGGACTTAAATGAAACTATTATTCAAAAACAAAACTTAATTCTCTCTTTTCAAACATCTATTGAGGTGACTTGTCAAAACTAAACTGTTTAACAATAGTCATCACAGCCACAGAAAAGCGAGAGTCGGACAATAGATGACTGATTGGTCGACCAGTCACGAACTGACGACGGACATTACATCAATAACTGACAAAGAACAATCAATATAAACTGTGGCCAAAATAATGATAAGCAGTTCTATTCAGAGGCCTCGTGTGGAGGCGGCGACTTCTGTGTCTTCCGGCGTTGAAGTCTCCCATTGGACGGAGATTTTATGAAATAGTTATGTCGTTACTCATTGTATATTTCAGTTACGTGATGTTAAATAAAGTTGCTTTACGAGTATGATTATTTATGTAAAACAGTTGCTGGGTATACAATTTTAGTGGGAAAGGGAAAATGTTTTTCCGTAACTACAGTAATCGACATTTCAATGGGATTCCGATTTATAAAAAAAGGATTGTAATAATTTCTTGCTAACGACTATTTTTTAGCAGATGCGAGTGTTTTAAATGGCACGTTTTAAGTAAATTTTTTACTGCAAGTATTTGTAGCTTCTCTGGATGTTGAGTCGTACATTTTCTGAAGAAAAATAGCAAATATTTAACACTAATGATGATCATACTATTTTGCAAAACAAAAATTGTGACGAAAGAATATTATGTAGCTTTATTTATAATCCTAAAGGATATTTTAAATTCTACTTTGTTGCTAATGATATTTGACATACCGATGATGATGGAGGGTGAGGACAATTGGACCTGTGTGTCACATTACATCCAGGGTATTCTCCGTGCCAAGAAGCTCGACCTTGACCGGGATGCGGTGTAGGTCATAAAGTACCTAAATGCCAGAAACGGTGAGAGCCCTGAGGGCTTAGGTCACATGTTGGCCTGACTTGAAGTAATGTGACAAACAATAAATTCCAGGTCTGTGTCCAAAAGAGTAGAGCGTAGAGGGTTTTTTTTAGTGAGTAGTCTGTGATAAAATCAGGAGTCTCACACTATAGGCTGGCTACCTGTGTGCGTAAAAGCATTTTCCCTCCTCTCCCTTAAAAAATAAAAATAAATAAATAAATATGTTTGACATGTACAACATTTAGCATCATTAGCCATACACTATTAAAACCACATAGAGTTAAGTCCATGAAACCTATTTTAAATATCACGTAAGACAGGCTTGGAACCGGATTTCAACTGTTTGAAATATAAAATATTATCTGCAGTTCTTATTACCTCTTTGATGGACTGTTTGTTGCAGAACTCAATGTAATTGGTGTTTGTGATCACATTTTCCTTACCATAAAGTCAGAATATTAATCCTTGAAGAGTCAAAATACAAGTCTAAGGTCACATGGGGTTATCCGCTCTTTTAGTGACAGATACACACACACACGCACACTCTCATTTGACAGCGATAGGGAAAAACATGGTCTGAAATCTCCGATTGGACTTTTAGCCTGTTAGACGATTCCAAGACTAATAGGCTTAGCCGGACTGACTAAACCCCTTGCTGAGAAGTTCCCGGTCAGCCTTCTCCTTGTCTGCTTATAATTGGAACTGTGTTAATCTCAGATTTAGATCGAGGGTTCGTGAGATGAGAGTTATGTGGATCGGAGTGTGAAATAGACCAGGACACTTGGGAGGGTGGTCCAGGGGACCTCAAAACTGTAGATATCATCTAAGTGTCAAAAAGTCTGAAAAGGGTTTAATGGCGTAAGCGTGTCAGGTTATGATTGTAAGAGGTTTCGTGATTAATATTGAATTTAGATACATCACTTTTTAATTGTTTTAATTATGTCGTTAGACACCAGAAACTGAATGACACTAAAGGTGAATCGTTTTGAACGTGTAAAGTTGGTACCTCACATAACTCTACGTTCTTGCTGGATGACAGACAAAATCTGCTGTAGAATGGCCATATAATTTACGAATATTTTAAGACCCATGCTCTTGATGAGATTTGTTTCTTAGACATCTAAGGAAGATTTTGTAAGGAGAGAAGTTTTCACGTGTGAAATATCTTTCGTCTAAAATTTATCACAACCATTTACAGTAATATTTTTTGTAACAATGATAAATGTATGTTAATCATAAATGGGATCATCTCAATAATTTTAGTATCCTAGAGTACTTTTTACCCAGGTAAAGTGTTCAGTAGTCTGTAAGTTTTGTATCCAAAACTTAAGGCTTGGATAACCAGCTAACTCGATCTAGGATACAGTAGCTTGTCCAAAGTAGTCGGTTAACACTAAACGAACATCCAGTCTCCTAAAGTATTCAGTATCTAGAGTCAGAGTATCCAATGGCAAAGACTAAAGGGTCTTGGTGAAGATCCAGTTGAAGATTGTCCAGTGGCCTAGATTATGCAGAAGCCATAAGTAGCCATTATCCTAGAGGAGTATCAAATAACCTAGCTAGAGTATCCTGTCTTAAAGTATCCATTGTACTAGAGTATCAAGTGATCTTGGAGTATCCAGTAGCTAAGTTTATCTAGTGTCTTCCTAGAGAGTGTGCAGTGGCTTAAATTTTCAAATATCCTAGAATATCCAGTAGCTTAAAATATCAAGTGTCCTAGTATCCAGTGGCCTCTCGACTCAGCTATACTAACAGAATTAGCCTCTCGGCCGTGGCGCTGGAAGCCGCTTTACAAGAGGCCGCGTTGATTTATCATTCTCTTCACGCTCGTCAGCCCAAATCCGATGGAATCTTGATTCATTAGAGCCCATCCGAAGTACATTCATCTCTGTTGCCGGCTGAAATCTATTTCCCGCCCGGTTATTTGTACGTATTTTGATTTATCAACACACATTCTGGATGTGTGTTTAATTGCAGAGTGTAATTTGACAGAGGTGTCAGTGTTGAATTGTGCCTTCTGAAAGGGTATGATTTGTTTTCATAGCTTGTAAGCTCGTTTTGTCGTGTTTCTGCTTTTTATGGACATGGTCATAAGTTTAAGATTTACTTGGAATTTGCTTTTTACCTTACGTATCACAAAGCAAAAACACTTATGGTTGGACCAAGATTCTTGAAAAGGACTCTTCTCACAGTGCTCTTTTGCCTTTAAAACTATTCACTCTATGCATGTTAAAAATGTTCAGTACTCATTGACAAAACTGTAACAGCTTTGACGTTTCAGTCTCACAGTCTTCGATCGTTTCGTTGATCACACGCGATGCCCTATTGCCCTCATGAGGGAACTGCTTGATTAGAGCCAACTTAACCTTTTAATTGGCCGACAATTGCCTTTTGATTGGCCACTCAACTTGTATCGGCCACACTCACAATGGCTGGCCCTCAATTTAGTTTATCTCTTTTGTTGAGCCCACATCACTAAATGGTCTTTTATTGGGCTTCGGAACGGTTTTGTTCGTTGAGAACCTTGTACCTTCTTTTATGCGTGACTATTGTGCGTTGATGTTTTTTGTGTGTTCAATGTTCCATGCACATTTTAAATCCTAGATTATCAAAAATATAAAAGTTTTGCAGTAGTTGATCAATAAAGATTTCACCCATTGGACTGGACCAAGAACTACGAACTGTATCTTGAGAATCGATACATTGATCATGGATTCACTTTCTAACCACAATCTTCTCTGTTCCAGGTGGTTTTGCCATTTTGACGACGACAACTACGTGAATGTACCTCGCCTCGTCAAGTTGCTGGGAGACTTCAGTCACCAGGAGGAATGGTACTTGGGCAAACCCAGCATTAGAGCTCCTCTGGAAATTCTCAACAGAGAGTCCAAAGCTCCTATCAAGGTATGTTTGTTGACACTTGAAACTCTCAGGGTTGGGAATTGGTTTGTATATTTTACCTCTTGAACTGTTTAAGGTGTTCATTCAAGTCTCGAACACAAGTTTGACATTTTTTCCTTGAAGTTTCTAAGGCACTAATGAGGCACATGTTATTAAGTCGGAGTCTGGAAAAGTAAATGTGTAAAGATCTAACTGTTTACTAGAATCGGACTAGGTACATTTAAATCTCGTACAGATTCGCTAAAGAAACTCTTTATTTAATTTGAAGTATTGTTAAATTCCGTTTACCCTTCCCACTTTATGGATGCAGGCCTAATTTGGAATTCAAAACACACAACCGAATCAAAACAAAGAGTATACATTTGCTTAGTTTCCTTTGATCCAATAATATGGCCAGTAATAATTACAAAATTACATCCTTGCGAAATAAATCAAATTCTGACGCAGTCTGTAGACTATTTATTTAACTTAAAGTCTTGTTAAATTCCGTAACCATTTTCAATTTACGGTTGCAGGCCTAATTTGGAATTACTAAAACACACAACCGAATCAAAACAGAAAAATATATTTTCCTAATTGCCTTTTCCCAATAACTGATCAGTTAAAATTCATCAATTAGATCCCTCACAAATAATAAATTCTGACGACAGATTCATTTCTAATTCTCGCCATGCTGTTGAACTGTTCTAATAGCAATGTGTAAGGTTTAAGGACGAATTTATGAATATGCTACATACATACTGCATAATCATATGTCCAGCATTAACATAAACATCCTTTTTTATATCCTCTAACACCAATTTCCGTGGTGGTTCTTAAAACCAGTAATAAACACCACACAAAATTACATCCACGACGAATTCGACTGAAAATCTCTTGGACGATCTATATAATACATGATCCAGATAAGCGAGAGGCGGGGAGGGGGGTTCGGGAGCCCAAAACTGCAATTTGTGTCCAAACCGGACACTCAGAGATAATTCAGTACGATCCGGCGCGGAGGACCAAAGATAGGATCTGGTCAGCATACTGCCCCTCCCTACGCTAGATGGCGTATGTGTTATTACATGGATTATATAGTGGATCAGCAGTACGTTCTGGGCGATTGCTAATAACAGCCCAAGCGGTCACAGATCATGGTTATTTGTCGGTACAATTTATTGTCCGGTACTCGTTTTGTGGGACAAGTTAAAAGTAGGATAATCGTAGTTGTGGTTGTTTTCTTTCAGTGTGGCAACTGCCTTGAGGTAGTTGTATGGTGTAATAGAGTTTTATTTTTGGTTTGGGGTACTTTCTGATTTGGGTATTGTAGTTGATGACTAGTCTGCTGCGTGTGTCGCTTTTGTTCTGCGGTTAAAGGACAATTTCTTCACATCACTTTTGTTCCGGGGGGTCAGCAGGTAAATTTCGGGGCCGGCCGAAAAATCGCTTTTGTTCCGCGGACATCACTCTTGTTCCGCGAGTTAGGTGGCTGCACTCTTCCTCCCCCAAATCATCTCTTTCGCTCTGCTCCTAATTCTTTCTTTCATAGGCTAGGTTAGGTTAAGTTAAATTATTTATATTTTTGTCAAGGAGTATATGATAATTCAACGAGTTTTAAAGCCCGCATGACGTCAAGATATCCTTCAGAAATGAAATCCATCATGTTTAGTAAATTAATAATACAGTTTAGTATGCATTTTTATGTGAAGGGTAGACATATGCAAACATGTCTGTAATTAATTCACGTTTCTTAACTCCGGATTAGTTTGCCAACTAACTTAATGAGCAAAAACAAAATATGCTTGCTGGCATGTAACCAATCTAATCGCGTTCAGTACAACCAGTTCCTATGATTTTTTATTGTCAATACTCTTCGTTAAACTAGCAATCGTCAAGTCGCATATGTCGGCTCAGCTCTGTCGGTCATTTTATTTTACCATCTGTGATTTTTTAGTTTTTGCCCATCGCGGACGCCCCGGAATGCCGCTAATGAGCTTACATGTTGATCGGACAGTAATGAGCGGACAGTCCGATCTGGTCCGGTTTTTATCCGTTTTCTGGTCCTTCGAGCCGGATTTATCAAAACTGACGCCGCGTGGACGAGAGGACTCTGGGAAATATTAATTAGCTAAAAGCCGCTCCCTCGTGGAATGTCCGATCCGATAAGTCCTCCCCGGTAATGGTGCAATTAATATTTCTGGTTTTAATTCTTTTTGAGTAAGCTTGTCTTTGTACGTGGGAAATTGGTTTATGGGGTAGGGCGAAACTTGTATTCTTCACTCTTTTTTAACACCTTAACAATTTTTTACAATATAAGAATCTCTCAAGGAAGTACAAAAAGTTTATTGTTTTATGTGACATGTTCACTTTACTGTATTAATGTTGTGTTATCGCCCCTTGTGTTGTTATTTGGTATCTCTAAATAATTCTGGTATAAATTAATCATAGTTTTATCTTGCGTATTTCGTTGGGAATGGATTGTACAGAATTCAATCCTGTGAAAAAGGTGACCGAGTTCTTCAAAAACATTTGTTTTAGGGTCGATTCGGCAAACTTATGGTAACTAAAAAATAACAGTCATCGCTGGAAAACTTATAAAACATTTTCAAATTGGAATATTAAATATAAAATAAAGCCTCAACATTGCACAGTGATTGTTTCTTTAGTATCAACTACTAGTCTACCAAACTTTCTATCAAAATAGGACACAACTTTTACATGGTACATAATCCGATTAGCAACCGGACCATAGCAAACCGTGCATAGATTGCGTCTCAACAGCTGCTAATGCATTTACCACCATACATCTTAAACCCCATAATTTCACCCTAAAGATATAAAACCAACCTCTTACTACTCGGAATCCACATAACCATTAATACAAGCGAACACGTAGTCAGATTAATTGAAGCGATTTCCACTGGTTTACAGCAAGCGCAACTTTCCCTGCTGTCATAGCTGGACTTGTATTGCAGCTGTAATGGCTTGTGGTAATTGACCACTGGTAGTGACCAGGTAGACCGGTGACCACGCCTCGGAGGTCAAAGGGCGCACGAACTGGCCCGATCCTGGGGCAGGAGCACGGTAATTGATTGAGGCGTCAATTGGGCGTTCAATATTGGCTGTGAATTACGCTGGTGATTGGAATTTGGCCACTTCTGAATTTTGAAAGTGTATTTTGCACAATTTAAGTGGTGTAGTATTTTTTTATGGAGTGTTTTTGATATTTTGGTTCAGCGGTACAATCCTATACAATTGGATTTACAATCTATTTTATCTATTCACGCTCTAAACTTGGTGACAAAGTGCTTTATGTATTAGCGCAGTGACAAGAATTCGAGTTATCCTAATAAAAAAACCGACAGACGTTTACAAAATTGTAGCATATTACGCGACAAATAATTTCATTGTATTAGTTTTTTTCGTAAAATGTACCTTCCAGTTCTCTATATTGTATTTTGCATACTTCAGATCGATTTTGACCTAATACTACATGTATCTTATAACAAAAAAATATACCTTATCATGTTCAAAGGTGTAAGTAAAGCGCTAAAACGGTCATATTGCTTACTGTTTCTTTGTAAGGTTCATAGTTGTAAATTTTGTATAGTTTTAACTTATAATTAATTTACTATATTCATCTTTTATGGTGCATACAGTTAACTTGGAAAACAGTATAGTTGGAATTAAATACATATTCATTTTTAATTCAATATTATAAAAGAGATTTGCGCGAAACCAAAGTCCCCGCAACTGGATGTTGCACTTGATGTACAGGATTGAATGGTGTCTGCCATTGCGCTTGATGCATCAGCTATTTAGATGCAACCAACGTCACCGGCGGCGGCGACTCAAGGCGGGTCGTCAGTCGTCCATAATCAGTCGTCCACTCTGTGATCACTGATCGATCGACTTCGTAATCGATTCTCAGTATCGATCGAGCTGGTGTCAATGAACAAGCGATAGGTCGGAGACTTGTGTTGTAGTGTGGCTATTATTTCCCCCCATGGAAAACGTGGTATTAGACGTTTATACATTATGTTTATCTAAGTCGAAGAGAAATACATGGAAAATGCCACGAATGGGTTGAAATATTAAAATATATTCAGACGATAGGCTAGAGCAACCATTTGCTGTTAATGAGTCGATAGTGAATGATACAACACACTTATTACGGTGTCCATTAAAAATCAAAAGGTTGCCCAAAGTACGAAGGTACTCATCTGCCGCCTACTACCCCTTGGGGGTAATAAAATTGCATGAAATAGTCCTATCCTGGCGTAGAAGTGGTCGGTAATTAATTTAGGTGCCAATAATTATCAACGCCAATAATTGTGAATTAAAATAAATTTGACTCAAGCGTGTTTGAAATTTTCTTCAAGTCTTCTTCTCTATGCTAGATAACTATGTATGAAAAGACAGTTTGGTCTCTAACGTCCAACCAAATGTGATTACACCATGAGATAAATTTGACAAAGTATGAATACAATCTTGGACTTTACAAACGATTTCTTGCATATTTTTTACATAGACTTAAAAATATTAACCTCTTCTACAGTAGGTGTATCCGATCCTCAGACTTATATTTCTCAGCATGTACAACCAAACGCACATCTGTAGAATATATAGTTGCAGTACACAATTTATCACCATAAATATGTATCTCTTCTCGTTAACCTGGTATCGTGTTCCCACCGGCTCTCATCAGTCGAGGGCAACAATAACAATATAATCGCAACGACATATCGGTCGCGATAGCACCGGGCATGCGCTGTGCTCTGACCCCGCCCCATGTATCACTGCGCCGGCGCGGTGGCGGTGGCGGTATCTGGTGCAATACGGTACAAATAGGCAACTATCGCGCCATCTACCGGTTATTTACCGTGACTTACCTGACCTCTGTTGATCACGATAACTGCAGAGGCAACTGTGTATTTGTTCGGAGAACTCGTGCAGCTTAATGTTTCTTGATTCAAGTGTGTCAAAATATTACAAATTGTTTTTGATCGGATTTACGTTGATTTAATTGTGTTAGCATGCAACAGCTGTCTATAATCATTATGTTTATAAGTGGTATTGTTTAAAAACAATCGCTGGTCCTAGCATTGAATATATCAGAGTTATAAGACAATGGCAACAACCAACAACAACAACAACAACAACAACAACAACAACAACAACAACAACAACAACAACAACAACAATGACAATAGAGTTATGGTCAGAGCAATGGTCTTAGTCAATAATGTTAAAAATTCTTTATCTACCCGCAACTCTATTTTTTCCAATTACACTATTATAACTTATTGAAACCTTTTGTATGTAATACATAATGAAAAATACAACATTTAGAAAAGGTTTTATCGATTGAAAATATTGATTAAAAATAGATTTGATTTTTTCATAATCAGTAAGTTTGGTTAGGTTAGGTTAGGTTAGAACAGTTTCTTTTTATAATTGTTTGCCCATAGACTTACACTTAACTAAGCGATGTGTTTTCTCCAAATTTGTATAACGTGTGATTAAAAACATTTTCACAATG
Organism: Macrosteles quadrilineatus; assembly: GCF_028750875.1. NCBI lineage: Eukaryota > Metazoa > Arthropoda > Insecta > Hemiptera > Cicadellidae > Macrosteles > Macrosteles quadrilineatus. The sequence goes on from NW_026542594.1 coordinate 182,861,793, forward strand.
TTAAGTTAAATAAGTGTAATTATTGAAAAAAAGAGGTTCGGACAGATAACGTTTTTTGACCGTCAATAATCAATAACGAAGCTTCAAAGGCATTTCCATTCTAAAATCATCGCTCAAATTTTTGTTAAAATACGATTCATGTTCCTCCCTGACATAATTACTCGTATTTAAGCATATTTCCGATTCTCGTTGGTTTTCTAACTTGAACCATAGATAAAAGGAGTAGACTGTCTACTCCTTTTATCTATGTCTACTCCTTTTATCCATGCTTGAACTCATCGTTCGCAAAAGAACCACTTCTTGCACCAATGAAATACGAAGTGTATATTTTAGCTATGCTATATTTAATAACATTTTCCTCCCATGTGTTTGTGAGCCTCACATATTTGTTTGTTGGTGTGTGTGTCCAGTCGTGATAAGGTAGCCGTCACTTCACGATGCCCGGAATTTTAATGAAGCATGTTTTGTCGCCGCCGAGCCCGCCGCTGTTTCTAGTCCTCACTTTGTTTTATATAATCGCGCGTGCTATGAAATGTGGCTACAAGGCTTTCTTACTCGTTAAAATTTCGCAAAGCTAAAAAATTTTGCTTTTTTATGGGGATTCTCCAATACGAATAAGGTTATCCTCGCCTAAAAGGAGTTTCTTAGTTTTCTGGATATCTTGACGTACAGGTTTGGGTGACCATTTTACTTAATCACATAGTTGCAGCTAGATTCGAACCCGCACCTTATTGACAGAAGGCTTGCTCTCTAACCATCAGTCCAACCTCTTTGCAAAATTACCTTTCATGTCCACCTAATTTTCCATCTGTTGTGGAATTAATTGAAATTACTTCTGTGAAATGATTTTTATACAATTTTCCAGCATTAACCAGTTATTTGTGTTTTCAGCAAAACATCTCGTTCTGGTTCGCAACAGGAGGTGCTGGGTTCTGCCTCAGTCGAGCTCTGGCCCTCAAAATGTTACCTTTGGCTGGGTGAGTACTCTGACACAACATATATATTCCAATATACGTATTATTTATTCTTAAGTCATTAAAAATAATTTTAAAAAGGGTACTACGGTTTATTTTTTCGATTAATATTAATTACAGTGTCTCTACATGACGTGAACACTATCCAGTATTTATTCCTAATATATTATTGTAAGTGCTATATTGGGTGTTTTAGTTTCTTCCCAATACAAAGTAGTATTGTTTTCGTAGCAATTTTCAAGTTTGAAATTTGAGTAAAATATTCGTTTTGGGTCCCCTGAATCGAAAAAGGAGTTTTCAAAGTGATGTCTACACCTGTGGTTATGGTCATTTAACTCTAAACACAATACAGTAGTAGGTATACAGCCCCTAAATCTGTAGGTATGGATTACTGTTTTAAAAATATTGCAGTTTGTGTGATTTTACCCACAAAATATCATTTTACTCCCACCGCTAACCCATTAAAAGGGGTTTTGACAAGCTAATGGGATGAAGTATGTGTCAGATTGCTGATACCGTTTATTTAGTGGACCCAGGAGACAAATAATATGAATAAATGATTATTTTGTGCGTAGTAGTACTTGATAATGTAATATATCAAATAGAGGAAACTACCTCCCCGAATTGGAAGCAATCCAACAGAACATGTTTAATTTTAATTTCTAAAATATCTCTAACTCTCAACCCGCATGAGAGACACATGCACCAATAAACAATATTCAAGCTATAACTGTAAGTTATTACCGTCAAGTCTCAAGGAGTAGAATGATTAAGAAATCCCAGTTCTGCTCGCGTTTGCTGCAACGATGTATTTATGCATTGCTATATGATTTACACCAAGCTGTCTCTGGTTTCAAAAAACGCGGAAAGTTTAATGGACATTGCAGTGTTTTACATGCAAATTTGTCTCGGCGGGATATTTGGCGGGAGTTTAGTTATCTTTGGCGGGTGTAATTTATCGCTTTTCTCCACTGGAGTTGAAGTCCAGCGATGTGACTTAATTGAGCTGTCTTCGAGTATTTTTGCGGTTTTATGGTTGAAAAGCTGTCAACGAGAATTTCTACGACCCCCCACTTACTTGGCCGCTTGCGAAATTGCCTCCGCACTGGCTAATAACGTCAGAAAAACATAGGGAAGCGATTTTGTGGATACCCAATACAATATAATTAGTTTTAATCATTCAAAGGTACACGATACTATAAAACCACATCTTCCTATCTCTACCGCATGTTACGAAATATACAGACACAGACACACTTACTACATTTCTGGAAAATGTCTCGATTCGATATTTTGTAAATTCATCGAATTCAAAAGCAGATTTGCAAAGGGGTATATTTTTAAGCGTGTCAGGTTGGTTTTGTTTCCAAAATGAATTACCTGATCTTACTCAGAAGCTCAAATAAGCTTTTGTATTGTTAAAATAACGGGAATTTGCATCCACTCTTTTCAGACCCTATGGTCTTCAAGGTTAAACCTTGTCACATTGAAAACTTCGTATGCTGATGTCACGTTCCTGATGACCATCAGAGCAGTTAACAGATGCTACAAACACCACTAAATTAAAAATTTCACGCATAAAGCACTATTTTATTGCGTGTTATATAGAATATAAATCAACGAATTGTCGTATCACTGTAAAATAAATCCAAGAACGGAAAATATTGCTTATAAAACCTGAAAACAGATACAAGGCATTAAATCGTGCACGAAACAAACAAATATTTCACCATGTGTCCTCTTAAACATCATACGTCTTGGAAACCGGTCGATAACATGGGAAACCAGCAGAATTTCTACGATTAACCATATTTACTACCCTAGTGCCATAAGGTTCTTTACCACCCGGGAAGATCTTGGAGTCGATTCCTCTATAGGAACTTGTGCCCGCGTCTTCGCCCCGATATTTTGAGTTTGTGGGCCCCACGGGGGTCCAAATTGTAATCGCCCGAGTCGGCCCCCGCTAAGATGTAATTACTTTTGCCCTATGCTTTATTGTTTTCCCATTTGCCGTCCTTATAAATATGGCGCCCCCTGACGCGCTGGACACGAAACCGTGTGTGTTGTGTATGGGGAATTACGTCGATTGTTCTAAATTATGGTACTTTCCTTAGTAAATTGTGGGGCTTATGAGAAAAACTATCGTATAGAATAGAGGGAGTGCGGATTTATGTGTTATTGATAAAATTGTTTAACCTCTAGAAGAGGTTACATATTTTGGTATAAACATACATATCCTCTTACATTCCGGCAATTCTCGGGTCAACTAAACATTTGGTCTCTCCATATTCTATCCCTCCACAGTCTTATGAATGAATATTTTAATTAGTATTCCTCTTTCTCCACTTTCTGGCATTTCTCTCCACTTTTCTACACATCCTCCTTTACTTCTTTCATCGATCTTCTACAAACCTTCATTTTTGTTGCCCTGTATTTCAACCACCGTCAGATCCATTCCCTAGTACTGTACAAACTCTCTTCTTGCAGTATCTCACATGGACAAACTTTTTAACCTCTCTTCAGCTACGTCTCAATTGTTCATTCTTAAATCTTTTGAAATTTTTATCTTTGGTATTTTATAGGGCTTTAACACGTAAATCCTTTTCTACTACGATACACGTTTTAGTAGTCTCAAACCGTTTACCTACCGCAAACTTGGTTTTCCCTTTGGAAAAATTCAAGGCTATTGACATCTGTAAGTGGGGGGGGGGGGTAGCTGGGGCATTAATTTATCTGTTTTTGAACCGACCAAGCTACGCTAATCAGGTTGAAAAAGCCACATAAGGATTGGAACGGGGAGAATTCTCTAATTGGGAGCTTGCCCGGGCCCTCATTAGTGTTCGGACCTTCATAATTGGGTCTCCGGGTATTTTAATTGAATACTTGATGCGGGTTTATCACGGTCGCACTTTTTGTCGCGCTGATTTAGCGCGGGCGATTGTATGCCGTCGGCGGCCGGGCGGAAGGTTGAAAATCGCTGGTCGCCAGGGCAGGTGCGCAGTGCTCTGCAAGGCGGAACGTCTAAATCGCTGGAACTAATGTATTCCTTGGTAACGAATCGTCCCGAGCAGCAAGTGCGCTTTGGGCTGTCTTGTGTCGTGATACTTTGCGTAATTTAGCCGTTCAAGAAATATACGTCGTTATCTTAGTTTAATCGAGTCGAACAAACTGTCTATTCAGTAGTCAATTAGTTTAATGCAAAAGACATTTACGAATGCATTATGCTATGTTCAGTTTTTAAAGCAAAGTTTGATTAACCATTAACCCCCCCCCCTCCCCAACAACAACAAGTTTTACAAGTTGTTTTCTACCAGGTTTATTATTTTGTTGGACTAAATATGTGTTATTTAGTGTATTCGTTAAGTTCATTGTACCTATCTGCTTTTTCTTACGTTTACCCCAGAATAAAAAGTCAGACGCTCTACTCCCTCTATTAAAACGATAAGTAATTGAATATATATATGTATATATTTTGTGTTCTCCGTGACACTACTTCAGAACCTGCAGCTACAACTCGCGCTGTCTCCGAGCGGGCGGGGTTGAAGGCTGAAGGCTGAGCTACATAAAACAGAACACGCTCGTACTCGGTCATTTTCGTTTTGCCTGATCTCAAAGGGCGCGCTTGTAAGGCGGTCGACACACGGGAAGACTGAAACCCAACTAAAGTTGAACCAACTGTTTTGTGACGCGATTACGGTTGCAGTTGCGTTGGTTACATCCGCACACGGGCGCGACTATAATTGAGTTGAGACAGTGAATGAGCTCTAATTTTGTTATAACGATACTCTGTAGGCCTACTGTGTATGGTGTTTGAAATGAGTAATAGAGATGAAAAAGCCCTGGTGTTTTATAAACAATCAAGAAAGCGTAGAGTAGAAGGTGTTGGGTACATCCTTATGTTAAAACAAATATTTAATGTAGGCTCTTTGTAGCTGCTGCTGCATTACAAGAAACAGACGAAATATTTCAGTCTATGTACAGGATGTCAAAAAGTGCTTACGAAGAGTTATCGCAGTTGGTATACCTGATCCTTGAAAAAAGCGCAATACAAATATGCGAAAAGTTGTTCAAACCAGGCGACTGAAATCACCTAGCAACCGGCAGGTCCGGTTGCTTAACGACTGATCGCCGACTGGTCCTCAACTGGTCGCATCGCAGTCGCCCCGTGTGCACTGTCCCACCTAACTACATTGGTCGGGACGCTGGCGACTAGTTTGTCCAACTGGTTGCCGATTTCAGTTGGAAAACAGTCTTCCCGTGTGTCGACGGCCTAAGTGATCAATTCCTACAACCACCTGTCTTGTCCGAGCAAAAAGCGACGACAGCGAAACGAGTGGTGAAAGCAGAAGATATAATTCGCCGTCCAGCGACTGGTTTATTTCGGTATCGGTTCTCGAAGGTTGGCAACGCTTTTCGGAATGTCCAGCACTAATTGACAGCTGATCCCTTTACCCATGTACCCGCCGAAACGAGCAAACTGGCGGGAAAAGTGACAGGAGCGGTCGTCAATATGGACAAACTGCTAGACCGCTTGTCACGGATGGCAGTTGATCGAAAGAGATTTTAGTCGGAAGCTGTTTCGAATTTTAATGTTTTTGAAAGTCGTCGGGTTTGCTCAATGTTCGTGTACTTGGAATGGTCAGTATCAATTATTCAGTTTAGCGTTCTCTTCCATGTGCAAGAAACGTACGTACAGTACCTACATTTCTTGTTTAAGAAAGATAAAATTATTGAAGCCCTAGAAAAGTATTGAATGGAGTCAAAATTAAAAATTCTGGATTACGGTTTGCGTGGGGTTTTCTGTAGCATTTGATTTTTCCAAACCCAGCTGTGTTCCAATGTTTAGCAGTTTTCCCCATATGCAGTTCAATTCAATTTCGATTCAATTCATCGCTTCGATTCAATTCGATTTAGTCAAACTCTTGAATCGTTGTCTGGTGGATCTAATACACCAGAATTATTACACTAGGTAATTAAAAATTATTTTATATCACGTAGTATTTTTAACCATTCAGAAATATTTTGTGAAAAGAGGTTTATTACAGCTATGCTACAGCATGTCCATATTGCAGTGTATTTCCAATCACATTTTGATCTCGGCTTTGCCTATACATAAAACACTGTCCACGACTCTATTCGTTGAACCCAGTATCAATCGTGGACACGATATATTTGACGATAGCTGTTCATATCGCTTGGCCACCGAGGTAGAGTCATGTCAACGAATCACGACTTAGTTACTTCCGATCACCTCGGGCAGACATAAAGTCAAACTACTAATGAACCTCATTAACAGGCTCGACCTAACCTAACAAGTCTTAGTGTGTCCGCGCGCCGTTGCTATCAGATCAGCTGATCGCGACTGATAAGATGACGTCACGCGCACAGCGCATGAGCAGTTAGCGTAGAGTTTGTATACTTAACGTGGTATATATTTTGGTCACTGTGATTTTTCTTAGATAGTTTGTGTATGATTTTTAGGGGTTACGTTAACATTTTTTTACGAAAACAAACTCTTAATTATTTAATCTAAACTTGGTACTGTATTGGCTAGCAATTTTTAAAATTAATATAGTAATATTATCAAAGATAGTTCGTTCTTCTGGTGCAGGATGAAAGTAGATTTTATTATGAAATTTTTTAAAATAGTTCAACTCATCAATTTTATTGGTGACAACTCTCGTGGCATTTACTTAGTTTGACTTAAACATGGGAAATACTTCACACCCTCAATTTTAGAGTTACCATCTTTATGCTGAATACAACTTTAAGAATTATGTATGGTGTAGAGTGCATTTTGAGTCTACTAATTATTTCTTGTTGTTTTACCAACTTTAAGATTTTTAACTAAATCCATATATTAAAACACTAGGTTTTCCTCTAGTATTGAAACCAAACATGACGCATACTCTAAAGTCTTCTTTTATGTAAGGGGAAATCCTTTCGTGGACGTATCGCTCTTACATGAAACACAAATAAAACAGCTGCAGATTTTTCAATAGGTAATACGAGCTACTATCAGTTTCTAAAGTTAACCCTATTATGCAAGAGTACATCAGGGTTTCCCTTTTCACATAGTTGTAATCATCAATCAAATAAACTACGTTTTAATCAACACTTTTCAGAGATTTGAAATTTTTTCTTTCTTTTCCACGAACAAAAGCAACCAACACATTTTTGAAACGAAAAGTTTCAACTACTCAGAAATCGAAAGTAAAATGGTCCTTCGAAACGGACATTCTATAGATGGCTCCTATCAATAATCTGGTCCGCTCTATCAGTGGCGGGATCTCCTCATTAGAACGGTCACAGGCCTCCAAATATCTTCCACGGACCATTAAAATACTCACGGCTGTCGAAGACTGCCTTTGCCCGCATCAATTCTAATTAACCTTTTCTTCGGATCGTTTTCTTGTTCGCCATTGAACATTCTTTTAGTAGGAACGTTTGTACTCAGTCGGGTCGTTGGAATGTAAATTAAATTTGATTTTACGTCTGGTATTTTTTGTCTATAACTGTTAATTGCTTGAATCACGATCGAGATTCATTTGACGAAATCTTACAGTTAAAGTCATAGATCCATTCCTTCTAATCTTCCTTTTCATCTCCATGTTTTAGGCTAAATCGTTAGAAGGTTTATCAATTTTATCAATCAAACCCTTTCCCAAGCTAAATTCCATTTGAAGCACTGTTACATTATGATCCATCATCCAATTTCTAACCGTAAAGAGATAAATCAGAAGAAAACACAAATTTGAGGTTATGTTTCGGAAAGCAGCTACGCCAAGTGATGAAGTGGCGGGAGTTTTGACTAAACAGCTGATGATAAATCAGCTGAGCGCATTAACATTCCTCGCATCTGTCGACTACATTCACACAATTCCAGCTGACTACCGGGCCAGCGTTGAATAAATATTTACTGTCTTTTGAGTGTTTCGTCTATAATCACTCCATTAGGCACTTAATGGCTTCTTCGACACACACTGTGTCTTGTTAAGTGGTAATTCAGTGGGTAAATTACTTGAGGAGTCTAAATTCATCTTGGCGTTTTGGTAAAGATTTGAGTAATACAAGGACTGTTTCGACATGGTTTAGACCTACTGTATTTAAGACTCAATTTGGAACTTATTTTCAAATCCGTACATTGAACAAATACATTTTAGTTGATTAATTGTTTGTGACGTAATTGACCCGTTGAGTACAGCAGACACAAGACATTTTTCTCCATAGTTATTTGTATATCAATTAACTGTAACATTTATGGTTTTTGATTCCAATTGTGTATTTTTTTCAGAGATGGCAAGTTTATGAGTATTGGTGAGAAGATTCGTCTCCCTGATGATGTCACGATGGGCTACATCATAGGTAAGCTTAACATTGTTATGCATAATGATGTATTCGTAACGTAGTATCATTATATCAATAATGCATGGCATAAGCTTGATTTTTTTTCTACAAACATTTGTTTTCCCGATATTTTAAAATTATTTAGAAGTTTTCACTGTCAAATGAAGGAATTTGCTCAAAGAGATTGAAGATTAAAAAAAAGTGCATTTGTATACCTCAACAAATGTGTTACGTAAGGTGAGAAACGCAAAATACTTTTTGAGCTGACTTCATGTAAGGTAAAGCAGTCCAAAATCCTAATTTTTGTTCTATATATTATATATATATATATATATAGTAAAGTAATATTCTTTTAATTAATTCCTACATTCTCTGACCATGGCCCCCACATTTAATTGTGGGCCCTGTTACCAGGATCTGGCTCGGGCCCCCCTACCAACCGGGGGGTCGGGGGGGTATGGAATACCCCCCAGCGTAGAGGGGGGGTCCGGGGGTCCCCCCCCGGGAAAATTTTGAAAATGTCATGTATTTTAGTGAGTTTTTAAGGCAATCTAGGTATTAAATTTGTGAGTGGTAAATGGCACTTTTGCAGCCTTTTTTAAGGAAGAAAAGAGTTCTTCAATGAGTGTTATAAGACTTAAAATTACAGGAATTCAGCAATTAAAACTATTATATCAATACACAAAAGCTCCATGCCTATTAATATTTTGTCCTTTTTATTTCCCTGTAAGAGGGTTTGGCTATCTTAACTGCTATTATTGTACTTTGTAATATGGAGTAGGAAAAAACTTACGTAAATTGAGTTTAACAGCTTACACCAATGAAATCATATTTTATTCAGTGACAATTTTCATCAAGAATTTTAACAATACTACATTTTTTGGGAGTGGATGCCTGAGCTGCCGAACTTGCGCCGAGTAGTCACGGAGAAAAACAAATGTGCACGAGTAATGCCGAGAATGACCGATGCTATCCAATCCATGCTTTAGTACAGTATTATACCGAGCAAATTGGGAAGAAAACTTAGGTCAAAATTATTAGGCCTACAATCTTTCATATTTTTAAAACTCCAAAAGTAAAGAATTTTTAAGTTTGTGTCAAATAACCTAGATTGCAATAATTATTAATTGAAATATTCCATACATAAAAGTGCAACCGGGACCAAATGTTGATAAAACAGGACAAATAAGCGTCCCGAGAGGATTTGTCGGGACGGACCAGTCCCCCTAAAACGGGACGTCTGGTCACCTTAGCTATGGTACATAGTACATGTCAATTTTTCAATGCTTTACAAATTTTATTTTAACTTATAACTATAAGGATTCATTCTTGAAACTATCAGTTCAATTATAAAACCAAACTTTGTTTATTATGGGGGGAATGAGGTAGGAGTGGCTAGGCGCCTGGCGGGAGGAAGGGGTAGAGGGAGTTTGTGGAGCCGGCCACTGGGGCCCGAGCTGGCTGTTCTGCTGTTGTATAGTACATACGCACCTACGCACCTATAGAATTTAAATATAAACTTCCTTAGAATCAAGAATTAATACATTTTAAATTATTTAACTTTGTTTTTTGTAAAATATTTAAATATTATTTTTTTATCTTCAATTTATGAGCTGTAAAGTGATCTTCAATGGGGAAAAAAATAAAAAACAAATGGGTAGGCCCGGGCCCCCTGAGGGCCCGGGCCCTGTGACTAGAGTTGCGCCAGCCCCACCCTTGTGGGGGCCATGTCTCTGACACTACAGTATCTTCTGTTTGTAGCTGATTGTTTGACCAATAATGTTGCTTTGTTGCAGAACATTTGCTGAGGAAGCCACTGACAGTCGTAGATCAGTTCCACTCTCACTTGGAGCCGATGAAGTTCCTGCGTCAGGACACCTTCCACGACCAGGTACAATACACCAAACAATACAATACAGACTTTGGATAGAACCAGACATTCCATTTCCTTGTTAAAGTTGTTACTAGTTTTATCAAATTTAGTATACAGTAGACTCCCTCTTATCCGGACACCTTTTAACCGGACATCCGTTTAACCTGACTACCCTCGGCGGAAATGACATCTCTTAAACCGGACAATTTTTATCAGCACATTGGTTTAACCGGACTAGATCGGCAGGAAGTGGGCGGTACTGAAACGACTGTGTTCTCGTGGGAAAGATTTGAGACCAGTGACCACGTGTCTAAATACAATGCTCTCCTAAATTTAAGTCGAATATCACAGTAAACGGTCCATTTTATTTTGGGGACGTCGGTTTAACCGGAAAAACCGTTATCCGGACTGGCCTCGGTCCCGAGGAGTCCGGATAAGAGGGAGTCTACTGTAGTTGTTAAATTGCTCAGATAGAGTGCTTTGATGTGGATCCCTGATTTTTGTGGCCAATGTTTTTTCAAAACAGAACAAGTAATGCACACGAGCTAGCTAAATCTTCCTAGGAATCAGAGTTTTTACAACTGCCATTTTAGAGGAGCTAGAGACTACAGCCTTCCATCCAGCACACCACAAAATTCATTAAGATACCATTGTGTATTAGCTGCAAAATTCTTAATTCACTCCCACTGCATATGAAAAACCTATTGGAAAATAGCTAAATAAGGACTTTGGAGCTGGTTTGTAAATTAACTGGTTCTCAGTGAAGAATTTTTTTACCTAAGAATATAATTGGAAACCAAACCATGTAATTGTTATTGTAAAGCAAGCAGTAAGTCCTCTAACTGCATGTTAAACATGAATAACTTGAAAGAATTGAGGTACAGAGGAAACGTTTAATGGTTCACTTAAGTGGTGTCTAGCACAAGTCACTGGTGGTGTCTAGGGATAAGTCCAACAACACCCCCATTGTCATAATGTACTAACAACGCTCACGGTGGAGGAAGACACTGTGCCCTGTGTGATAGGAATTTCCACTCAGTGCTCGCCACTTAAGCTCTTCCTTGCTCGTCACAAATAAATTTCTGACACAACATACTTGAGCTGAAAGTGGATGGTCGTCCTATAAGCAAGATTCCTCTGTACCTTTATTCTCTGTGTATAACTGGAGCTGAAAAGTCAACTCACAAATGGTGCCACACACACTTGCATTTGAAAAATCAGAAATAATACAGGGCGTTTATAAAAGAATCATCAGGTTTTAAAAACATTTTATTGATGCTAATGTTAAACAAATACGGTTATAAAACATATCAACATTAAGGAGAACTCTTAAATTTTTCATAGATACCCCTACAACTTGTCAATGTGCCTTCCATTATCTGTGGAGCAAGTTTCCAATCTATGCTGTAAATTGTCCTATACCCTGGCTAGCATCGCTAGGTTGATTGATTCTACATGGCATTGCGAATTCGTCCACGGAGCTCTTGAAGTGTTTGAGGCATTGGGGGTATATAAACTTTGTCTTTTACATAGCCCCATGGGAAAAAATCACACACCGAAAGATCAGGGGATCTAGGGGGGCATTTGAGAAGGGTAATGTCATTATCGTTACATTTGCCAATCCACCTCAGTTTTTAAGAGAACTCTTGCGCGGCCACTGATTTGACTTTTTAATACACTTCCAGAGTTCTTAAACTCGATACCACCTTAAAATGCTTTGTTGTGTAGGAGGAGTCTGTCTAAAATGCCCCCGAAACTCACGCTAGGCAGTCATTAAAGATAAACTTGAGTCATAATGAAAAACACAAAATGTTTTTTTCTGGAATTTCAATTATTTTGAAAATGACTCAAACACGTCCAAGAAAAAAACCAAGACTTGTTATTGAACAGCTGATTATAAAACTTGGAAACATGCTTATTAAAAGCACATGTTTCAAATACCGTATTAATGTGGGACATGAATTGGGTGAGGTAAACACCATTAAAACCTGATGATTCTTTTATAAACGCCCTGTATTAAGCAAAGGAAATTTAAGTGTCAACAAAGTATAGTGAAAATGACTCTAACATGTGACTATTAATTACTTTTCAATAAGGCCACTGGTAATTATCAATGTTTATAAGGGTTAGTCTAAAATTAATGTTTTTGTTCCAGATAACATTCAGCTATTCCAAGTACAGCAAAGACGAGATCAACGTTGTCAAAATCGACGGATTCGACAACAGAATTGACCCTACAAGATTTTTATCGCTTCATTGCTTCTTGTTCCCATACTTCACGTTTTGTCCAAGATAACAACAAATCCGGAGGACAAGAAAAGTGTAGAATTTAGTAAATTTATCATCAAGTCATATTTTGGGGCTGTCTGTCTAAGCCATAAGTATCAAATGAAATAATAATTGTACTCTTGACAATCATTTTTTTTACAGCCATTGAAAGCGATTCATTATCTGATGTTTAATTGTGAATCCATTCATAAGTCAAGAGATGAAAAAGCTTAATAAAAAGTAAGATAAAATCAAAGGAAAATCTCAAAAGTACTCAAAATGTTATATATAGTTGTGTTAAAACATGTTAATGTTATGAACAAAAAATACTTTTTAACTCTCGACCGACCTTTTTAGACCCATGACTAAAATTTGTTTTTGGCAGCTTGGATGGTTATAATTTTTATCTAAAAATAATGTATTAACAACAGGGCAGCTAATTTAGTACAGTATTAGTTTTGATTATAAGTGTTTGGAACTACCTTTATGATTTTGAAAAGAATTAAAATTTTTTCTATCAGGTTGCTAGTGTGTGAATAACTGTTTTAAGTTTTATAAATACTCTCATTTACTCAATGGTTTTATTAATTTTATATACTGTGTATGTGTCTGTGATATATTTTTAGGTAGTTTTGTACATTTTGTATGGGATTGTGACAATATTGTTATAGTTTTAAATATATTGTAAGTAGTTAATTGTAATATTGACAATTTACGTTGTTTTAAAGATTGATATTTTATTGAAGTGCAATAAAAACACTTGAAGAAGAGGTTCAAGAAATTTATGAGTTTAATGAAGTATTAAATTATTGTTAACTAAAGGAACCTCTGTTTTTTAACCATGACTTATTCCTTTTTAGGATACACAATATTTTAATTTTACTAACTAAAGAGAGAATTACTGTATTTGTTCTGATTTGACATTTTGATTTTGCTTGAAAGTCAGTAAGTGTTAAATATATTGACTGTTATGATTTATCTTTAGATATAGAAGAATGTTATTATGTGTACCTTAATCTTTCAATTTTTTAATCATTAATAAAACTGACTGTTTTCACAATTTTTTACATGTTTTTTCATAGTTAAATTCACGTTAATGTTGGTTGTCTTTTACATTATGTTATATATTGTTGTAAAAAAATATGATTCTCAGTCTTAGTATGCCTTACCTAACTTTGTAAGTTTGTAAATTTGTACATCATAAGTGTACATTTTCATAGTTTTGTAAAAAGTGTACATTCATTGTTATAATTGTTAACATAATAAAATATACTTGTGACATTTATATTTAAAGTTTTATTTTTCCGCTTCCTGTATGACTCTTTATGGAAAGCAGCTGTTTTTTTTTATATCAGCTGATATAATTGAAAGCAATTGTTTCCCAAGCTCTTATTTAGATCAAGGGAGTAATGAACAGCTGATTTCCCCTTGCTCTAAATTTCCTTTACTTGTTATCAATCATATTAGTTCTTTATTTGTCCACTAGGCGCACTAGTGTATATTAAAAATTTACTGTAATTCTATTTATGAAATCTGCTGTTTGTTGTTCAACAATACCAATGTGAACAGAAATTATGCATTTCTTTAGCCAGTTTTGCCAGAAAATGCCACTCGGTACTATTAATGAAATATACCGTACTATTTCTTGAGCTCCACCTTATAGGTGTATTGGATTATTTGATAAGGATAAAGTGTAAGCCTATAAAATGCTTAAATTAAAGCTTAATAGTAAATTAAGAAATATGTAACCAACATTAAATACACAATTTCTTTATTAAAAAATTCTATTTACAACATTTATACATCCATAGTTTAATAAAGTGGTTTGTAAAAAGAAACAAGCACAAATCTAGTAAATCTAGTAACTTGAATAACACTGTGAGAGCAATTCTTGCTTACCCCTCTTCTCATTTTTGTTCCATCATGAACAATTCTTTTGAATAGGTTTGAGTTTTTAAAAGTTCAGTAGTATTAGAAGTAATAGAACATTTAGCTAGAGAGTTTTTCTTAAGTATATATGGTCTAGATACAATTAAAATAAGCTTACTATTGAAAATACCACATGTTGTATCATACAACAATACTTGATATCCAGATGTCATAACTTCAATGAACTCTTTTAAAAAACATTACTTCTGAAACGTAAACAGTACATGGCAATGGCATTTGTATATCTGGGTTTTACTTACTCATGTTAACTCTTGAACCGACCCCAATATGATTCAAGAGAAAATATTTCTTTTGAATGCCGTTTGCTAAAACTACATTTAAAAATTGATAGTTTCTCGGTACAGATTCATACTTCCCAAATGAAAGTTTCTCCTCAAATTTGACCTAAGGGTATTTTACTCCTCGATTATCTTCAAATCATTTTATTCAGATCTTTTCTTCCTTAGAGCTTTTCTTGTCAGTTCTGTGTCGACTTTTGGATTCTGAAATAGAATGACTCGTTAATAAAATTTAATGCAAGATTAACATACGAGTTCGGTAAACATATTTTGGACGAGTGACATAAGATATTTTTGCCATACTGCTCTTAACCTAACAATAAAAAAGTGTACGAATCCTATTCCCAGTGACTAAAGGACGAACAATCACTACTCGTAAAGAGATGTTATGTTTTTGATTAAAACCATTCATTGCCAAATATAATAAGCTGGTGTCCGGTAAAAGCATAGACAAAAAGAGTTAAATATAGACCGTCAGCCGTGCTGCGGTTACCATGGTTACCATAAGTTGTGACGCAAAATTCTAGGGGGGGAATAAACTAGTATTCACCAAGTCAGGCTAGGCCTACCCCTAGAACCGGCCACACTCAAATTTCTTCCCCGGAGTGCTCAGAAGGAGCCGAGAAAAATCCAGGGGTCGATACGAAGGTGTCACGGCTTTGACTGATCAATTTATTTAAAATTTAATCGAAGGCTCAGAGCTCTAGAAGCGCTCAGGAAATCCTGCAGACGCTCAGTAGGAGCTATTTCATCCTCACCTTCGCTAACGTGTTTTGGAGAATTTTGCCTAACTTTTAGAATGACTCTGTAGGGCCGACGAGTATTCAATCTTAAGCCAATGTGATATAAATACTCGTATTAAACTGTAAACTATCTGGCTAAAGACGGTGGTGGATAATAAAATCGAATCTAATGTAAAAAGCAATTCCTACAGAGTCGTCGGGGCCTAATTAATATAATTGGACGGATAATTTAACGTGAGTGGTTTAAAATAAATTTAATACTAATTTTTGTAGCTGATTATTCAACTCAGCCTGCTCCCAAGACTCGATTCTTTCACCCGCCAAAGACGGGGTTTAGAACTCAGACGACGAGTCTCGGGGTATTAAAACGTCGAATTAACTGGAGTAACTTAAGTAAAAATTTAATCGTGAAACGAACCGAATTAACGTAATTTAATAGCCAATTGGTTTAAAAGAGCCGAAAAATATCCACCGCTAGTCACTGGCAGGCAGGAACTGGCGGGTTTTGTACGAGTCGGCAAGAACTAAGTTAATAAAATTTAGAAAATTTTAATCGAACGTAAACGGATAAAATAAATGGCAGACGAGTATGCGTATGTTGGAAAAAGAATATTTAAAAGAAAGTAGGAAAGTCTGAAAACGTAGCTAACCTGAATCGATATCGTATGACGAAGTTAGTTTCGTTGTGCGAAGAGGCTTCTCGTTAACGAGTCGACGGTCGAACAGCGAATAATTCTTTCTTGTCCGACTCAAATCATGATTTCCTCGGTCGAGGCTTAATCGCTCTGGTGGTGAGTTTGAGAACTAGCCAACAGCTGATCGGAAATTCACCTGTTGAGCCGGTCTAGTTGTCGTCTGTCGTTGGTCAACAAACACCATTTCGAGGTTAAGTGATGTTGTCATCGGCGTTAAATATTCGTAAAATCGGTCGTTTTAACTTTATTATGTGAAACGAAGTGCTATCATGAATAAATATATCGTTGTGGGTGTGTTTGTGTACTTCACTGTTATTAAAAGTAGGCCTACGTTCTTTGGCCCATAGCCCAAGCTATGGCCAACACATAGGCCTAGGAGTAGGATGTTGTGGGTAAAAATCGGGTAAGTTATGGTGTTTGTTGGCTAGCAATACGTTTTTACCCCCCTTAAAATTTGGTACCTCACAAAGTTCCGGCGCACACCGCTGTAGTTTACGTAGCGCGTACGCTGTAACTACCGTGGCGATCCCAGCGGTGTGCGCCAGAACCAATGGTAACCGCAACACAGCTGACGGTCTATATTTAACTCTTTTTGTCTATGGTAAAAGCTTATTACCATACAGTACATAATCAAACCCCATTTCATTAAGTAGCAAACAGCTGTTTTCAGAACTAAACTCTTGCGTGGAAAGTTTGTTAAAACAGTGTAGTTTTGCAAATAGTAATTGTTTTTTTTTTACATATTATTTGCATATTATTTTAACATAACATTTATTTTAGATTACAAATGTTCGAGAACTATAGTTCGGCCGCTTAGAAAGCGATTTCCTACAGCATTGGCTTAGCATTAGCGCGCAGGTCATTTTCTAAGCGGCCGAACTATAGAACCCTACTCTTGATTCATATGTCAAAGAATTTTTGCTAAACCCCTTTCATTTGTTTGCTTGTCACTATAGGAAAATTAAGAAAATAAATCTGGTTGCATAATATACTCACCAGGATCCAAACTTGCACCAGAGTCCGTGTCATTCCATGGTTGAAGCTCTCCGGAACCCAAGTACAGGAACACTGCGTTGGCCAGGAAGAAAGCGAAAGCCGAACAGACGAACACAATCCTCCAGTTGTCAATTTTCGACTGTAACAAACATTTTAATTAGCTGTATATTTTATTACTAGGTTTAAAAATAAACTTGTTCTAAAGCGAGATCACACGATACAAAATGTGTGATTGAATACAGAAGATGTTGTCACATGGGTCTTTATAGATATGAATGTGATAAACGTAAACAAACATAAACTTAAACATAAACATTTCGCATAAACAATTCCCTAACTCTCAGTCCTAGTTAATGTAGTCATTAGGTTTGTGAAAATTATTACTTCAGTTTCACAAAGAACGTCGGGATTAGGTCAGGTAAGAAAGAGTACAGTCAAAGCAAACATTTCACACCACGGCCTCACTGGCGCACCAGCCAAGGGGAGCAGTTTACCTCCTCCCGTCTTAATACTAAACAAGTACCGAACAACTCAAACCATTACTTCTGTACCCATAGTCAATTGTTACCTCATCTTTGATGACGGCTCCCACAAAGAGTGGGGCGATGATGGCCGTAATGTTTGCCGAGCCGTTGCTGATACCCATCAAGATACGAGCGAAGTTGGGCGAGAGGTCGAGATGGTTGACGTTGAAACCCATGTAAACGCAGCAGTTGAGGGTGATGGATATTGTGTACAGGGTGAACGCAAGCGTTGAGTTCTTCCCTGCAAACGCCATTCCTAACAGTGCGGCCCCTCCACCCCAGTGAGCTGTAAGTTAATTTTAACAGTGAGTCCTTTATTATCGTTTACAATAACAAGACCATCAAGATTGAAAATTATCTATATAGAAATACAGGATGGTTTTTTGTTTTTCAAGTGAGATGAGTAGCTTCGAGTTTACTGAAATTCTAAACTTGGTTCTTGTTGTTTTAATTCGACTTGCTGTCCTATTTTAATCCTGATTCCATAGTTGAAACAAGGTTGATAAGTAATGATAAATCGTTTTCAACAGTTTTACCACAAAAATAAGATATTATTATAAAAGCAAAAAGAAATGGTCAGTTTATCTAAATAAAGAATGGTTATTGTTATAATTTTATCAGAGAGAGTACAAAAAAACTTAAAGAACTTATAGATCTTTTTAGTCTTAGAGTTTGTATCTCAATTATCAATGAGACATTGAATAGTTCTCTGTAATTCAGTCATACCCAAAAAATCTTATTTTTTAAATCCACCTGCTTTAGAGCAGACCTTTATCAGGAGATTTCGCCCCTCATAAAATTCAGATACTGTCCATTGCTGATCATCGAGCTTTAAATACATGGTTGGCTCCTCAGCTAATATAGCATGGATAGAAATTATTGTCTTTACGAGATCTTAGCCAAAGAATAAGCAGGTCCAGAGAAAAGTAAGGTAAATAGGAAACATTTAATGGTACACTTAAGTTGTGTATTTCACTAGTCACAGGTGTCTTGGGCAAAGTCCAAAATCGCTCCCATAACCCTTATGTACTACAACGCTCATGGTGAAGGAACACCCTGTGCCCTGTACACTACGAATTTCCGCACAGTGCTCGCAGCTTGGGCTCTTCCTGTCTCATCTCAAGTATATTTCCGGCACAACAAACTACAGCTGAAACCGCACGGTCTTTCCATGAGCAGAGGAGTTTATGAGGAGTATATGAGGAGTCCCTCCTCTATACTTTATTTCTCATTGGTTAGAAGAGACTAACAAAAGTACTAACCCACAGAGTTCCATATTTTCCTGGACGCAGTGACGGACGTGTATCCCCTGATGATCAACTGGTCGGCTAAGTAGGAGAGAGGGAAGGAGACGATCCACATTAGTAGGAAGGGGAATGCCGTTATCAGACCATCCTGGAAACATTAACAATCGAGTTAGTATGCTTTTGAATGAGTAACTATTAAAATCAAGGAGCTTTTATTTTTAATCAGAGAGTAAATAATTGATACTACTTTTCCGGACATTTTTACCAGGCCGGCCCCGCCAAACATATACTTCAAGGGGAGAGGGCCCAGCCTAATATCTTTACCGGGGCTTGCCAAAGCTGTACAGCCATGGTTGAACATAAGGTTGAGTTTGAGATTGTACTTACATTCTGCAGGTTTACGTCGAGCGCCTCACTGAAGTACGTAGGTATCTCAGTCAGTATCGTCCACACGCCCCAGTTCTGCCCCATGTGGGCCAGAGTCACTGCCCACACAGGACCACTCTTCCATATTTGCTTCCAGGGAATCACCATCTGACTCGACTGAAACAATTTTTATCCCTTAGTATCTACCGTGCACTGAGCCTCTATTTTGTTCTAGTTTACAACTAAAAACAATTTTTAAATCTGTATGATTCCATCTTTAACTTTATAAAGTTAGTGAAACAACATAGCAGCACCCTGAGAGGATTTTGTGGTACACACACAAAAACAATAAAGCTTTAAATTTAATTTTTAGGTGTTACCAGCATAGTCTTGGGTAATATTATATTTAGTCTGCTACAGTACATGCAGAGATGAGAAGAAATTTAATTATCACATAGTGGAGGGAGTTCTATATAACAGAAAATATTCTCCTCCCCTGAAACACTTTATGTTTTTTTAAAAGATGGTGTCATTTCATCACCACAATGCTAAAAACCATCAGTGGTTGATGGGATTTGATCCCACGCCTCCTGAACTAATCTCCTACTCTAACCAATAGACCTACAAAAATCCATTATGACTTATCTATAGGTAGCCTAGGAAATGTAAGGCATGCCACAGTATTGGCAGGATTGTGTCTAAAAGATAGAAGCATTTATTATGTAAATTTGACTGTCTTCCTATCACCTGTAATTGTTTTACAGACAAGTCATTATTCTTCCACAATCTTTTATTCTTTATCACCTGACTGACATATCTTTGTACTGTTCAATGTTCATCTAAAAGGATACAGTAGTAAACAATACACTTACAACTCCCTCTCGTGCTGTTCCCGGGAGGGATTTAAGGATGTAGTCTCGCTCTTCATCGGAGATAAAACTATGAGACTCAGGACTATTGCCACCTAACAGCATCCATAGTATCACCTGAAAATAATTTTGATTACCTTTATATTGACTTTAATTGCATGGATTTTGTTTAATAAGCCTAATGAATCAAACTACACTGAGTACAGTAGTAGAACTCCAATCACCTGAACTTCAATCGTCAGAACTATCCTAATCACCATAGGAAGAAAAAAATAATTTGGCCAGAATAATTCAGTTTTAATGTTGTGTCATCTACCTAGTGCAACTTTCTTGCTTTTTTCCTGAAAAATGTAATTTTGTCTAGATTTCTAACTATCCATATTGGGTCTGGTCCTAAATGATCCAGTTGATCATTTTTACTGTACACCACCTTTGACTTCAGTATCTAATAGTCAATGACACCACAGAGAAGAAAGGAACAGAGGAAATATTCAATTGTACACTTAAGTGGTGTCTAACACTAGTCGCTGGTGTCTAGGGCAAATTCCAACATCGACTCTCATCCCCATAAAATACAACGCTCACGGTGGAGGAAGAGCCTGTGCCCTGGGTGATAGGAATTTATGTGCAATGCTCGCCGCTTGAGCTCTTCCTTGATTGTCACAAGTATATTTCCTGCTCAACAAACTAGAGCTGAAAGCGCACGGTCGTCTCATAATCAAGTTTTCACTGTACACCTTACTTCTTTGAGTGTAAATTGAATCTACATTATCACTAAAGCCCTGTTATATAAAGCAGCAGTATTAAATCATGAATTTGCAAAGTTAAGGAAGGATACAATTTACACGAGGTGCAATATTGTGCTGAATTTACCACCTAGTAACATTTAGCAACAGTATAAAATATATTTGCAGTAGAGATCAGGAAGACGCCTCAGGCTAATCTATCAAGCATCAAGAAACGCACTGCACTAATGTTACAGTATGGGATTTATAAATAAAAAAATAATAGTGAGAGGCCGATATTTACCCAAACTAAGCCGAGACCTCCGGAGAAATAAAATATGCTCGGCCAGCCCCATGGAGTGGACGCGAGCAATCCAGAACACGCCAACACGAGCATCGAACCAAAGTTGAGACCTGGATGAAAGTTATAATAAACATCTCATAACTAAGATGTGTAAGATTAGTTAACATATATGTGCTTCAAACTACAGAATAACCCTAACAATATCACGGTTTCCAGTCTGTGGTTTTAACTTTGTCTCATTAGGTTCATATTATGTGATAAAACTTTAAAAAGTCAGAATAAAGACATGTACAAAAAAATTCTATTATTTATCCACTTAGATACATTCTGATTGTGAAGTCTGACAGGTAAATTACTCAAGTGTTGTTTTACAGGTAACTACAATGTGTTTTCTGACTTCCAAGTTAAAATCTTTTGAAATTCTGACCAAACAACGCACCTACTAACACAAAAGTAGCGAATCTCGCTCGTTCTCTTGGGGGGCCCCACCGAGATAGAAGTCCATGAACCATTGGCATCATGAAGCCCTGTAGACAAACATAACATTGTTAAGTAAACAAAATATTAATTTTGCTATCATATTCTATCAAAGTTCATTGTTATTATCGAGTTGAAAATCAAACCTTTTTGTTGCATTAAGTGCTTTTCGGTAAGTAAGAAAATAGAATAATTTTTGTAACTTGCACATATATTTTCTGCTTCTTTTGGATTTTGGCCGCAAATTAAAAAAAAAGAATAATCACCTACTGAGTGACAAACATCTCTAAACATCTTTAAAATAATTGTTTATATCAACAAGATTTGTTTAGATACCAAGAGCAAGTTTTTAAGATGAGAGGAATCAAGTTAGACAAGAATGTTTTTGTTGGAACATTGTTGAAATGGCAAGATAAGATATAGTTGGAGATGACTTGGTTAACGTCACAAGGGGGTGTGTTATGTGCACCTAGTAAAAGTAATTGTTTGCATTAGTTGATAACATTCATCACTTGACATTGTTAAGAAGCAAATTGATGGATCTTGCACACATCTCGTTTGTTAGGATTAAGCTTTTATGTTTTATCTTTTAAGTCTTTCAAAAGCATTAACGCATGCATTGAGAAAACTTATACCAGTAGCAGCCAACCTACTAAACTACTTTTTCAACTTCTAGAATTAGAAAGTATGTTTCATGATATTTTTTTCATGTCCACTGACATACAGTTACAGTTCTGGTTAACCCATAGCCCAAGTAGTTCTATGCTTGACTTTTGTTGCTACAAGGTACATCTTATAGCTGTTTTGTTGAGTTATGCTCAAGTTGGAAGTTGGAAGTCTTTGGGTGAAAAAGGGTTAACTTAATTGTTTCAAAGCAGCTAAATCGCTTGAAATAATTAATTTTACTCTTCCAATCCATTTTCCCTAACACAGACGTTTAACATCTGTTGATATTTCATACCTGTGAAAGTCCTTGACATATCCTTATCACCACCATGATGACATGGCTGTATTTAGGAGCAAGATGCATCAGTGGCGGAGTCAGTATGCTCAGTATACTTGCCACAGCAAAACTCCAACCCAGCAGATGTTTGTTGTTCACCTAAGCAGAGCAAGGGGATTAGACGAGTTATGTAACAGTTTGTTCAAGAAACTAAACCTAGTGGACATAAATATTTCAAACCACGATAAACGAGTGTTTTTTGAATCTCAGGCTATGTTTTCTTTCTTTGGTATTAACTTTGGTAGAAGAAGAGTTGACATAAAAATGGTCTTTTCCTACCGTCTCCCGACAAAGTGGGCTTCCTTGCACAGATTATAGTACATAAAGCCTTACTTTGGCGCACAGTTTTTACTTTAGCGCACAGGTTTTAATTTGGCGCAAACCAGTATTCCAACCAAACAACACCAAACAGCGTGCTTTTATTATGCACGTAATCCGTGTACGCTTGAAAATAAGTTGGCAGCACTTAAAGATATTACGACTACGATCAGCTGGTGCAGCGTTTCCCATTTCACTCGATGTTTGGATTTAAACTAAACTCAAAACGTGTTGTACAGTGTTTGAAAGACTAATTACTTATATGATTTATAGTAACTGTATGAAAAATATAATCTTTAACACAAGTGCAAACTGCCTTTGCTTTCTCTCGTGTTCAGCAAAGTGCCACTTGGCCCACTAGTTAGACAAATAACTATTGTCAATTCTCTGATATTTACTGGAAAAGAATAATTATTTGCACATTAAACTTCTTTGTTTAACCAATACAATTT
Organism: Macrosteles quadrilineatus; assembly: GCF_028750875.1. Taxonomy (NCBI): domain Eukaryota; kingdom Metazoa; phylum Arthropoda; class Insecta; order Hemiptera; family Cicadellidae; genus Macrosteles; species Macrosteles quadrilineatus. Next base: position 182,885,202 of record NW_026542594.1, read on the forward strand.
ATTTCCCTATCACCTAATTAACTTTGATACCATTGTTACAGAAGTTTATTTCAACTCACCTTATGCCCAATCACTGCAGCTGGAAGATTCATCACAAGGTAGCCCCAGAAGAAGGCACTCAAAATAACACTTTTGGTGGAAGTACTCCAATCATATATTGCACCATTACCCTACAAAAAGAGAAAAGACCTGAGAGTGAATTAGTCATCATTATAAAAAATGTGTTCACAAAGTTACTGGGTTTCTTTATTTTGTCTATGGAGTGTGAAACAGTTGTCTCTGCTACCCCTTTAGGATGGTCAAATGTTACCATATGAAATTTTGTAAGCACTTTTGTTGCCTTTAATTTTCTATTCTTGAAGATTCGATGAGAAAAGAATAGTGTCAGAAAGTTAAGTATTACCACAGAGAAGTAAGGTACAGAGGAAACATTCAATGGTACACTTAAGCAGCGTCTAGCACTAATCGGCAGTCGCAAAGTCCAAGATCTCCCCCCTCTCCATCATATAGTACAACGCTCACGTTGGAGGAAGTCCCAGCGCCCTGTGCAATACAATTACCGCACAGTGCTCGCCGCTCGGGCTCTTCCTTGCTCGTCAAAAGTATTATTTCCGGCACAACATAGTAGAACTGAAGTACGTTCATCCTATAAGCTATTTCCCTCTGTACGTTAATTCTCTGTGGTTACTTACTCATTCTTTCAACTCTATTTTCAGCATTGTGAGAGCAATAAGTATTAGCCTATGTCTGAGCAATAGTATTAAACGTTTCGAACACTTGTTTAGTGATAGTATTTTCCTTTCAGATACTAAGGAACATACCAGCTGCTTCATAAAATGATAAATTTATAAGAAAGTATGTTTGATCTATATTAGCACTAAAACACACTCACGTTATCTGTGTCGTCGAGGTCTCGTGTGATGGCAACAATCGCAAGCGAAATGTTTACCCTGATGATGTAAGCAAACATCATACATAGGAACAGAAGAAGAACTTGCAGATGTCTTACACCCACACATGATGCCGGTGGATCGTCTATAACAGGGAAACAAATCAGGAAAAAATTAACCAGAAAGTATTTTTGGGCAATCTAAAAATGTCAAGATTCTTAGATTTTTCCAAAATTTTATGTATAATACCTTTGACTATTAATAAAACAACTTCTGTATCCAATAGTCAATGATAATACCTACCATAAAGCATTTCTTTTTTTTTGTTCTTATTAAAATGTTGACCTTTACTTGGATGATGATAATATTAAATCTGATTAAGATTGATGACTTTTAATCACATTGTAGGTACTTGAAGAAGGATGAGAAAGAAGAATCTCAAACTTTGAAAACTTGGCTAACCCAAAATCCTATTACACAAGAATCTGTTATTTACAAACACATACACACAACTGACACCGATTATTGACACAGTTTTTAATTGTTATCTATTCTTGAAATTAATTAAGAATCATGAAAATCAAGTAAGGATTCTATAAATTGAAGTTTTTTTAACTGATGTTTGGAAAAAAACAAATAGAAAAGTGTATTAGAATGAATAATTAATTCACGCTTTTTGCTTCATAAATTCATCAATGTATTATGCATTAGGTTTAATGAATACGACCTCTTATCATATTTACACTTTTAAAAATATTGCTACCTGATTAAGTGTGTTCAAAAGTAGGTAACAAGACTTAATACAATTCAATTAACCTTTTCAACACCTTCTTTTGGTTAAAGATATAATTAAACTTAATTTAATGATTAAAATTATAATCGATGTACATTTCAACCAATTGATTTACTAACACAAGTTTCATAAAATTATCTCTAAACTTTACAAAAAAACTCAAACTCAGTAAAATCTATCTTAACTATTCTAAAAAAAACGTATAATATTAAAGATATTTACTTATAAGTTGGGCAGTCGAATCTTGAGTCAGGCAAGATTCTTGGGTCTCGCATCTTGAGCGTTTTCTGTTGTACATCTTGGTCGACTAGCAACAACTGAACTAACCACCCTAAGAGAACAACAGTTAGCTACTAGCCCTAACACACTGCATACCTTGTTGTTGTTGAGATACAGGTACTTCAATCATTGATATCGTTAACCCTCACGTGGGCTTACACTAGGCACTCAAATCACATTGGCATTGAACTCTGGATTGTCATAAATGAAGACGTAATTTGAAACTTCAAGTTTATTTGCTAGATAGTTGAAAAGTTTATATGGTAATGCTGCTTTGTGTGTCCAGTAACTTTAGTGGATACAATCTTAAAATTAAGTTTTTTCTAAGTATAAAGTACGATGACTATTGCAATGGTAAGGGTTATGTTTTGATTATTGTTTTCATTTAGAGAATCAAAATAAACAATAAACATATGAATGTGTATAAAAATTGTGTGTTTTATCAGTCTCAAGAACTTGCATTATATTAGACTGGCTGTTATCCACGGGCTTCACCCCGTTTGACTCATAAGTATTAAAAAACTTTTGATTGTTTTTAAGCTGAAATAAACAAAACAGAATTCAGTAATACAAACAAACAAATAATCACACCTGATTTTAATAAGGTAAGGTAATAAATTGAAAGAATAACAAACTAATAAGTACAGCTGAGGTATTTGGTATTTTTAACATTAGGTGTATGAAAAGTTACCTTTAGACAGGAATTACAACCTTGAAGTGCAATTTATGAAATAATGGGATGTTTGTGTTACTCTACATATATTTCACCAGCTTATTGTGCGTTTTTTATCTTCTTATCCCCCGAAATGGGAATTTTGTTATACTCGTCATGATACTTTTTATCACAATGAAAAAACTACTTCATCAAACTTTAAAAAATTATCTCATATTTCGTAATCTATTATTTTTTTTAATCAAAACAAAATATGGCTGTACAATAAATGTTAGTGTTAATTCAGCTGATTGAACATCAACAAACTGAAAAAAAATAGGCAAATAAATCACAATGGTTTGTTTACATGTTTAAAATAGTGTTTTTTTTTTACTTTTTAATCTAGTTTAATTATATTAATGCAAGTTGTAAACTCTGTTAATACAAATTGTATTTAAATAAATCAATTTTCTCTGTTATGTATTTTTAATCAAAACACAATGGAGCTCGCTCCTTTTGAGCTATCCGGGAACTTTGTTTATTGTAACTTTGTTGTAGCGAAAGTAATGTTAATGCCAGGAGAAGTCAGCTGATCACTATTTGTTTTTGGTGTATGTAAATTGAGGATTTTTTAAGATCTCAGCTGTATGGAAATGGGCTATTTTCGAATACAGAGTGATGAAAAAGTATTTACACACACACAGTCACCAGTATTACAGTCAGATTAATTAAATCCCGCCGAGACTCTGTGTTGTGTCTGTCATCGCAGTGTTCAATCCAAAATAACTATTTTAGCTTATTTAAAATCTGTCATTTTCTGCTGATGACAATGATTTACTTGTTGCAATTTTTTCCGGTAAATAATATGTTGTTTTCTTTGTCTGGTAGTTCAAAATCTTCTTTATTTTTCAAAATCACCTTTCTTGGCAATTAATTGATGAGGCTTTATAAACAGCTACTGTGTTTCTAAGTTTCAAAGAATTTTTTTCTCGTCTTAAAAACTAATTTACTTTTAAAAGATTTCCTAATAAAATCAAAAACAATTAACACTGAAAACTAATTTATAAAAAAAATAAATTGCCTCATCGGAGGCACTTTCTCACATTTCCTGGCTTGGTAAACGTGACTGTTTCTGTCAAAACAAAACAACACACAATTCAAGAGCCATCAATCATTTTAAAAGTGAATTCTGTCAAAGTCGAGACTGCAAGTGAAAAAAATATATCAATGGCGAGACAGACAATGAGGAAAACTCTCCAAATCTTTTATCTTTGGCTGATAACAGCTGAAGAGAATTTTTCAAATAGTTTTTAACAACGTATTGTTTGGACACTCCAAGAATTAATCTGATGTCACAGGATCAAAATTTTAATGCCACCAGATACCACATTGCTGTTTTGGTGGCTGGAATTTTTTGTTGTCCTAGGACGCTCGGCATGAGCCCGAAATTGTTTATCACATTACTTCAGGCTAGATCTAGGGGTTGTGACATTATCAATTAGATAAAATCCATTGGTGATTTGGCGGGATTTGAACCTGGCACCTCATAGGGACCAAAGTACCGCGCTCTACCACTAGACCAGCTCGCTCCCCTTGGTAGCTGGCATTAGTAACACACATTTCAAATTGCCTTATAAAATGGTTACGGGACTTCTTCTCATGCCCTTGTGAAATGAATCTTTTTTTTGTGCAATATATATTTAAAAATATCAATTAATTTATGGCGCTAGGAACAACACAGAGAAGTAAAGGTACAGAGGAAACATTCAATGGTGCACTTAAATAGTGTCTAGGGCAAAGTCCAACACCGTCGCTTCTCATACCCCCCTCACACTCATTTCCACTCGGTCATCACGTACTACGACACTGCCACTGGAGGACCCTGTGCGATAGGAACTTCCGCATTGTGCTCGCTGCTCGGGCTCTCCCTTACTCATCTCAAGTATATTGCCCCTAGCGCGTACTTATGCGCACATATGGAACATACTAGAGTGAAAGCGCACAGTTACCCATAAAGCAAATTTCCTCTGTACCTTACTTTCCTGTGTTGTTAATCAATTGACTATTGTTGGTTTATAACTAAAGACAATTTCCAACAGTCTCCGATTTCGTCTGCGATACAAAGACAAAATTAATAGCTTCTTTAGTAAACATTTACCATCTTGAATCTAGTCAACGCCCCCTCCTTCATACAAATTTGACCCCCTCATCTCCTAGGGCACTAGACAGGAACTGTTCAGTACTATACTTTGGGCCAGGCCCGATTTATGACATTAAGGATTTCCACGATGAGCTATGCCACCGCAATAAGGCTTAACAAAATCGGTAACGTTCTTGTGCAAATAATGGACTAGATCCCTTAACGCCTTTCCAAGCGTCCTCTCCTTGGATAATGGCGATGATGGTTTTTACTCTGTAGAGACAGAGGGAGACTCAATGGGCTAGTGTGCTACGAATGCTCAGCCGTTTGCTGTAGTACACACAGTTGAAGCTACCGAAACAAATAGGCATTATAATGTGGATAAAAGCACAAATTTATATGATACAAATCAAGAAGTTATTTCACAGTAACTGTTAAATAGAAATATTTATTGTTAAATGTAAAATATTTATTTGATTGTGTTATTAGCAATTTCTTCAGTTAGGTTATTTGTAAAAAAAATTAAGTTCCCAAAAAAGTAAATATATGACATATACTTACTCCCTCTCTGGGATGTCAGAGTAGGTGAATGTTTTGAACCCCCTATATACATATAATCATGATAAGTTTTAGTATTCCTCTTGATAGTATTCTTGATTCTTACAACATTTAGAGACAACTTCGACTATAACCTCTTGTATTAAGAACAATGATTTCAAATCACAGCTTGCTCAAAACCTGGCCAGCAAAAAAGATAAAAAGCCTCGATAAAATACAGCTTTAAATTTTTTGTTAACTTTTAACTTGGCTCATTACACGAGGCAAGTTTATCAGCTTGTAAATTGGCTGATTGGCAGCAAGTATCAGCATTAATACCCCTGTAAAGTCTTGTGATTTGAACTAATCAGCGACACAGGTAAGTGAAGAGGTGACTGATAATCTCCTGATTCCTTCAATGTTTATCATTGATAAGACAAGTGGCAATGAAGTTCGTATTAACCCACACTCGTGCTTCACTTGACCCTAATATCAATAATCCAATTTTACGATTGAACATTGAACTGTTATTTGGATAATAAACATATTTGTCCCCCTTTGCTTTCAGGTGGCAGCAATTAATTTCTTTAAGTTTTAATTAAAATTCCCCTTTTGTTTGGTTTATGGATTAAATTTTGCCTACATTTAAATTTTAATTTTTTTTATGAACATAAGACGTAATTTTAAATCCCTTTTTGATAGACAGGGAACACAGAAAGTAAAATTAGAATAAATATGACTTAAGTATATCTCTTTGTACCAAAAGGTCAGTATGACTAAGATTCCTTGTCTCTAGCAAATTTGTATTAATAATTTTTATTTCAAATACATTTTTGAAAAGAACTTTGGGTGAGGTTTAACGACAGCGTGCACGACTCAAGAACCCTTCTTCGTTAAGTTACCCTACTTTAGAAACAAACCGATAGTAATGTAGCAGAGCCTCTTGTGGCGGGAACTGAGATATCAAAAACAAGGGGCTGCAAGACTTGGCAACAGCGCACTAAAACCTGCATTTTACAGATAAAAATAAAAAAGTTATTTCCCTGTCTTTTGAGGCTTCTATGTCTCTGAAGGCCAATTTATTCTGTACTTCAACCCAAGCTGCCCATGATTTGTTTTATCGAGCCTTTTCCCTTTTCTCCCTACGAGCTCTACCACAGATTCCATCCCTTGGACTTTGGTGATGTCTCCAACATTACAACTGGTAAACCAAATGCAAAAACGTACAGTCTCCCAAATAACAGAACATGATGAGCACAGTTTTCCGCAATTTTTGTTCGAGATATGTAAATTTTATCTACACATGCATGATAGATAAAAGAGATGTTCTTGCGATCTTACTTGCACAACCAGCCTTTGGGGCCTAAAGGGTAAAATAAAAAACGTAAAAACCGTTTAAAAACTTAAATTTATTTCAATTTGACATTTTACAATCCAAGTTATACAAAAAACAAAATGTGTCTGAGATTGTGTTGGCAGACGACAAAAATGACTGATTTAAAGGCTTAAGAGTCAGCAAAGATGTCTGCTTGACCTGCTTCAACAAGGAGGAAGTAATGTAAAATATGAAGTAAACAAAGATACTATAGCTATTTGTGTAACTAGTGTGTGAAGTGGCACTTTGTTGCAGATGAGAGACATTTACACATGAGCCGCAGGCGAGTGTGGAAAGTTTCTTGAGTGCAGCAAAGGAACTTTGCACTTGTGTTACACATTATATTTTTCCTACAGTTACTATAAAGCAGTTACTATAATTGTCTACAACAAGTTTTTAGGTTAGGTTTAATCCAAGCATTAAACAAAATTGGAAATGCTACATCAGCTGATCGTAGTCGTAGTATCTTTAAGTGTTGCCAACTTATTTTCAAGCGTATACCAATTTTAAAGTAATAAAAGCACACTGTTTTGTGTTGTTTGGTTGGAATACTGGAGTGAGGAAAAAAAGAGTGTAGCAAAAGTAAGTAAAAAATGCAGCAATAAGCAGCTTTCTGTACTATATTCAGTGCAAGGAAGCCCACTTAATAATATAAGTAATAATAATGGTTTTTTCATATCTTTTCAGGTATAAAAATTACCTCCCCATGGTTCACTATGTTAAACAATTTTTGACCAATTACAATCACTGTATAGGGCAAGTACATTTTAACGGCGGATGATTCAAACTTGAAAATGTTTCTAGTTTCAACTATTTCCAAAAAATAGTAGGCTTCTTAATTCTGCATTAGTGTTTGGCTATACATTAACATTAGTCCCATTTTAAACATTTAATTTTTAACAATTTCAATACTTGGCATGGTAAAAGTTGAAAGAATATGTTAAGACATAAGGAATATTGTATATTTTAAGTTAACGATTTATATTAGGAGAGGACAATATTGTTTCCTATTTAGGTTATGTTTCAGCTTCAGCATCAAGCAAAACTTCTGCTGACTCTTAACAACTACAATCGATAACTTCAACAGACTAATTAAATACTAAAAACTCAATTCATGAAAAAAAAACAAAAAATGTAATTTTATAGGATACAGTACATTTTTATACTAGAATCAGTCTGAAATGACATTCCTGCTTCTTGAAATCCAAAATTTAACTTTACAAACTTTTGAATCCAGTATGATTATAAATTTCATATGCACCTATATCATTTAATAAAAACTACGATCGGTTAAAAAAAGAGGATACTTTTTACCCTAACGGTGGTAGTTTAGTTCATTTATAAAAAATGCAAGTTTATTACTTTTTTTAATAAAATATTTAGCTTTAAGAACAGAACACGAAATCTATTTTGGAATGCAATAATGTTATGGAGGAAATTATTATTTTGAAATTAAAAATACTTATGGAAGATTAAATTGACTTGAAGTAATAATGCAGCAATAGTAAATAGCAATAGTAATAGTTGTGAAGCAAAAAGAATTTATAAAACTGGTATGAAAACGTAAAATAAACAACTGTTTATTCCTTCAAATGTTATACTTGGAACACATTTCATATGTTTTACTATACATTTTTACAATCTTCGCTTAAAGATAGTGTTTGGATAGTTCTAATGACTAAATACGTACAAAACTACGTACAATTGAAAATTTTACATAATACTTTCAGACTATGCAACAATTTTTTTTATCTAGACAAAACTAATAAGAAAGACTAAGTTTACAGTGCAGGTGGTTTTTGGCAAAAGAGTCTCATGGCTTCAAGCTCAATACTGTGTTTCCAACAAATAAATAATTCAATTTATTTTGAGCATTTATATTTTAGGTTCAAAATATTTAAAGTGATAAAGTACTTTTACAATTTTATAAAATTCAGCAGCTAGAGACAGTTTAATAGGAAATTAGTTTACATTAAGTAGGGATGGACAGTGTGTGTTTTCTCTGGAAAGTTTTATTTTAAAACTTGTATATTTACAATATTTGATGTCATCAACACCTTTTACGAAAGGTTGAAATCTCTACTATGTTTAGGTGGTCAAATCAAGACAAGATTTTAATTTACAATGAAACAGAAAACACACAACAAAAAGCAAAACAAAAACAAAAAAACTCAAACAAACGTTAGTAAATAAACAATATAAAACTACACTTAAAATATTGATAAAATTGTTTACATCATGAATGAATGTGAAGTTGATGTTGAAATTAATTTGTATGGTTATGTAACAAACCATACAACATACATTTTGTATGGTTGTGTGTTGTTGGTTTTTATAGTATCTTTATAATCAATCGGTAATAATAATTGAATTAATCTAAAACCAATAGTAATTATTTGGAAAAATCAAACCATTTTTCAGGTTTTTGTAGGACATAATTTTTGTAAAAATAATTTTGTTAACTATATTAATTCTTCTAGCTAAAAGATTAAACCGAAAATCATTACAAAATAAAAACGCAAACTAAAAAAACCTAACCTAAAAATATACACTAACACTATTTATTACATTTATGGTACACAACCTTTCAATCACAACTATTCCGAGGGAAAACACACAGTGCACGAGGGAAATGTAGAAATTATATACAAAACGGACAGGAAAGTGATAGGGTTAAAGTTCGTCTCGGAGCAGAGTGTAGCGGTTTTTAGACGGTCCGAGCTTTTTGAAGGTGGATTCAGGAGGTGTTGTCGATGGTATCTTAGCGTCCGGTGAGCCGATTTTACCCTCCACTTGAAGTACCTCCATGGCTTCCGGCCCATAGTGAAACTCTCGGTGAAGTTTCCCAGAGTACAAGTCTTTGATGAAGTTCAACAACGCTCCAGGCGTCTCCATGTCCTTTACGTCCGGGAATAAATACATGTGTCGGAAACTGTCGATTGCGATCAACGGAAGGTCGTCTTGGGATTTGCCGAGATGGTGCAGGGGGTGAGCGAACTTCTCCCCATCAGCAGTTAAGAAGTTGATGTTTTCTGGAACGGAGATGTTGGTCGTGATCAAATTATGTTTGTAGATTCTATGACTATGTTTACAGCATGTCTATGATTTATCCGGTGTTTATATTCATTTCTAAAATTAATTGAATCGCAAAAATCTAGTACTAATAATAAATCTATTAGTAATTGTTAAGCAAAAAAAAACAAAAAAAAACTCTTGTAGCCTATTAGTTTTAAGGGTCTGACTTAGGGGAGGTACGAATGAGGCATTAGTTCAAAATTCCTCCGTGAACAGCGCTGTAGTAGAGAGTACTTTGGCAAAGGTTTACTAATCGCAAAAATAGTTCTGTTCATAAAATAAAATTATAAATGCCTCAAATTCAATTTTATTATTTTTTAATTATAAAATTAAACTATCATAACCTAACCGAACTAACCAAACTTGCTGATAATGAAATAATATAACAAAAGTTTATTAATAGAAAAAATAATTCTGTTTATTAAATAAAACTAGAAATTGCTCTACTAAATAGCAAAATTTTAAATAGCTAAATAGCTAAATTTTATAATGACTTAATAATAAAATTAAACTGTCATAACCGAACCAAACCAACCAAACTTGCTGATAATAAAAAAATCTTGGACAAAAAGTTAATGCCACGAGCGGGATTTGAACCCGGGACCTACAGTATATCAGCCCGGCACGCTAACCATTAGACCACCGAGGCCGATGACTATTGATCGTTTTGTTACGGTAATGCCGTTCCCTCAGCTAATAAGAAGCCCACAGCTGTCATCGTAGCCTCTTCTATACCTCTCCTGAGTAAATACCCTAGTTTTAAGTGATATTATTGTATTTTTATTGACGCCATTGTATTATTCTTAATGAAACTACAAAATAAAGAATGATTTGATTTGATACATATATTTTTTTTTGTTTAATGCAATACCACATACATGAATGGTTTACAGAAAGTTATATGAAACATTTAAAACTCTGCCCAACTAAACAATCAAGAGAACTTTGATAAATTATACCACTAAATCAATTGTATGTTAAGTATCACAGGTCAAAAATAACTAAATCAATCAAATGCCTCCAATACAGTAAACTCCCAATTATCGATTAGTAATCATGAGCAGCTAGAACGCGTATTGAAAGTTTATTATTATTTGTTTCACTAATTATTATAATTATTACACTAATTAGTAACGAGCCTCATGGCTTAGTAAAGTTCAACGCGAAATGGTTGTTGAGATACAACAGATGTTGACAACGAACTCTTGGCAACATTGCTGAAGTAACAGAATGCAACAACCATATAAGCCTACGCAGGAGAAAAAGTTGCCATTACTGAGAAAAACGATTACATCTCTTATTGGTACAATTTGGTACACATCACTAGAATCAGTTGACAAATGTACTTACGTTTCTCATTGGCAAGCGACTGGCAAACGTCTTTGTACCGCTTCACCACGTCCATGTCGCCGGGTTTGTGGAAGAGAATCAGGAACGGCAGTCCTTCTTCTGTCAACTCCTCTGCGTTTTCAAATGTTATTTCCCTCACGAGAGGAACACATTTCTCCGACATCCAAACATTGGTCTCGTCATAGCTAAGTAGAGAGCCGTTGAAAGTTTCGTCTCGTTCGTTGGACATTGCAACGTCCGGACGAAAGACAACGATTGGCTGCCCGGGAGGGTGCATCGCTCTGACCACTTCCCTGCAAACAAAATGGTGTTTTGAGGATAAGCGAAGAAATCCTTGAATTAAGAAATTAAAAACTATAAAATCCAAAAGTTGTAGTCGACTCTCTTGATCTGCTTTAACACGACGGCTAGAAACAAAACAGATACATTGAGATGAAAATAATTAAATCTCTGAATACCTTAGCTACATTGACACATTTCCTAAGAAATTGTAACAATCGGAAATTACATCATGCCGAAATACGATGAAATATCAGCATACAAAATTTTTTCAACAGGTTGTAACTGGACTCAGCTTCAGCTTGTAACACAGTGGCAGGCCGCTGAATAATGACCAACCGGAACCTAAACAACCCACTGCAAATGTGTCAAAAAGCACATATCAAAACTTACATGAGGAAACTAATACCAAACTTTTCTTTCCTAAGCCTATTTTTTTTTCAGAAAGAGACATATTATTTATTTTGTATACTGAATTCTAAAAATATATTTTTAGATTTGATATACCAAAGAGTGCAGACGAATAAAATTAATGAATGAATGTATGGGACCAAGGATTTGTTTCTGTGTTCAACATTCGTTTAATAAAAAGCAAAATCTAGAATGAAACAAAAAAAAATTAAGTTGTCTAAATTTGTTTAATCAACTGTGTTACTAAATAAGTAAAATGTAATTGAGATTAAATTACACTAAGAATTAACATTTATTGGGACCTTTAAATGTTTATCTTGAGTATTCTAGGTCAGTCTATATTTACCTTTATCTAGAGATAATAACTAATTAATAAAGGTATAAAACAGCCCACTGGCAAACACAAATCCAGAAATAAAATTATCAAGGTGATAAAACCAAGTTATCTTTGATTATTTTTCATCACCTAATGACTCTCGAATTTGAAGGTTTCATGTGATTCAGGTATAATACCAGAACCTGCGTACCTGAGTTTAGGTCAAAAAGCACTTAAAAAAATGACCCTCACCTCATCATGTACCTATAACATTATATAAAAAAAAAAAAATATATATATATATACAATCCATATGCATATAAAATATGTCTCCATGTAGTTTAATTTACTAGAAAACTTACACGATAAAACCTTACCGTATGAAATAAGCAGAATAGAATCATTAATAAAAATCCCAATGATACACAAATCATAAACCAAACATAAACTCACAAAATCCTATAACAAGGATAAAACCACTCTTAAAACCTTTAAAACCAGTCCCTTTGGAAAGCAAAGAACGAGCCAGTGTTTCCCAACTTTAACACTTAGTGTGAATATCAAATTTATCAATTTTTTTTTTTTTTGTCCTTAGGACGCTAGGCACGAGCCTGGGATTGTTTTTCACATTACTTCAGGCTAGACCTAGGGGTTGCGGCATTATCACTTAGATAAAATCCATTGGTGACTTGGCGGGGATCGAACCCGGGACCTCAGGGACTGAAGTCCCGCGCTCTAACCACTACGCCAGCTCGCTCCCCCATCAATAGGACTCAATGAATCGTATACTTCTGTTCCGACTAATCTTCAATTAAATTTCTTTAACACGCTTTTGTTAATAATTGAAGAATCACTGACTCAATTCTTTGTTTTTAGGGTTTAAAAGGTTTTTACATCTTTGAAATATTTTTTTAAATTATCGAACTTTGAATTTTAAAGTTGAGAAACACTATTGCAAGCTAAACTCAATGTGGGAGTTGATTCATCACCAGTGAAACAACGAACACTCCAAAGCCGGATGCAATATAGGGTGCTTTCCGTTTGCTCACCTTAATCAACCCCGTAACGTTCGTTCGGACCATTCGGACCTTAGTAATTTCCTGGAAAATCTCTCAACACATAGGTTAGCATTTGTTACAACAAGCATTAGGTGAAATACAATGCAAACCTAAAATTACTTCACAGTAAGTAGATTAGAACTAGAATGTTAGAAATATTAGATGTTAAAACTATGTATAAGTTAGACCTGTTAGATAAGCTTGTAGGTACAGTAACAGTAGACTATCAACCATCCAAGTCCCAATTATCAAATCAATGGCTTAGCCAAGCTACTTATCGGGATGATTAGAAATAACTCAAATTATAATAACTTAGGCAGCAGCAGTTTCTTACGTTGGAATTCAACACTGGTCTTTGGTAAACTTCCTCTCGTTCGGATATGTTTAGTTCGGCCACCTGACTAACTGCCACACACACATACAACATTCCTTAACCATGTAAATACAGGTTTATCACTGTTTAATATGTACTAATATAATTTTTATAAGACTTCTTCTTCCGTTTAGTAGAGTAGATTATTTTTTTTTACACATCTACGTTAGCGTAGCACTATACAATCAAGCTATACTACGGATAATCTGATAAAAAGATAGGGCATTTGCCAGGAATTATTAAGGACTGTAATTATTAAGGAATTATTAAGGACCCCTTAATAATATGCTACGGATAAAATGATACATTTTCCAACGCTTAATTGACAGATCTGCACCTACAACGTAATTATTTACAAGACAGTAAATTCTTACAGTGTAAATAAATATGAAGCAAGACATCTTAGTTTAATCTGAACATATTGATTTCAAACATATCCATATACGAAGTGTTAACTTTTAATTGTTCAGACTTATGCAAATTTACACAAAGATCTGGCCCTAACACAACAAAAGCCAACAGAGGTATTAAGGTCCCAAGTTATCAACAATGTTCTTCATTCTACTAATTCAATTTTTTTTAATATATGAGGTTAGTTTATTTTCCACAATGGTTATTTTAAATGTTAGCAAATAAACAAAAATGTTCAATAAAAGTTAATAAACCAGAAAAATAAATGATTGCGTTTACTGTGAGGATATTAACCTGCATGTCACTCAGCCGTATTAGATTGCGAACCACTCATTTTCAGCCTCGACTACTATTGATAAAATCACAACAAAGCTGTCACTATTTGAGTGATGTATGATGAGTTTTTAGTTTTATTCTCATACAACCATATTGGAAGCTTTGATTTTGTATTGAAATATACCATAAACTTGTTAATTCCCGTGTTTAAGATTAAGTACAGGCACCCTAGATGTGCCTTTTGGGTTCCCGAGAGATTTTGTGTTGTTTATGTCCAAGTTCTAGAGTTTCTTAATGAAATGATTTGTTTAGATAAACAGCTGATAATTGAAGCTCACGTTGATATTTTAACAGCAAATAAAAAAAAAAAATCCAATTGCTTAAACAATTTTTGAAAAGCTCTCAAATTAAATAATATTTAAATCTAGGTAAGAAAAGCTAAATTTGCAGACACTATTTTACAAACTTTGTTAAATGTATTCAGGGCTTGTTGACCGTCTTAGGGGGTTTGCAGTTGATTGGATAACCTGAACTAAAGGGTGTTGTAGAAAACAGATAATATCCTCACAAATAGCTTTAAACGTTTTGTACAGCTAGTGGACCAAAATCTGTTTCACTAAAATGGACACATCACTAAAAAAATCACATGCACAAAAAGACTTTACACAGTTAAAAATAAAAATATTTAAAAAATTAGATGAGTAAAAATTGGTTGACAACCTTGACAATACACAACCTAGTTTCAATTTGTTTCAAAACACACAAGATAAACTACAAAAGAACAAAACAATATTCTTACACATCTAATCTTTAAACTAAACCTGAAAATAAAATCTAAGGTCAAAGTTGCAACGAAATGCAAAAAAAATCAATACCTCAGTTTAAAAGGTTGCTCGTTTTAAAATATTATCGAATCGGCTGAATTGAATAATCAAATATATTGTTCAGATCTAATTTATACATCGCTCACGTACATTAAATCTCTTACAGTCCATTTGAATAACCTACAAATTTCACAGCACCTAACCTAACCTAACTCAGAGCTCATCGCGAAGTATCGTATATCTATGACGGGACGGCTGCAGTTTTACAAAAACTGATTCTGGCAATTCCGACGTCGGTTGCGGGTTGTTATGTTTGAACTCAAAAGTCTTCTTCTTTGTTGGTGGTGACGTAGGCGATGTTGGATATGTCGGTTCAGTTGAAGGCGTTGGCTGCGGTTGAGGCGGTGTTTCTTCTTTCACGGTTTCTTCCACAGAAATTATGAATGCTTCGTTCTCTTCGTCAGGACCAAAGTGGTATTCTCTGTGGAGTTTTCCAGAATAGAGATCTTCGATAAATCGTTCCAGTGCGTCCGGGTTATCCAGTTCGGTGATGTTCGGAAACAGATACATGTGACGGAAGCTGTCGATCGCGATGACAGGAAGATCGTCTTGGGTTTTGCCCAGGTGAGCTAGGGGGTGGGAGAATAAATCTCCATCACCATAGAGAAAGTTAACTCGGTCTGAAATTGAAAATGTAATTGGCTTTATTTGAGGAAATGGACGTTGTAGTGATTTTTTATTCAAAAGAAACTCTTTAAACAATAAGACAGTCACAAAAGGTACAGATTTTTTTCAAATAATTAACCAATTTATTACAACTGTGTTCTTTAAATAATTAATTGATATGAAACCGTAATTTCTGTTCCTGATTAGTAAGAGCTATTTGTTCCAGAAATAAAGTAGTACAGGTAATTTTACTTTAAAAGAGAATAATATTTAATTGGGCCATGTTTACATTCAAAGAACCTTGTACTTTAAGAACAACCCTAATTTTACCAAAATTACATTTTTTTCGAGAAATAACACTCTTGCAGCTTGGGATCAATTTAACGTTATATTTATTTGATTTATGCACTAAATTATTTGATTCCCTGTTTTTATATTAATTTTTTATTGCTTCTGTTTTCTTGTCTAGCAAAAACCAAATAAGCTGTCACAATTTATTATTGTCAATCTTAGATTTTGTTCTAAACACTTTTTTAAAGCCAATGTCTACAAGGTACCAAACAATATCAGATAGGTATATCCATGAAGAATTACTGTAATTAAAGGTTTTTTATTAGAGCTTCTATTGTACAGTAAGAAAAAAAACTTCAGAGGAAACATAAAATTTCTGAATAAAAAAGTCATTAAAAATAATTTTTGTTCATACAGTTTTAACACTCAAATCCTTTTGAAAGTTAAAATATTGAAAATGATTTATTTACTCTCTAAAATCAGTTTTATAGTTAGTAATTTTTTTAAACATGTACAAGATGTGGCTATCAATATAAAATTAAATGAACATTTAAGTTAAGTTGAGCCTGAATTTATAGGCTCGAAGCTAAGTTTAATTCATAATCACGATTAGTTTTGCAAACTGAGCATATAAAATTACCCACTACTTAATTCACACCATGGTACTGTACTTGAAATATAGGGTGTACGAGTGTTGATTTGAAGATGTTGCATTCGATTTGTTCAGTCTCCCAACCGAGTATTTGCAAGAGACTATTATAGTTGAAATAGTGCAACATTTTGGCAAGCTCTATTTGATTTTATAGCTCCATTGTACTTAACTAAATTTAGGATCAGTTGCACTGCATTCTGGAACTTTTTAATTGATCAACATTTCAACTGCAATAGATTGATTAAACTTCCGCACGTGCAAAATTTACTTTTAAAAAACCTGTGCATGATAAGTGAGAGGGTATGAAAAAAACAAAGCCTGGAATGTGATAACAGTAGGAATTCAACTATTCGAATGTCCAATTAATTGAACAGATTTTGAGTAAAATAACAATTATGTGCCATTATGAGACTTTGGCAATGTGAGCGCTAAAATAAATACCCCCGCCGCAGCAAACCTGCAGACTAAGCGAATTTCCATTAGCATGATAGGATTTACACTAAAATGCCTCCTTAAAAATATCATATTTATTCCCTATTTAAATAGAATTAGTTAAACAAGTACTTAGGTTTGCTGCAACAGGGAGGGTAAAAAGGTGGTTTTTTTATGTTAATAGGTTAGTAAGAAATTAATGTATTTTCCAAATTCGATCAAAATATGTTCATAAACAAGCAAATTACAACAGTTTACTTTTTCTCCATAAGAATAACATGGGGATTTTACAATTACAGTTTTTTGTAATTTTCTCCGTAACCATTAGGCGCACAATAACGCTTTAATATACTAAATTATTGGTTTTTTATGCTCTACAAAATGGTGTTAAAAGAAATTGTAAAATTTTGTGTTTTTAGGGTCAAAAATGGGAAAAACCTATTTTTACCCCATAAAACCCCCCATAAACCCCCGTTCCCATAGTCCGATCATGCTGGTTCGCGAACTCGTTCGAATAAATGTAGGTTTACATGTTTGTACCAAATTTCATCAAAATTGGATGATTTTTGCTCGAGTTATCGTGCTAACGGACATATATATATATATAAATATATATATATATGAATTTGAACGGATGGTGTTTTTGGCCTCTATGGACCTCAAAACGAAAAAATAAATCGGTCCCGGGTCCAGGTCTTACCATGAGTACTACGGTAATAGCTTATTCCCTATATGGGAAATTCGCTAAAAGCACGGCAATTTGGGGGGGAGTGATGGATACCCCATTTCTGCTCATTGTAAGTTACTACTGCTCTATCACCAAGATTAGCTGTGTTTGTATAAATTTCACAGATTAATTTTTACATTTTCAATACATTTACAGTACCTATGTCTGTAAAGAGGTTTAATTTCATGGTTTTAGTTTTTGTTTGATTCCCAAGGAATAATCTACGGTAACATTTCAATTTCTGTGTATGCCAATTGGCTCAACCACCAATTAATTGTCCTTGGAGCCTAGACGATCTAATTTGTAAAATAATTTAAAAACTATAAAGCAAATTTTGGATCTCACAGTTTACTAGACATTTAAATTACAATGACTTTGGTGTTTGAAAAAACATTTGGATATGAAAAAAAAACCCCGGCATTGTACGACATTTACGCAACTACTTGTACACCCCTCAAAGCCGTGAATACTAACTTCTCTCCGCCTTGATCAGCTGACAAGCGTTCTTGTATCTCCGTATCGTCTCTTCATCCCCTCCCTTGTGGAACAGAATCATCAGCGGCAGACCTTCCTCCGTGATGTCTTCGGCATTCTCAAAGTTGATCTCTCGCACGAGGGGTGTGCACATTTTACTCCCCCAAAGAAACAATTCCAAAAAATGTGTATGGTTTCCCTTGTAGTTTTCCTTTTCTTCATTAGTAGCGTCGTCCGGGTAAAAGGTAATTTTGTGACTGGCGCCTACTTCCTCGAGCTCACTTTTTACTAAATCACTAAAAAGATTATTACAGAGGTTACTAAATTAATTCTAGTTACCAAGTTGATCCATTGTGTTAGGGAAAGAAAAAACAACAAATTTACACACATTTGAGATTCAGCTAGGCCTAAAAAAACAATTTAAATATGTTAGTTTTTTGCATTTAAGTAATTTTTACCCAAATGCTAAGTTGTAACATAACCTGAAACATTATAGTCTACAATAGGCCTATTCAAAAGGAACAAACATATCACAAAAAGCACTGTCACTTTTTGCTTAAGAGTGAAGACCTAAATCAAATATGACGTATAGATTAGTATGTGCTTAGTAATTGCCACACTCAACACAAACAATGTGCACTTCACATTAACTGCAGGATTATTTTTAAAGTTAAAACTTGTAACTTGTTATGTAAAATAATTAAAATATCCAATACTTCGATAACGAACTTACCTTTATACACCAAACATGAATATCACTTTTGAAGATTTTTCTACCTTTTAAACTAAATTGTCTTACTGTTGGGCACATTTTTAGTTATTAATCAATTAAAAAACTAAATGCAACCAATGTAAATAATTTTCATTTACAGCAAATATTATCACATTTGACAATTGATGTTTTCAAGGTATTTGTCTATTTATTTTATTTTTTTAAGTGGTTGGCAGCCTCTTTTAACCTTGCATTTGCCCATCTACATAGACTAACTGCCCGTGCGTGGATCTTATACAGCAAAGCAAGGAGTGAGCCAGTACAGTACAAAGGTGATTTGTACTGATAAAATGTTCTCTGCAGTAACTAGGATCTGAACCCACAACATCGCTGCCTTAGGCCCGTAGTCCGTGACGCTACCGACTGAGCCACCAACTCACCTCAAAGACTTAAGTCTTAAGTTTTAAGACTTAAGGCTTAATAGTTATTTCCATGAATAACTGTAAGTAAATAATGAGAATCCCTTAGATTTTTTAAGAACCCCCAGTTAAGGCATCCTAATAAATATGTTCAGCAAACTAGTAATTTCCTAAAATAATTAGAGGTAATAACATGTTACCTATGAAAATAAAGTGTCACTTTTACATTAAATGAGCGAGAATACCTAGCTACAAATTTGTATTCTTTCAAGAATACAAATTTCTACCACACGCAATATACTTTGACTCTTTTGGCGACCAAATCTTAGAGCAATACTCTTAAGTTATTAGTAATTAGATGCACAATGATTGTGAAATATTTACCCAAACCCGACGTGGAACTGGCAGTCGTCCTTGAGGTTTGTAGCGACTCTTCTGAAAGTTGTGTATTCAGGAACGTCCTTTCTGTCAAAGAATCCGATGATGATCCTTTTCTTAGACTGAAAACCACAAATTCGTTACAATGGTGATTCTAATCAAATGTATTCAAATTAAAATGAAGCCCAGTATCTGAGTTAATACGCTAAAATCTTAAGTTTTTTTTTTCAATTTTAACAATCAGCGTATAAAACAGCTCAGCCCTTCCTTCACTACTATTGCCCCTAGACTTTGTCGTAGACACCACTTAATTGTGCCATTGAATGTTTCCTGTGTACCTTATATCCCTGTGAATACGTGAAAAAATTGTCCTTCAAAATAAATCTCCCATGACATTATTTCTCAATGTTCACCACCGAATAGGTCCTACTTTTAGGTAAAATTTTTCAACCATAAATTCCTAGGCAGTACCATTATTTTGTGAGTGCACCAAAATAGTTTCATATTGTGATGTGACCCATCTTATTTTTTATTAAACATACTTTCGGGGTGTTTTAGTAACAAGAAAAAGGTATTTAACCAAGAAAATATTTGTATAGCTTGAGTTAGCTTAACAAACTATGAACACAACTTTATGCCGGAATATCAATATTAAAAAATGTTACCTGCTAATTGCTAAGTTACTTAAAATTAAAAAAAGAGTGAATTTGTTTATTTGGTTTAAATCTGTATATATTTTTCATGACAAAAACAGATTATAAGCAACTCATATTTTTTTTAGACATTTTTTTATAATGAACAATATTTTATCTAATCTAGATTTTCGGGTGTTCACTGCGTCGTTGAATGAGTACAGTAACTCAGCCTCTAATGTTTAGGGTAGCTATTCATCTTCGGGGGAAACTACTGATCAACCCCTATTTTTCAACTATTTTTCAACTAGTATATTTCAACTGATATTCAATGTAGTTGTATATATGTAGTTGTACCTGAAAATGGATAGCTGCTACGCATCCGAAACAATGGCCTCTAGTCTTACTCATTCAACGATTTGGTCATCACCCAAAGACTAAAATTTGATAATCCGCTTTGACCATAGAAGCCTATCATCTAGATGAATACTTCTTATAGTCTCGTAAAAACAATTTCAATCCTTTCCCCATAAAACGAAATCGCATACTCAAGCCAGCTCAGGGTACTCACGTCCAAGTTCTTGAGTTCGGCAAGGTCGGAGAATTCTCTGATGGGATCCTCAAGTTGTTTCTTGATGAACTCCGTGAACGCTGCGACACTACGTTGCCCTCGGTACTCTCGCTTGGCCGGTTGTCCGTTACGTATCACCTTCAGCGTCGGGTACTTTGTGATGTGGAATCTCTGCGCGACCTCAGCTGGAACAAAAAAAATGTTTTACATTTCAACACTTTTATCATGTTAAGAACAGCTGACTGTTTAACTGCTAGAAATTATAACAGAGAAAGAGGGGTGACTCCATGTGATGTTGCCACAAGAAAAAAGTCATGAGTACATGTTTGTTGTTTTATGTTAGGTTAGTTTTATGTGTCAAGTTTGGATTGGTTAATTGCGTTGTGACAAGTGTTTGACAAGTGAGTTGATTAAGTATTGACAATGTTGTGCATTAAATAAAAAGTAAGAAGCATATTGATGACAAGAATATTGACTATAAATGTCGGTAAGGAAGCATATTGTATTAAAAAAGGATTCTATAAGGATCCGAACCCACGACATCGCTGCCTTGGGCCCGAAGTCCGTGACGCTACCGACTGAGCCACTAACTCATTTTGTTCTATCATACTAATTTATTATGAGTTTAATTACTTTAAATTATATCATCATTTTACC
Source organism: Macrosteles quadrilineatus (assembly GCF_028750875.1). Lineage (NCBI taxonomy): Eukaryota > Metazoa > Arthropoda > Insecta > Hemiptera > Cicadellidae > Macrosteles > Macrosteles quadrilineatus. The sequence continues at coordinate 182,906,852 of NW_026542594.1, forward strand.
AAACTACCGCCAGTTTAGATGTTACCAAAATGAATAAATTGGATTTGTTCTCAATATTCAAGGTTATGAAGGCCTACATTTATTTATAGGCTAGGTGAATTATAAACAAAAAAATAGGCAGTAAAAAGTTCAAACTTTCAATTATTCATATTATTTGTTACTAAACTTGTCACCATAGACCTACTACGATGGAGACTACGACCTTTTTATTTGCCGAACCACTAATAGTTGATCAGTTTCTAGATAAAGACATTAGTTTCTCAGAAGTAAATCGAGCTATCCAGGCATCAAAAGTAAATAAAGCCGCTGGTTTCGACCGCATACCGTATGAGTTTTTTAAATTTGGACCAATGAGGCTAACAGATATTTTAGTTCAATTATTTAACAAAATTTTACATACAGGAGAGGTTCCAGAAAGTTCTAAGAAGTCAATTGTATATCCACTACATAAAAAAGGGGATATTGGAGAGGTGTCTAATTATGGAAATATTGTAAAACTTGTACTTAGATCATGTAAATAAAGCATTGTTTCATTCATTCATTCATTCATTCATAGACCTACTACTGGTGAGTGGGTTAATCTAAAGGCAGTGAAGAAATGTACAGAAGGCCTACAAGTAACATGTACAAGCCTGTGATAAGATAGTATAGGTGCAAGGTGGCTATGGCTAACACACCATCCCTAGATTAGAACAACATAACATTAACACTAAGCCACTGTGGTTCTCGGTAAAACATCATACACGTAGATTCAATTTTTCTAACACCAATATAAAATGCCCCCTGGCAGCTAACCTGCAAACTACGCATATTTCCTACCTGGTTAGATTTTCACTAAAATACTTCCACAACATGTCAGATTTAAAATAATTAGGCTTAACAACTACTTAGGTATACTGCTACAGGGAGGGTAGTAAAGTTTGTTTTAAAAAATATTAAAAGCTGAATATGAAGTAAATTAATGTGATCAAAATATAGGCCTACACACAAACAAGCAAAATACTAAAGTTAACTTATTTTCCTCAGTAAAATAATAAAGTATATAACTTCAAAATTTGGTTTTTTTTTTAATTTTCTTCATAACCACTAAACACACAACAAAGCTTTGGCATATTCAATTATTTATCTTTTTTATTACCAACATGTAACCAAGGAAAAAATAAATCGCAAAATTGTATCTTTTGAGGGACAAGGGTTCCCTGACGAGGTTGGTTCGCGAACTAGTTCGCGGAAACTGAAGTGTTTGTACCAAATTCCTTAAAAATCTAAAGATTTTTCCTTGAATTTTCATGCTAACGGGCACACACACACACAAATATATTTTTATGAATTTTGCCAGATGGTGTTTTTGGCCTCTCCATCAAAACAAAAAATTAAATCAATCCCGGGTCCATGCCTCATTTTTATCATAACTCTTAAAATAGTTAGCAAATAATTTTTAGACTATTTAAAGGATCCCTAAAAAGTTACCCTAAAAAGTTAAGGAAGGGAAATGCAATTCTAGGGAATGTTTTGATACAAATTACTGTCAAAACTTTGTAAATACTTTTGAATTGCAAAACGTGTAAAAAATCTATTAGCGAATTTCCCTATAGGGAAGTAGCTATTACCGTAGGTCTCATGGTAAGACCTAAGCCCGGGACCGATTTACTTTTTCATTTTGATGTCCCCAGAGGCCAAAAACACCATTCGTTCAAATTTTTATATATCTATATATATATATATATATATATATATATATATATATATATATATATATGTGTCCATCCGCACGATAACTTGAGTAATTTTTGTCCGATTTTGATAAAATTTGGTTTGAAGGTGTAAGGCAGGATAAACTTGAATGAGTTCGCGAACCAGCATGATCGGACTATGGGAACTGGGGTTTATAGGGGGTTTTATGGGGTAAAAATAGGTTTTTCCCATTTTTGACCCTAAAAACACAAAATTTCACAATTTCTTTTTAAACCATTTTGTAGAGCTTAAAAAAACAAATAATTTAGTATATTGAAGCGTTATTATGCGCCTAATTGTTACGGAGAAAATTCAAAAAAATTGTAATTTTAAAATTCCCATGTTCTTATGGAGAATAAGTCAACTGTTGTAGTTTGCTTGTTTATGAACATATTTTGATAAAATTTGGAAAATACATTAATTTCTTACTAAACCATAGTACCTTTTAATATTTTACATAAAAAAAACAAACTTTTTTACCCTCCCTGTTGCAGCAAACCTAAGTACTTATGGAGAATAAGTCAACTGTTGTAGTTTGCTTGTTTATGAACATATTTTGATAAAATTTGGAAAATACATTAATTTCTTACTAAACCATAGTACCTTTTAATATTTTACATAAAAAAAACAAACTTTTTTACCCTCCCTGTTGCAGCAAACCTAAGTACTCATTAAACTAATTCTGTTTAAATAGGGAATAAATGTGATATTTTTAAGGAGACAATTTAGTTTAAATCTAATCAGGCAGATGGAAATTCGCTAAGTCTGCAGGTTTGCTGCGGCGGGGGTATTTTTCTTAAGTCACTGTCCAATTCTAAAAATATTTGACTGGATAGTTGGTCAGAGTTTTAAAATGAGAATACCTTTAGATTTTTATGTCGGCCTTAGTCACTAACAAGACTAAAAGATCCCGCCACTCATCCTTCACTCACATTTGGGTTAAAATAGGCACATAGTGGCGTCCCCATCTTAAATAATTGATAATAATTGTTTAGTGGTGTGGCAAAAGCAAAAACGATTTTCAAAGTTTGTATATAGTCTGTGTCAGGTGGAAAACACCTGCAGAGCTGTCGTATGATAATCAAACACTTCATTCATCTCTTTCACCTGTGGAGTGAAAAATTTTACTCGGAAATTTCATATCATTTTTATTTGACTAATTTTTCCTACATTTATTCAGTCCAGCTATGAAAACTGCTGTAAAAAAATTGATATAATTACAATTTTTTTGTATAGTTACTAATTATAACTATTAGTTATATAAATTTAAAGATCACACTAAAAATCAAAATTGTAATTAATTATCAAACAATCCTTTGTAATAATATTATAAATACACTAGAAAGCATCACATTCTGAATATTAAAAAAAACTGTATGATGATACAATTGATACGCCTACACTTTTTTCAGGTAAATTATTTTATACAAGTAGACCTATATCTTGACTTCCCCGACTACTTTTACTCCATTCCATACTGAAACCTTAAAATTGTCTGGGTCGCCGAGTGGTCGCTGGTTCAAATCCAAGCGAGATTGTTTTTAGACCCAAATGCCATTTGTCATTGGGCTATGAATTAATGATGCTATCTAACAAAAAGGTCGACGTTAGGTAATAACAAGTAACAAGACAGTACAAGGTAGTAACAGGACCAAAGTTTTGAACCCAATTTTTTTTTTTAGTAAAAAATGCCACTGGCGTAAAAACACACAAAAAAATAAACCATCCAATCAGCAATGCTCAAGATGTTTTAAACTTGAACGTACAAAATTTCAAATTCAGTACAATGTTTTAGTAACCTAAAAGTACATTGAAAACAACTGAAACAGTAAGCAAAACCAAAACATCGTTACCGGTATGTAAAGGATCAACAAATTCAAGGCCAATGGCCGAGCTAGAGCTGCAGACATTAACCTTATTGTTCCGCCTACTCGTTATCTTTCTGCAGTGATAAGAGAGTGGTAATTTACACTCTGTTGATAAAATATAAATGGATGGTATATTGTACCGAATTATCATTAAAAATGTAGCTCCCACTGTACATTGTGGTAACAACTACAAACCTACAAAATTTATAAAAGTCAGTATGTAAGCAAGCGAAATGTCAATAAAAGTCAACTCAGCTAAGCCTAACTTTTTATACAGATTGATAATAGTCTATTTCAGAGTTGTAAGTAACATTGAAGCAGGAAAATTTACTGTACAGTAGATACCATTGATGATAAATTTATTCCATACAAACTTGAAAAATGTGGAAATTTTTTTATGGCAGGATTATACTTTTTATTAAATTTGCTAATAACAAATATTAACAGGCCTATTTTTGAACATAACATCAACATTAAACATTACTTGTCTTTGAAATTGTCTCTTCTGTATGTTCTTTGGCCTACCTACACTCTTTAAGGCTATTTTAAATGTGACACAGTCTATTACATGCATTATGTTTAACAACAATAAAAGATTCTATTCTAAGGTACACTAGCTGTTATCCTCATTTTTGTACAATTCTAAATCCTTAATCAATCTGCAAAACAGTTAATGAAATATTTAAAATAGGCTATTTTTCTGATAATTCCAACCTGATTGAGGTAGGTACTTATCACTTCTTTAGTCTTTATGATTTGAAATCTTTTAAAAGTTTATTTTAAAAGAGTATTAAATTATTATTTCACCTTGGAATCTATATAATTATCACGCCAACACAAAATTTTTCGGTTGAACCCCTCCGCCATTTCTTAACCGATTTAATCCATTGACGTCTCGTTGGAAAGAGCGTGTCGCGTAAATTTGCAAACTGACCCCAGTGGATTTTAAATTTACCATGTTATCCTATTTAAACTGCAATTTAAAGAAATGCGTCCTACAAAACTTAAATCATTGAAAGAACCCATTTGCTAATTATGGAAACATAAAAAGTAATAGAACGCCACCAAATAGAAGAAATGGAGATATTTTTTTAATAATTTATTATCATTATTAGCCTATATAATGAAGAACATCTACAAGATTCAGATTCAACGAGGAACAAACGATGAGCGAGGATGTTAGCCGAAGTGCTAAAATTTTTAGTAGGAAACATGGACCTAACTTTTTGATCATTGCAGAGGAAAGCTTTCTAAGGCCAAATAAATCTGGTACGTCAATGACATTAATCTATGTTTCCATAAAAGTCAAGTGATTTTAGAATAATAGCCTATGAAAATAATCAAGAAACCAATACCAATTTATTATTGAAGGCATTTAATTATTATTCATATATATCTAAGAAAACAAAACCCAACTGAACAACATCAGGTCTTTAACCCTGCATTTTCTCGGGTAAATATTATTAACGTTATTGCAACTTAACAAAAATACGCCAATTGAACAAATAAAATTGTGACAAACAACAGGAAGTCCTTAAGGTGATGAAAAAAGTTATTATCTTTATTAAAGAATGACTGAAATTTGTAAACTTACTGCTGGCAACAAGGGTAGTACCATGCATAGGTTTATTTAAAAGGAAGATGAACATGGATAACCTTATGCGGCTAAGTCAGGAAATGTTTGTAGAAAACATAAAAAGCAGTACCAGGTTATGAAATATGATAAAATATTTGTACAGGAAATGATGATTACTGTTATATACATCGTGAGTATCTCCATGAGTTACACACCGGTAATCTTTGAATTGACTCTTTTAAACTCATTGTAAATATTATGACAGTTATTCGTTTTGAAATAACTTCTGAAATACTCTGCAATTGCTTTCGAATTTGAGCAACATGTACACTAGTTAAGTTTTAAACTCTATTAAAATGTGCAATTTTTGTTAGTCCCCTCGTAATTTATTTATTAGTCTCTTCAACTACTATACGTTCTGTAGCCCATAAAACTTACTCTGTTGATCGCAGTCTACCTTGCCCATGACGACCTGGCCAGCTACGGGGAACTCCTGCGCAACTTTATCAGCTGCATCGTCAAATATTGGAGCCAACAAACTACTGAATCGACACCAGTCTGCGTAGAAATTGATGAAAACTAACTCATTTGAAGCTGGAACAAATATATTAATTCAAGTAAGTAATTAATCTTACAAAATTAATAAACTAATTTTTTAGACCATTAACTGTTATTATTCGGTGCCGTAGCCTAACAAGTTTAAAATAAGGCTACCTTTGTTGCAATAAACTGTAGTCAACAAATTTTGCTATAGGCCTAATGTCTCCTTAAAAACATCAGATTTATTTTCTTTTTAAAACAGCATTAAGTTTAACAAGTAGGCCTACTTAGGTTTCCTGCTAAAGGGAAAAGGTAGACCTCCTATTATGTGTTTTCAGTTAAATAAAACCAAGTAGCCTAACAAATATTAATTTGCAAAAATAGATAAAAATTAACATGTAAAAGACAGGTTTTTAATTAATTTTTTTTTTATCTCTCTGTAGACTACAACCATTTAGCACACGACATGGCCGTGCATTTATTTGATGTTAACATAATATAGGTAGCCTATGTGTGTTTGTGTGTAAAAAGTTGTATTTTTTGGGTATTCACAACAACAATGTGTTCAAATAATTTTACCAAAGACAACAAGAGGCTTGAAAATGAAAAATTGTTTTGAAACTAGTTGCCCGAGACTAAATTACGATTGAAAACGTAAGTTATGTAAATCTATATTGTCATAAATCAATCCTGGTGGCTATGCTGAATAAATGAATCTATATAAAAGTAATTTACTCATACCTAAAATTGAGTCTATTGAAGCAGTAGTCAATGATACTGCGCCACTGTTTGTAGGGTTGTTACATAAATATGACACCTAGAACAGAAAAACAGGCATTTAAATTAGGCCTACGACTGTAATACAAATGTCAAACATAGCAATATACACCCGCCGCAGCAAACCTGCAGACTAAGCGAATTTCCATTTGCCTGACTGGATTTTTACTACTGTCTCCTTTAAAATGTCAGATTTATTCCCTAAATTTTAAATATTTTTTTTGTCCTAGGACGTTAGGCATGCACCTGGAATTGTTTTCCACCAACACTTCAGGCTAGACCTAAGGGTTGCGGCAATATCACTTAGATAAAATCCATCGGAGATTTGAACCCTGGACATTACTTTAATACTTTTCATTGGAATGTCGACCATATAAAGTACTGTAGGTATTTTAAGCCAAGTATGAATGGAGATGAGTGTAGGATGAGTGCCGATCTTGTAGTCTTCTTAGTGACTAAGGCCAACATATATTCCTTAGACACAGCTGTTAATTAATAGCCCACAGCTAATGGGAACTAAGGGACCTACAGTTTATAGTGGAATCTGAACTGCATTTTTGCCTAGGTATTAACAATTGGTCTAATTATCAGGATATTTTTTTGTCCTAGGACGCTAGGCACGAGCCTGGGATTGTTTTTCACATTACTTCAGGTTAGACCTAGGGGTTGCGGCATTATAACTTCGATAAAATCCATTGGTGACTTGGCGGGGATCGAACCCGGGACCTCAGGGACTGAAGTCCCACGCTCTAACCACTACGCCAGCTCGCTCCCCAATTATCAGGATAGTACTGCGGATAGTCGTAGTACTCACTAGTGCGGACGTGAATTCACACCAGGGAGCACCGCATCCACGTTGCATGCCTATAAATATCCATAATTTGTGACCTCCTAGTAGCTGGATTACAGGACGACGCCACCGTCCCAGTCACCCGGGACCTCGGGGACCAAAGTCCCACGCTCTAACCACTAGACCAGCTCGCTTTCCCAGCATATTTGTTTAACGGGCACTTAGGTTTGCTGCTACTGGGAAGGTAATAAAGTGTTATTTAAGTGAAATGTTAATAGTTTAGTAAGTTATAAAATAAATAAATTTTTATAACAAACAAAACTACAACATTTTACTTATGGGCTACATTTTCAATAAGAACAATGTGGGAAATTTAAATTTACAGTTTTATTGGAATTTTGTCCTTTTAGTCTGGATTGAATATTTTAAAATTACTATATTAAGAAGCACACTAGTTGTGCTATAACAACCAGTGTATTTAACCCCCGGAGGTATTCTACTTTTGTTTAAATCTTTTAGGTTAAGCTAGAAGTAAGATTCATAAATACAACTTCTTGTTAAACAAGTCTTTAGAGGACCCAATATACCAATAAAAATAGGTAGGCCTACCGTAGAAAGCACAGAAAAAGAATTCCTGACAAGAGATGAAATTCACAAATATCCACCTTCCCCATCAGCTTCCACTAAATTTGAGTATGAAGATGGTTTAATTTTAAGCCATGGAAAAAATAGTTATACCTACAGGGTGGGGCAGAGTGGACTCCCTAGTTTCAATCAGTCGCTGAAGAGCGTGCGCGCGAGTTAGCGGAGTGGGAGAGGTTTCATGTGGTAGGGGGAAAGACGCCATTGTTAGTAGTCACCATGCCATAAACTGGCGAGCATCGTGGTTTTGTAGTCAAAACGTTCTTTAAAAATAAGGATAGTGTGGTGGTGACCCAGCGTGCATTTCGTAGACGGTTTGGTTTGAATTGTCATGATAGTGTTCCCGATGCTAAAACCTTAGGGAAATGGATTACAAGTGTACGGGCGACCGAATCTGCAACTGAGGTTTACAAAGTTCGACCAAGGACCTTGGAAGCCCTTAAGGAAGCAATTGTTGATGTTATCACTGGAATAATGCCAGATATGCTGCGTAGAGTTTTTGAAAACTTCATTGAACGGCTGAATATGTGCATCGCTCGTCAAGGTCTTCAACTGGACGATATCATTTTATAACTTAATGAAAAATAAATGGCATTGTATTTAGATTTCAGAAATAAAAAGCTTTTGTAATAATCTTGTATGGTTTTTATACAGTTAACCGATCAAATCAGGGAGTCCACTCTGCCCCACCCTGTATTTTAAACGATTGAATAAATTAAGTCACATGTTTTTTTTAATTTGGTCTGATTCTCCAACCAATTTCTCCACACTTAAAAGAGTCACAGAACTAACGACAAAAACAAAGTTTTACTATTGATCTCCAATCACATGTGACAATAATAGGCCTAAAATGAGAAGGTGAATGTCCTAGACCACAATGTTCAGTTTTTACTTCACTCCGCTTAACAACACAGATTTTCAATCAAACACAAGGTGATAACTTAGTAGTGGTACATGTTGCTCAAATTCGAGCAGTTGCAAAGTGTTACAGGAGTTTTTTCATGTTATTTAAGTTATTTCACACATTATTTTGGTTGCTGTAGTAGCGTCAATTATTTTTACCTGAAAGAATACAGAGTTTTTTAAAGGTCTGGTGTTGTTTAGGTGGTTTATTGTTTCCTTTAACTGTGAATAATAACTGAATCCTTCAATGAAAGTTTAGTAAACATTTCTTGGATGTAGTCATACATAGGCTATTCTTCTAAAATCACTTTAAACATTTACTTTAGGCCTACTTTTCGGCACCTGTGTGGCACCTTAATCAGGCTGTCTTAATAAGATAACGGACGTACCGGTACACCACTGCACTGACCAAACAATCTGGACTCAAACTCTGCTGGGTTAGCGTCTTCTGTTTTAATAAGTGATCAGTTCCCATAAATGTCTCGTATTAGTGTTTGTGTCAAGTTTAAATGTCCTATTTATTATGTTCGTGTTAACCAATGTGACACTCTTCATATGAAGAATGAAACCTCTCCTTGTAGCCTGATGATGGTAACACACAGGTGCCGAAACTAGTTGTGCTTACAACCACATTTGGATTGCCTAATGGCAGGTATTTGAACCTTTTTTTAATCAAAATTCAGTTACACAGAAAAGCATTAATGCTAGTCCAAATCAATTCTGTCACCTGGGCCAACCATCAGTTAACTTAATTAACAATCGCTTGAACAACACTGATGCCTCAAACACATTGGTTATTCTTATTCATGATCATCCCGATCTCAAATTAGGCTAAAGAGAAGGAGGGGCAGGGATTAAGTTAGACCTAGGTCTACATCACTACCAATGCATACAGAAATGAAGGTTAGGAATGGTACCTACAGTTAGTTACAGTTAAGAGTAGGTGGGATGCTTTAATCTATAATAAAAATATAAAATAGAGCAATAAACATAATTAAGATAAAAACATAATTTAAAAAGTAAACTCGGATTTATCTGATTTGCTTTTAATTGACTAAAACCACTAAAATTGTAGCCATAAGAAGAAATTCAATAATGTACGAATACTCACAAATATATGAAGTAAAATTGTAAACCTAAAACTTTTTACTTCGCGCACAATGTCCATTTTGAACGAAGAACGCACCACCTAATGTTTATATTCTAAGCACTTAAATACATTAGTATATGTTAATCTAAAAAATTGCCAACACTACTAAGTTTACCGCATACAGACAGACAATATCGGTTCGGTATTCGGTATTTTCAGAACATTTTCCTATTAGCTTAGTTTCTTATTCCTCTCTCTCAGTTGACAAATGCTGAATGTCCACATAAACAGTTTTGTTCTTAGACATGCTTTAAGCAAAAATCTCATCATTACGCCTTTCTCCACAATATCATTACTATATAGAATAACTGACTCCCACCGCTCCCACGCACATACTCATACACATAAGAATTGACGATTCCCCTGTCTACAAGGACGACGGGCAAGACACTGATTTTAAAATGGTAAATGACAAAAAAGAACGCAAATGTTCGGTTAACAAACAGATATTTGTTAATAGTCGGTATTTTTTAGTCCTGTTCGTTGTTCAACATTGTCATATTTTACACGAGTTGTCTGATTACAGCTCGTGACACCTAAGCTGGCACTTGGCCTAGCGCGGGCAGTGTCGGCGGGAGGAGGGTGGAGTTAGGGAAAAGACCGGACTGCAAACATTTCCGCTGCCTCACGGGGTTGACTCCCCTTGCATTGTACTTGAGCGCCTTCATATGGGTCGCGAGGACAGTTGATGCAACCCGCATGACGGGACATAATGTTTTTGAAATAGTTTCTATAGTAGCGATAGGCCAAGTGCCAGCTTAGATGTCACGAGCCGTACATGCAGACACATAAATAATTGTTTTCAATTTCGGAGTAATTTATAATAAAAAAATAAAATAAAACGTATAAATACTTACCCTTGAAGATGACAGTTGACAAACGAGAAACGATTGTTCGTTTTGATATGATAAAAAAATTATATTGGATTGATATTTGTCAAAACTAAACCAAAGTCTCTGTTGGGGATAAAGTGATCACCGTGGGTTGACATAGTGTTAGGCTGCCGTTGTGGCACCTTAACAACGCCCCAACCCCCCCCCCCCTCCTTATACAGATATGAAGCATTGTACTAAAAATCATGTTGGAATAATGAAGTGGAGTGTTTGTTTGGGAATGGGAATGTTGTTAGTGATGCGTAGAGAATACTTGTACTTTAATACTTTAGCACTTAAAAAAAAGATTAACCGATCAGCATTACAATGCTACAATTCTAGTATACAGGTGCGGTATAACATAAGAAACAAAATAGCATATTTACATTCACATAAGTAGGGGTCAGCTATGGCTAGCCCCCCCCCCCCCCACCGGCCACCAGGCACTGTTGTCACGGGTTTTCTGGGTCTTTTTCTTTAATGATGTCTTGAGAAACTCCTCAGAGGATCTGCCAGTTTTCGGGGGGCCCATTTTGTGAACCATTACATTAAATCGTTTAAGGAATTTTGAATGTTTTGGGCCACAACTTCGATGTCATGGTGTGTAAAGTAGAGGAGGTTATTGTCATCAGCAAACATGGCTGTTTATTGCATATTGTTTTATAAGTGCAAATAGAAGTGTAAATATTATACAACAGCGGTGAAAAAATTGAACTCCGACTTGTATTGGTCTTGGTAGTTGATAGAGAGCCATTAATATTCACTGAAACGTTCATACCTTTACGGAAGCTTTAAATAACTATTTTAAGGTACTAGGGGACTTTTTTTAGTTTGAATAACAAAGCCAAACACGGTCAAAGGCCTGATTTACATCCAGAAACATTGCAGCAGTATGACTTTTTTTCAAATTCTTTCTTCAGAAACTCTTAAAAGTCGATGTGTCGTAGAATGGTGAGAGTGAAAATCAAACTGTTGAGGAGGTATCAGAAAAGCACTATTTACGTAGGAGTTTAGGTGTTGTTTAGTGATTTTAGTTTTCAAACAATTTAGACAATGTGGGAATGAGGCTATAGTTGGACGATAATTACCTACTTTACAAGAAGCTACATCAAACATGTTTAAATATGAAATAGACCATTTTAAGGAAATATTTTGGTAGAAATTCAGCCAGGTAAATGGACATGTGTGTAGTGTGCATGTTTGATGTGGTGTGGGTATATTAACCACAACCGTATATCTGGCGCATTAGAATTTTCTGTGGTGACCCATGGTGGAAGGAAGGCAGTATCTGCTCTGATAGGCGGCCGTGGCTCTGACAGAGTACTTTGAATAATTTTTTTGCTAAAAGATATTAATAAATTATTATTTATTAATTAATAATAAGTATTTAATTATTGTATAGTTTGTAAAAATATTTGTCAAAATTAATATGAAAGGAGAAGAGTTAAGAAGGTTGCCGTGGTCGAGTCTCGAGTCCTTTCCTTCTTACTCCTTGCCTAAAAGAGTTGATTTGTTTGTTACTTGTTATTTTTTCTACAAGTATTCATTCTCATTCTCTTGTCATTGGTATTTACTCAGGGGAGGTATAGAAGAGGCTACGATGACAGCTGTGGGCTTCTTATAAGCTGAGGGAACGCCATTACCGTAACAAAACGATCAGTAGACATCGGCATCTGTGGTCTAATGGTTAGCGTGCCGGGCTGATTTGCTGAAGGTCCCGGGTTCAAATCCCGCTCGTGGCATTAACTTTTTGTCCATGATTTTTTTATTATCAGCAAGTTTGGTTGGTTTGGTTCGGTTATGACAGTTTAATTTTATTATTAAGTCATTATACAATTTTAGTAGAGCAATTTCTAGTTTTATTTAATAAACAGAATTATTTATTCTATTAATAAACTTTTGTTATATTATTTCATTATCAGCAAGTTTGGTTAGTTCGGTTAGGTTATGATAGCTTAATTTTATAATTAAAAAATAATAAAATTGAATTTGAGGCATTTATAATTTTATTTTATGAACAGAACTATTTTTGCGATTAGTAAACCTTCTTTGCCAAAGTACTCTCTACTACAGCGCTGTTCACGGAGGAGTTTTGAACTAATGCCTCATTCGTACCTCCCCTAAGTCAGACCCCTTGTCATTCTCATTTCATTTCATTTCGTTCTGCTTCTGCTCTTTGGATTGGAGGTTAGGTTATGTATGTACATTGTATAGGCCTAACTAACGTGTATTTAATGAATTCTGATCTAGGCTATCGAGATTAAATTAATTAAAACTCAAACTTTGAACTATATGCCTATTTTAAAATCAGAATCATGAGTAATGATAAAAGTGATCATAAGACTGAAGTGGTAGACAACGCTTGGGAAATGAAAATTCCAGAGTTTAAACCCGAACATAACCCTCATGGAATGCTTGAAGAGAGTTCATTTTCTGTGTTATTTCCTAAATACCGTGAGCAATATTTGAAACAGTGTTGGGATTTAGTTCAAAATGTTCTGAATTCTTACCATATCAAGGCAGAATTGGATTTAGTCGAAGGCAAGATGTTAGTCAAAACAACAAGAAAAACCTGGGACCCATATATAATTTTAAAATCAAGAGACATGATTAAACTTCTTGCCAGAAGTGTCCCATTCGAACAGGCGCAGAAAGTTCTTCAGGATGAGTTTGGCGCAGATATAATAAAAATTGGAGGAATGGTAAGGAATAAAGAAAAGTTTGTTAAAAGAAGACAACGCATAATTGGTCCAGCAGGATGCACTCTAAAATCAATTGAATTGTTGACCAATTGTTACATTCAAGTTCAGGGGCAGACTGTGGCAGCTCTTGGTCCGTACAAAGGGCTGGTTCATGTAAGTATTTTCTAGTAGGCTAAGTCTAATATTATTTTGAAGGGTAGGCCTAATTATTCTAAGCTCACAGAGGATACACGTCCGGTAACCAGACGTGGATTAACTTAGGCGCCCGGCAGTGACTTTACCGGGTTGTGGGGGCCCGGAATGCCATTATCACAATGATACGATGTACAGCCATCAGTGTTCGTGGTGTGGTGGTTAGTGTGTCTGGCTGATATGCGAGAGGTCCCTGTTTCGAATCCATATCGGTATCCTTTTAAAACTTTTTGTCAAAGATTTAGCTTTGAATGCCATTTCTTCTTAACTGTACATCTTCTGTTAGATTTTTTGGCATTAATAATTTTATTTTATGAACAGAATGAAACCTTCATTCGATTTTTTTCATTATTAGAACGCAGAGGATAATCAGCAAGTTTGGTTGGTTAGGTTAGATTATGACAGTATGACTGTTATGGCCGGACGCCTAATCCACGTCTGGTTACCGAACGCGTATCCTCTGCGTTCTATCAATCAATCAATCAAATATTCTTTATTCACAAAGTTTAGACAATATGTCTTGAATAGTGTCATTAAACTAACATAAACAAAAAATTATAAACTAGGTAAATTAAATAATTAAAATCATTCACAAAGGATTTATATAGTAAAACTAAAAAAAAATGAGTGCTATAACTTTAAAAAATCACAAAATCTTAGAAGGTTACGTCAGAGTAAAACTAGGTAGTACAGTATCTGGAATTCAAATGGTCGTTTTGAGATTACAATTTAAAAATTCTCTGATGGAGTAAAATGGGTTTCTTATCAACAAGTCTTTTAGTAGGCTTTTGAATCTGTTTGTATTATTTTCTTTTTTAAGTGAAATCGGTAATTTTTGAAGAAATTTTAAGCCTGCATATGAAGGTTTTTTGGTATAGAATTCTAAATTATATCTAGGAAGGTTAATTTGAAAGCGTGTGTTATATTTACTTGCAGTGGATAATAAATGAAATTGTTTTGCATAAATTATTGTCTCATAAATATACAAACTGTAAACTGTTAATACACCCAATTCAGGAAAGATATTTTTAACTGAATCTGTTATTTTTAATTTCATGATCACTCTAATAGCTTTTTCTTGTTTTATAAGTATTTTATCCAAATTTGCCTTAGTTGTTGCTCCGTAAATGGTGATTCCAGAGGATATGTGGGAATGAATTGGAGAATAATAGATTATCCTAAGAGTTTCCAAGTTGCAAACCTTGGACATCAGCCGCAAGGCATGAATGCCAGATGATAATTTATTTACTACATAGTTTATGTGATTATCCCAAGATAGATTTTCATCAATAACCAGTCCCAGAAACTTTGTTTGGTTTACCTGATCAATTTTGTCTGTTTTTATAAAAATATTAGGTTCAAATGTTGTTATTGTTTAGTTGAAAAGGATATTAGATTTGATTTTTTTGTGCTGATAAGCAGATTTCTTTCATCCAAAAACTTTTTTATAGAGAGAAGACTTCTGTTTAAGGATTTTTCAATAATTAAATTGGATTTTCCTGAAAACAGAACATTAGAGTCATCAGCATGTACAGACACATAGATCCATCACTGACCGGGGTCATCTCTGGTAACCCCTTAATGTAACAGAGGAACAAAAGAGGCCCCAAGATCGATCCCTGGGGTACTCCATATCGTAGTGTCTGCCGCTGAGATCTAAAGTTTTCAATATATTTAGTATTTCTTTTCTCTATTACGTAGTCCACTTCAACAAACTGTTCTCTGTTTTCTAAATATGAAGTGAACCACCGTAATTCTTTTCCTATTATTCCTAATTCATTTAAAATATTTAATAGTTTACAATGTGAAACGCTGTCAAAAGCTCTACTAAGGTCTAAAAATATTCCAACTACTTTATCACCATTATCTACTGAATTTATAATTGATTCAATAAAATCTATACCAGCTGTTATTGTAGATTTTCCTGGTCTAAACCCATGTTACTCCTTATCAAACACTTGATTCGTTTCAAGGTAATTAAAGAGCTGAATATAAACAACTCGTTCAAAAATTTTTGAAAAAAACCGGTAAAAGAGATATTGGGCGATAGCATGATGGATCTGTGGTGTTTCCTTTTTTGAATAATAAACTTAAATAAAAAATATATTAAGCTAACTTACCAGCCCTGAGTTACGTAAGATTAGATAATATGAAATGAATGTTATTGAGATGAAAGCCAAACTGTTGACTTGGTGAGCCTATGTGGTGTTATTGGTACTGTACATTCCTTTCCTTACCTTTTCTGAATTTGGCAGCAATTTTGATATTATCTTGTACAACGCCAAGCACCTCTAAAATATTGGAAATCTAAGGCCAAAAACACAGTTCATTCATTGGGTACAGTTCCGTAGAGAACCAACGATATTGTATGGGATGACTTACGATAAATATCGGTTAGATATTATTATCGTATTGAATTTCATTATTCCATTTGATATAGATAAAAACGGTAACAAAAATATGATGTTAAAGCTTTTCTTTTTTATCTTTAGTTTTTGTTTTTATTAATTGTTTTGTTTACATTTCATTAATCCTAGCAGTGGCCAACGATTGCGGGACGATTTTTCGCCGTTGATGCTTAAAATGGCCACAATCTTAAGGCTATGGTATGGGCCGAAACAATTTTAACGGTAAACAAAACACTGATAATCCACTCAGATGAGATTGAGAACAATATTATATAGGCCTACCATTCGAAAGATCGAATTCTGAACTTTCATTTGATTACATAAACCCAGTAGGAGGTATATAACAATGTCACGACGATTAGAAATCAAATGAATTTTCGGCGCGGCACGACTTTTGCAGCCGACACTTGGGAACTGGAAAAACACGACTTGTTTGGTATTACCATAGACTAACCAACACAAGTAGACTTCTCATCCCATTGTAAATTTTGAAGCACGTTTTTCGTGTCTAGTTCATGTACGTGACACAAAGGCGCTAGTGTCGATGAAACATTGTTTCCGTTATTTTAGGGTTAATTTCTTGATTTGTGCTTTACTGTTTGGTTATATAACTTGGGGACAAGTTATTGTTTATGATTAGATCGTATTATTTGGTTAAACGAGGTTTTAAATGGCTGTAATAACGGGAAACAAATTGTAAACAAAACACGACCTCTACATAAACCGTACATGAACTAACAATAAAATTGTCTTCAGCTGTTCCATAAGGATGAGAAATCTACTAAGGGGGTATGTTTTATCTATGGTATTACCCTGCTCGGGTAATTTTCGTCTTGGGATGTTGCGGACGTGGTACCACTGGATAGCCATTGATTTTATCTTCATTGTAGTAGTGATATTTAGAACAAAATATTGATTGGACAACCGGTACGATTTTATGAAAACAGCTGTTTTCGAAATTTATAACAAATGGCCAACAGTCGCTGGACGATCGTACGGAAAATACAAATTACATATAGTGTAAGTTATTATTACTAGTCATATAATATGTCATTTTGAAGAGGAAAAAATGTAGCTTGTGATAGTGGCAGCCCTGCGCTCAGGGTTATTTCTGTTGTCTCTCAGGAAGACGACGAAAGCGCGTCAAATTCCTTTTCATGTGATTATATTTGTGCCTATTTTAGTTTTTTAAGGCACAGGAAAATATCTTTCTAACAGTATGCGTAGATTTTCCCTGCGATGCACTTGAGCTGAGAATAAAGGTTTTAAAGAAACATGCTTGCCTATTAATATATAGATATTTTGACCAAACTTGGCAAATTTATTTATTTAACTAAGCTAATAATACATTACTACAAAACAAACTTTATTAGTTCCCTTGTAGCAGCAAACCTAGTTACTCGTTAAACCTAATGTTAATTAAATAGATTTAATTGAAAATCAATTCAGACAAATGGAAATTCGCTTAGTCGGCAGCTTTGCTGCGGCGAGGGTATTTTGTTCCAAAACAATAATGGCCATTTTATTTAAAACCTCGATAATTTAAAGAAGTTATTTATTTTACGTTTTGGGCAAAAAACAAGTGTACTTAAGTAGTTCAAAAAAGTATTGCTTTGCTGTGTTTTACTATTTTCACCATTCATAAATTTATTTACAAAATCAGTACACTTTTCTCTCATGACAGATAGGGCTAAATAAGGTTAAAGTGTGGGTACGGTACGGTATTCGAAAGTACTGAAATCCTCGACTCGCTACTGTCGCCACTGCACTATGTGCATGTGCAGCGCTGCTACCATCAGGGGTAAAAAACACTCATCTACGCTCTCCACTACAATCTAGCCTCGCCGCTCCACTGTTTTCACCCTTACACCAGGCAGTACCTTCTTCCTGCTTACACCTTTTTACGATACCAGTATAACAGTTCCTGTGCAAGGCTTGCCAAGTGCAGTATGTCATGAGTACCGTTAACGCCTTCCCGGATTGTTTGCGTACAATATTTTTTGCTATACTACCAGCAACATGTTTTCACATCAGGTTTTTGCTAATTCAGACGTGTTTACAACATCATCATTATTTTGCCACTTTGAAAACATGGAATACTCTATCTCATCCCCTATCTATATATTTAATACACAGTTGTAACACTGTTTTCTCAGTAATTACTGGACCGATCTGCAAGATTTATGTCTCAAATTAAAGGGGATAATCCGCAGATTTGCCGAACTTCCTTAGAATTTACGTTTTTTCTAAGGGCTACAACCTACAGCCCTTCAAAGGTTGAGTCAATACAATTAGTATTGAAGAATATAATACACAGTTTATAAATTATTCCTCAGCTGTTTAATGTTCGTCAGACATTTGTTATTATTTGTATAACCTCACTTTCAGTATGTATGTATGTATTAATCTAGGAGTTTCTTTTTATAAAACCACAATTTTGATCAAGGAAAAGTGTATTTGTTAACTTTTTATACCACAATTTATAAATGTATTTGAACATCATTTGTATGTTTTGGTGTAAATTTTGTATTTTTTTAATGTTTAAGTTTTCCTGCGATGTGATCTGAAGGAAAATGGTAATTGAGTTTAAGTTTGAGTATGGAATGTGAAATAATACCCATAGTAGGGGACGGAAACTTATTTTTTTTATCAATATAATTTATTTTGTAGCGAATCGCTACAATAGCGCAAGTCACGTGACGACGATGCGCGCGCAGTCGGTCCGGCAAGCGTGCGCGGCGATCTACCAGAGTCGTAGTAGTGTCTCCGTCTCCGCCAACAGCACTTCTTAGTCCGGATAAGTACTTAAATTAAGAATATGTCTAGATAGTTTCGTAGGGGTTGGGGAAGGGTGTAGGTTAGGGTAAATAGTAATTAAATTATGTGATTTATTAGGTTCTCGAATGGTCGTGGTCTGGCAATCAATATTACAAATTTAGAACTCACATTTGCTACATCTAGTTACCTTTCTCACGAATTAGAATAAGTCCAGATATATATAATAATTTCTCTGTTCAGTATATTATAATTAGATACATTAAAAAACATAAAAGCTGGCTGTGATAGGCAGCTAAGGTAATATTGTGCACTTTGACGAGTTAGATAAATTCCTTGCAATAGAGTTGGGTTAGGACAGGAAATGTGCGTGATTAGGTAGTGGTTAGAGGAAGATATATAGGGCCCAGGTATCTTCATTTACACTCTTACTACTCCACATCATCACAATTTTATATAGCCACCAGAACAATCACAGGGAAATCTCTTGCAAGTTGTACAGATAATTGCTAATGAGTCGGAAACATACAAACATTTTATCGTAAGTGATTAATCTTACTCAAGATCAGTGTTTGACGTTCAGCAGTACCAAATTTTACCTTCTCGAGATGGCGAGTACGTTGGGATACGTGTAACTACAATTTATCATTGGACTATACCCTAACTATTTTTTCAAGTACACAGGGAAGTTGCTTGAGAAACTGTGACTTACGATTTCGGTTCTGGCGAAGAAGTATGTGACTTGATGTTTAACGGAAATGTTGACTCGGGTCAGTATAGCGTTATAAAACTTTATCATTAACCCCAAGGTGTGAAAAGTACAAAAAGAAAAAGAAAAGGCAACATTAACCGGGCGTAAAGAGACATACAGAACGAAAAAACACGTAGAGAACCATCGAACTAAAAAGGTAAAGAGCAGTGATGGTGATAAATGTGCTCTGGAAGTCCCTACAAAAAAACACAGACTTTTTTGAATTGAGGTCGTTAAATTGGATTTGCCACTACTGCAAATATGTGAATTTCGAGTCAGAACAGGCTAACAGGGACACAAATATATTCTCCTTATGTTGTCACAAGGGGAAGGTAAAATGAGCTCCTTATCAACATTTTGAGTTTATAAAAAATCTTATCAATGGGGCTACAGTGACCATAAATAAAGTATTAAGGGTCAAAAGAAACAAAAAAACTATTCGAATAATATAATATCATACAAATCTGCATTTGAAATGGCGAGTTCTAAGTCTCACTTGAATCAACATCTTTTTGGTAGTGGTAGTCTATATAATTTTAAGAAATTGGACTGATAATACCCTCTAACATTGAACTAAGTATACCCAACTTTATATATACGACGTAAACACAGCTGTAACTTACAGTATGGGTCAAAGATTCGTGAAATGCGACCGACTGCTGATGCGTGATTTACATGTAAGTGAAATCTTTATTCCATAAAACAAATGTAATGAAAAAAAACAACGAATATAGGAATATACTTGAACATTATCTCCATAGCATAAGTAGGTGCTTATTAGGTTATCAGTATTGCACAGTTTGTATACTATTTCTTTTTAAAATGAAACTCAAATTAATATAAAACATTTATATTTGGTTAAACTAATATATCGGTTTGATTAACAACAAATTGTTTATACAGGCAAACTATCAGTTCTATTTCATGTAAAAAATTAAGCAGCCCCCAAATAAAATACAAAGATAAACAGTATTTGTTAATTATTATGTCTTTTATAGCTGACAATATTCCCGTGGCAGAGCATGGGTGGTTAACTAGTCTTTTTTTAATTTGATCAGGCAGCAGATTTGAGGTGTTTTGTCTCGACTATGATTTAGGAATTTTACAATTATAATGCATCTTCTGTAGTAAATATATTCGTGAATGATCAAAGCACTCTACACTCAACACAACAGCGGTTTTCAATCAAAGTGATTAATACTAACAAATATTAATATCGTTGCGGTGGACGAGGCTGTTACAAGGAGGTTAGCTTTGTCGACAATATTGTTGCGGTGAATTAGTTTATTTTGTAGTGGAGACAACACTTTTTTTAAAGCCTATTGCAAAACTGAACGGTAAATTTACTGCATAACTTCTTGATCAGCATCATAGGTGTTATTAAATTTATGGAAAGTAAATAAAGAAACGTCTTAAAACACTTAAAACATATATTTACGCTTATACTGTTACTCACAAGACAGTAAATATACATAAAAGGTGGTAAGCGGTGATCGATTTCGATTGGACATTCCAATCATCATCAGAACCAATAGGCGAATGACAAGAATCTTGAATGGCGTCCCTATGTATTGGCCGGTGCTTTTGGTAGCCAATAGGGTATAAGTAGGGACGCCATTCAAGATTCTTGTTATTCGCCTATTGGGTCTGATGATGATTGGAGTGTCCAATCGAAATCGACTGCCACTTAACACCTTTTTTGTATATTTACCGTCTTGTGAGTAACAGTAAAAGTGTAAATATATGTTTTAAGTGTTATAAGACGTTTCTTTATTTACTTTCCGTAAATTTACTGCACTCCAGCGTATTGGTCACTTTCTGTAAACAACGACTTTCAGGTCTATAAAAGGGTATATACAGAAACCAGCTACTTACTGTAGCAAAAAAAAAGCTAAATTCAGTTCTTTGGTTGTTATAATGTGACTGTGAGAATAACTTTTTAATAACAATAGTTTTTTCACAAATTTGTCTTTTCCAGGTGAGAAAAATAGTGACTGATACCATGAATAACATTCATCCTATCTACAACATCAAACGGCTCATGATTCAAAGAGAACTCGCTAAAGATCCTAAACTTTGTAATGAAAACTGGGAGAGGTTTTTGCCAAAATTCGCCAACAAGAACATCAGCAAAAGAAAACAACCCAAAAACAAAAAGAATAAGAAACCCTACACACCATTCCCGCCGTCTCAACCAGAAAGCAAAGTAGACAAATTGTTAGCATCAGGCGAATATTTCCTGAAGGAAGATCAAAGGCGAAAAAGAAAGAATGAAATAAAGGAGAAGAAACAGCAAGAAGCAAACAAGGCCCGACAAGAAAGAAGGAACAAGGCATTTGAACCACCAGATGAATCTAAACTCAAATTACCCTCAAAATCGGGGAAAGCCAAGGATTCAACAAATATAGATATTGAAAAAATCAAGAACAATGTCAAGAAACTGAAGAAAAAAGGACAGAAATCACCCAAACAAAAAGGAAAAGCTTAAAAACTTGTAATCATCTTTGTATTATTTGTAAGTTTGACATTGCAGTAAAACTCGTTTTATGAATTTAAATTATCTTGTTTATTGGTATAAAATACTACCTATCTCCGAGATAATATCTTTACAATAAGTGCTCAATAAATTAACATGTAATCGGCTAATTTAGACTTAGGCCCCACTAGAAAAACAGGCCATGCTGCAGGATCCATGACGTCACATTAGTGGATAGGTGGATATAGAGCTCGTGCGTTTCTTGGTGAAGCCTGAGGGGTAGGTGGTTAGAGTGGCTCAGAACCGGGTTTTTAGGGGTGTGGTTACACCGAAAATCAGTCTACCTCACACCCTGTCCAACAACATCGCGGATACACTCTTTTTCTAAAACATTCAGGATGCCAGTTCGATTATCTTAAAACTTAATTTGTTTATTTTTAAGTTTACAGTGGTGTGAAAATACATTTTTTTGGTACGTTTAAGCCACAGTTTCGTATAATAGTAATGCATTATTTGTACTTGTTTTTGCCCACGAAAAATCTCTGGCTCATTAATGAGTAAATTTTGGAGTAAATACAATAAATTTTAATATATTGAATTTTAAAAAAATATGCTATTCTCCGTTTTTAAACACTTTCATATTCCTCTTAATGAGGTAAAAAAATAGATTTTCCATTAGATTGATTGGATTTACTCTAAAATGCCTCCTTAAAAATATCACATTTATTCCCTATTTAAATATAATTAATATAAAGAGTACTTAGGTTTGCTGCAATAGGGTAAAAAAGTGTTATTTTGTAAAATGTTAATGGTTTTGTAAGAAATGGATTTATTTTCCAAATTCGATCAAAATATGTTCATAAACAAGCAAAATACAACAGTTGACTTATTCTCCATAAGAATAACATGGGAATTTTAAATTCACAATTTTTTTAAATTTTCTCCGTAACCATAAGGCGCACAATAACGCTTCAATATACTAAATAATTTGTTTTTTTAAGCTCTACAAAATGGTTTGAAAAGAAATTGTGAAATTTTGTGTTTTTAGGGTCAAAATGGGAAAAACCTATTTTTACCCCATAAAACCCAGTTCCCATAGCTCGATCACGCTGGATCGCGAAATCGTTCGATTTATATATATATATTCGATATATATATGAATTTGAATGGATGGTGTTTTTGGTCTCTAGGGACCTCAAAACGAAAAAGTAAATCGGTCCCGGGTCCAGGTTCTACCATGAGTACTACGGTAA
Organism: Macrosteles quadrilineatus; assembly: GCF_028750875.1. NCBI lineage: Eukaryota > Metazoa > Arthropoda > Insecta > Hemiptera > Cicadellidae > Macrosteles > Macrosteles quadrilineatus. The sequence continues at coordinate 182,930,261 of NW_026542594.1, forward strand.
TAGCTTATTTCCTACATGGGAAATTCGCTAAAAAAACACTTTATTAATTTCCCTGTTGCTGCAAACCTAGGTACTCGTTTAAAAATGTTAATTTAATAGACTTGTTAAAAATCAATCCCAGGCAAATTTAAATCCGCTTAAGTTATTCGGCAGGTTGGCTGCAGCGGGGGTATTTTTCGATGTTTTGTTTCGAGTGTTTCGATTCTTCGTTTAGTTTCGAAGCTCTGTGATTAGGTATATCGGTGAGCACTTTTTCACCTCAAATTAGTTGACGAATATCGAAACAGGAAAATCGATACTTTTAAAGCTCGATTGTTTTTAGAATTTAGCACATAGCGATATCGATAGTCCACTCCCACTCCATCCATTCCCGTTCTCCTTTGACTTGTGACTTGACAGTTCGAATTTAATAATGGTAGATCATTAGGAGAGAACATAAAACTGTATAGCGCCTAGGGACGTAATGTCAATTTTTTAAGAGAATACATAAATTTGGTAATACCTTACAAACAAATTCTTCTTCTGTTTCTATTTATCAGTAGATAGTATAGTGAGAATAAAATTCAATGTCAGTAGTTGAAAAGCTTATTGCTAAGGTTATGTTCATTGTTCAGAATTTGTTTTAATCAAAACTGAATATCATCAGATGGATGCCATTTCTATTACCTAATTTGTATTATTATTGTTAGTATCAACCCAGCTCTTGTAAAAATTGCCAAAATGCCTCCTTAAGACTAATAATTTTAAAGCTTAATGATGAATTAAAAATTTAAAAATTATGACCTTGCTCATAGTTCTTAGAAATTTTATTCCTGATTCCTTCATTAATCTTATTTTTTGTCTGGAGGTCGATATGATTATAGTACTCCAGACTACTATAGTCAATGATAGTACTCAAGAGAGTATTGAATTGAATGTAACAGTAACTTATTTAGTATCAATTTATTCAGCTCAAGGGGTCTCTTTTAGTTCAATTTAAGCAATAATTATAAAAATCATGTTTATTTTCGGGCCAAAAATGTCATTTTTTAATGTTTATGATCCATACCGGTATTCTTCTTGTAATCGTGCTTTAAGTCAGTCTCATCTCAGTCAAACCAATAAAATTTACTCGGATTCCGATTCGATTTCTCTAAAAAAATCGAGCGGTAAAAGTATCGATTTTCCAGTTTCGATATTCGTCAACTAATTTGAGGTGAAAACGTGCTCACCAGGTATATCAGGGGTAGCGGATTTTTATCCCCCTGGAATTTTACCCCCTGGGCAAACGTGACGTCACAAACCAGGGGGTAAAATTCCGGCCGTGAACTTTTGAGTTTCGCGACATCAGCTCGATGGATTAAACGCGGAATTAAACATATATTTTCACGGTTGTGAGTTTAATCAGAACACATCAAATTATAAAAACCTAGAATGTACGGCCCGGATTTTTACCCCCCGGAATTTTACCCCCGGAATTTTACCCCCCGGATTTTTACCCCCTGAATTTTACCCCCGGAATTATACCCCCCGGAATTTTACCTCCCGGAATTTTACCCCCTGACCAGATATTTATATGTAACATTAACTAATCGAACAGGGTTTTAATATTAATTTTGAGATTCGAGTGTCAAGATTCGATATTTGAAGCCAACTGTTGGTTAATATGATCAAAATAAAACAGTGAATTCTGTTTACTTAGTTGAGATTACAAAATAAATAAATAAAGATAGGCTACTAAATAATGAAATGTTTACAATTAATTAAAAAAAGAAATAAGAAAATCAATCATTCAATTTCTAAAATCAGCCAGGGGGTAAAATTCCGGGGGGTAAAATTCCGGGGGTAAAATTCTGGGGGGTAAAAATCCGGCCCGTACATCTTCAGTTGCCTAAACGCTAGTTATATGGACAGGGGGTAAAATTCCGGTTTTTATCGCTAATCTAATTAATCACGCTCTGACTATTTTCATTAGACTTCCAAATCCGCGGGGGTAAAATTACGGCCGCGAACAAACTTTTGGCCACTCAGGTTACTACGTCATAGTGACGTCAGCTTTGCCCAGGGGGTAAAATTCCAGGGGGATAAAATTCCGGCGACCCGTATATCAATGGGGTGGGTGCTGGTGCCAGTGGAGTGAGTAGGGGTCTGACTTAAGGGAGGTACATATGAGGCAACGATGACATAGTTTAGTTCAAAATTCCTCCGTTAACAGCGTTGTAGTGGAGAGCACTGCTCGTAAGTTTTACTTCACTATTAGGCTTAGTTAATTATAAAATTAAGAAATATTATAAAATTAATCTTAAAATTTTTCAATTATTAAATTAAACTGTCATAACCTAACCAAACGTTAATGATAAAATCGAATGAAGGTTTACTTTGAAGGTTTATAGACTTTGTCAATGATATGTAAATGTATCCTTATGGCAAATAAAGATTGATTGATTGATTGACTAATCTAAAAAATAGTTTTGTTCATAAAATAAAATTATAAATGCCTAAAATTCAATTTTTTAATTATAAAATTAAACTGTCATAACCTAACCAAACCAACCAAACTTACTGATATGAAAAAAATTGTTGACAAAAAGCTAGTGCTGACAGCGGGTTTTGAACCCGGAACTTTTGGATTATCAACCCGACACGCTATCGACTACACCACCGAGGCCGATGCCTGACCTCCGTATCGTTGCGGTAAGCACGATTTGTTTTTCAGGATTAATTTTGCCAACAGTGTCATTTGGAGGCTTCTGATTGACTATAATCACGGCCGCCTTTAACTACAGGCCGCGACCTGGTAGAATTGGCAACGCCGCAAGTGGTGTTGTTCAGCGACAGACGTCGAGACGTCCCATAAGATAACATGGCAGACAGGTGACATCAGCTCATTAATTCGCAATATTGGTTTAAATTTAAATTTATGAACATAAATTTATTAAAACATTGAAAATAAAACCCACAGAATTGAAAGCCGAAACAATATGAATTAAAATCTATATCTGTAAATTTTTAAGCAGAGTCAATATTGTCATAGTCCAGTAACCAATCTTTCGTAAATACACAAATACCATTAGCTGCTTCCAAACAAAAACAGCTGTTACATCACCACTTGCAACGTTGCCAGTTCGAAGGCCGCGGCCTGTAGTTAAAGGCGGCCGTGCTATAATGAAGGTTTACTAACTGAAAAATTAGTTCTGTTCATTAAATAAAATTATAAATCGCTCAAATTCAATTTTATAATGTTTTAGTTATAAAATTAAAATGTCATAACCAAACCAACCAAACTTACTGATAATGAAAAAATCCTAGACAAAAAGTTAGTGCTATCGGAAGGATACGAACCCGGCCCTCCGTGTATCAGTCCAGCACTGTATCATTGACTATAGTCAATGACTGTATCCACTATGTCACCGAGGCCGATGACGGTAAAGGTCGATTCACACACATCAGTTACGGAACGTCACAGTCCAGTCACTTCAGGCACGTCACAGTTAACAAAAATATTCTTTAATGGATTTTCTATAGCGCTATCTACACTCATCCGTTGCAGTTCCGTCAGTCACTCTGCTGGCATCCGTCAGTCAATTTCAGATTTCTTTCCAACGATACTTTTTGATTGTTCGGACGCCTGACGGAACTGTTAGAGGTTAGAAAATAGTGTTATTGTTATTTAAATGGTTGTGTTTACATTTTGAATACTGTTTGTAACAATTAACAAGATGGACAATGATAATTTGATAGAATATAGGTTTATAACTTAAACATTTTCACTGTAAATTACTGTAAATTTCAGAGACGGAAGACTGACTGAAACCAACAGACGGAAAATTGACTGAGAAATTGCGGATGCAACTGAGACTGGACTGTAACTGTACTGTAACGGAACTGTGACTGAACTGATATGTGTGAATCGACCTTAATGTGTATCGTTCCGGTAAAGGTGTTCCCTCAGCCAATCAGAAGCCTACAAATGACACTGTTGGCAAAATTGATCCTGAAATAAAAATTTAGCTTGCGGCAAATGGTGTTCCCTGAAGAGATCTGACAGCTGACGTCATCGAAGGCTCTTCTGTACCTCCCTTGAGTAAATACCAGTGAGTAGTGAGCGGGAGCGACTGAGCTGAGCGAGTGAAGCTGAAGCAGTGAAGTGAGTAGTGCAGTGGAGTGGGTGAGTGCGAAGCGAAGTGAAGCTTCCAAAACTAATCGTAATTGCCAAACCAAACCGTTCGTCTTTTTAACTTTATACTTAACGGTGTTTATAATTTGTTATTAAGAAGAGTTAAGTTATTAAGTATTTAATTTTATTTAGTGCGTATTATTTTTATTAGTGGGGAGTGACTGCAATCTACATAAGTTCAAAGATGTCTTACAACACTCGCCGTGCCGGTGGTAAGGAAGATTCCAATACTTATTTTATTTCTGTAGAGTCGCAATTATTTCTTCATGCATTTTCAAGTTTTCACCTTTATATCATTGCCTTTCCCTTGAGCTCATCATTCCTTAGAGTAGTCGAAAATGGCTTATACCCGTACCCACCAATGAAGTTGTTATTCATTGATGTTTTAAATACTAAACATTGATTACCTTAGCTCCGCTTCCTCACTTGCCGCCATTTTGGACAAAATTGGGCTAACTCATACTAACTCCATCATTACTAACGTAACTCATGTAGGCCTGTCCCATGACATTTTTCATGGGTTAATCTAGCCCAGGGCCAACCTTGAAGTAAGCCTAGGCTAGGCTATTATTGTAGTTTATTACCTTCGTCCTAGTTTCTAGGCTATCAACAAAATTTGGCTAGCTTGGGCCTTTACCTTATAAGCCTAAGTAACTTAACCTTAGGACTGCCCTGGCCTTATTAACCCTATAGCTGGCAGTCATTTTACTCTGTAGTGGCAAGGGTTTTTTAGGCACCGCGCAACCATTTTTTAAAACACCTGAAAAAACATATAGCCTAAATAACCCAGAAAACACACTATATTATATATCATTTTTTTCAGCAAAAAACAAGGAATAATACCCTAGGTATTATATATATTTTAGATATGAAATTTTAATTTACAAAAAAGATTTTTTAGTATATTTACCGAGCAGGAAATTATTTAGATGGGGGTGACCAAGCGTTCTATAGTAAGATATCATTGGAAACTAGATTTTTACCTGAAAATAATGGTGCAAAAATTTTTCTGCTGCCACAAAAACTGAATTTACTACGATTTTTTGAAGTTTATTACTGTAATGCCTCTTGTCGGCTGGTCTCTGTCGCCATAGCTTTACTGTGAATTGACTGACCAACACACAAACATGAACAATTGAAAGGATCGTATAGGGAAGAAGAAGAAACCTAATATGACAAAGAGTAAGTAAGTTTATAAAGAGGACAAAGAGGTAGAGGCATTTATAAATTCAACTGAGCGTTGATTATGAACTACTTCAGTTCTTATTTAGACATGTGAGGTGGGTAGGTTGGGTGTTATGCGGACTCGTGACTGTATTAAGTGTTTTGAAGTTAGGTTAGATTAGGAAGGTAAAGTTTAGGTTATAGTGAATCGAGTTGTTGATTTATATTATCTCCAGACTGTTTGTGCACTTTGTTAAAAGTACTACAATCACAATAAATAATAATTTAAAAAATGCTGCACATTTTTGAAATTATTATTTATTGTGTTTGTAGTACTTTTTACAGAGTGCATAAACAGTCTGGGGATAATATAAATCAACAACTCGATTCATTATAACCTAAACTTTAACTTCCCTAATCTAACCTACCTTCAAAGGACTTAATACAGTCACGAGTCCACATAACATCCAACCTACCAACCTCACATGTCTTTTTCAACTTATAAACGAATTTTAAACTGTACGAGAAGTTTGGTTAGGCTAGGTTAGGTTAGAATAGTGTCAATTTGTTGTTTATTCATTTTATTAAAACTGCCACTACACTATTATCCTCATGGGACATAACGGTTACATGGTCAAAACCTAAGCTAAGCTATTCGGTTAAGTAAAGAGAAGAACTAAATGAATTCCTTCTTCAATTTTCATAATCCAGTCCCCAGATCCAGATTAAATATGTCCGAACTAGAGGTGTTTATTAATGTTAAATTAATTTTAATCAAATACCTAATACATAAGTTATAGCCTACTTAAATTAACATAATTACCGTACCTCTCTAAGTGTGGGTTGTGAGGGTAATATTTACATTAAAATGGCATATAATCAATCAATAAAATGTGAATTGTGCTATTAACTTCGATTTTACAGTGTAAACATTGTAAGTAGTGCAGATTCAATGTTCCTAATAAAACATTAAAGAAAACTTCAAAAAATCGTAGTAAATTCAGTTTTTGTGACAGCAGAAAAATTTTTGCACCATTATTTTCAGGTAAAAATCTAGTTTCTAATGATATATAACTTACTATAGAACGCTTGGTCACCCTCATCTAAATAATTACCAAACTTTTTTTATTTATATGCATATATAATTCCGTAATATAAGTTTAGGCCTAACAAAAATCAATGAACTCAAGAAAATTTTTCAAAATATACAAATTGTGAAGAATTCCATTAGGAAAAGAATGATATATAATACATGTACCTTATGTTTCTAAAAAAAAATACCCCCGCTGCAGCAAACCTGCAGACTAAGCGAATTTCCATTTGACTGATTGGATTTACACTGAAATGTCTACTTAAAAATATAACATTTATTCCCTATTTAAATAGAATTAGTTTAACAAGTACTTAGGTTTGCTGCATCAGGGAGGGCAAAACTGTTCTTTTTTTGTAAAATGTTAATAGTTAGTAAGAAATAAAAATATTTTTCAAATTTGATCAAAATATGTTCATAAACAAGCAAACTACAACAGTTTACTTATTCTCCATAAGAATAACATTGGAATTTTAAATTTACAATTTTTTGGAATTTTCTCCGTAACCATTAGGCGCATAATAACGCTTCAATATACTAAATTATTTGTTTTTTTAAGCTCTACAAAATGGTTTGAAAAGAAATTGCTAAATTTTATGTTTTTTGGGTAAAAAATAGGAAAAACCTATTTTTACCCCATAAAACCCCCCGTAAACCCCCGTTCCCATGGTCCGATCATGCTGGATTGCGAACTCGTTCGAATAAACGTAGGTTTACACGTTTGTACCAAATTTCATCAAAATCGGATCATTTTTGCTCGAGTTATCGTGCTAACGGACACATATATATATATATATATAAA